>NC_140594.1:689585632-690143166 GCF_964204655.1 Triturus cristatus
GGAAAGGGGGGCAGGGGCAACAAACCAACAATACAGGACTTGCAAGAGAGGCTGTTGGAGGGAAGATCTATTACGGGTCAAGGAAGCTAGGGGCGGTCCCCAGAGCCCCGGGACCCACCACAGAACTGAGCAGGAGAGTGAGTCAGGGACAAAAGGGGCACCTTAATTTGAGCCGGGGTGCCTAGGAACGCTTGCTCCAAAAATGAAGAAAACAGACATATGAGACATGGAATTGGAGGCAGAATACAATGGCAGTTTAATGAGAAGATGCAACTTCAAAGAAACCGCAGAATAGAGACCTAAAGTACAAAATACAGAATCCAGATAATCATACAGCTGTCATGATATTCTCTGTATCTCAATTAATGGACTGACAGAGAGAGAGAGAAAACACATCTATAAATGCATCATGAGAAACAAGTTACACCAAGGAAAATGTTACCTAGGGACACTCACATTTACTCTTAGAGCAAGCATTCCTGCAATTACAATACAACATCTTTTAAATGCAAAAGTAAAGAGAACAATGGTTAAACATAACATGACATTTCATATAGGTAAAATAGAATAAGATACTTCAAGCAAAGCCGAGCAAGACATTTTAAGCAAAGGAAGACAAGAGCTCCCAGTTCTTGGGGAAAACCTGCACAGCCTGTTAACCTACATACAGACGGCGAGGTTGTCCGTCGATATCTGTGGGTGCTCCCTTTTTATATCATTTTGTGGGCTCCTTTGCACGCTACATCTACCTACGTATGCTACCCAAAAGCTTCGTCTGCAGATTTTACCAGACATTTCGTCATTTACCCACTTAATGCTGACAATGGACTGGGTGAAAAGGTCAGTCTCTCAGGCCAATCGCTTATCGTAAGTTCCATAGAGCAAGCAGAAAATAATGGGTATTGTACAGGAATTCAATATATTCATGTATAAAATCTCCTCAGTTCTCCTAACTTGACGCTCTGCGGTTGCCACTTCTTTAAAAGCGGGAAACCTGCCCAGGAAGCAAGTAC
Source organism: Triturus cristatus (assembly GCF_964204655.1). Classification (NCBI taxonomy): domain Eukaryota; kingdom Metazoa; phylum Chordata; class Amphibia; order Caudata; family Salamandridae; genus Triturus; species Triturus cristatus. The sequence continues at coordinate 689,586,646 of NC_140594.1, forward strand.
CAGTCCAGGATGCAGCCTACTGTATGTCGACAGCTTCAGGGGGATGTTGAACTTTGATACCGAGCACGGAGCACTCGGGTAGGGTGGGGGCTACTAGTTTGGAGCAGAAGGCCTCGCAGACCTGCCTTCAGACTGCTATACACTAAAATTGCAGAGCTATGGTCAATTTAACAAAGAGGCCTACATATTGAACAGAAGGGCCTACACAGGGGTTTTATGCTGGCTGAGTGGTAAGGATGTCTCAGGATAATTATATAGCAACACAGGACCCGCTGGTCAATTTAATACGGCCTACAAATGCGGCTGGCAGGGCAAGGACAAGGGTCTCATACTTCAGGTGTGGACAGAACGGGCCAGGGGCCCCCTGTGATACAAAATCTACCCTCCTTCAAGGCTGTGGCAATGTAATAGACCATTGTGGGCAGAAGGAAGAGGCAATGGTAGTACAACCATACATGCCAACAGACCCGATTCAGCCAGGAAACGTCCAATGTTTTTAAGCTCAAATGGGCTTTATTTGATCTGTCTCCTGTCTACAATATCCTCTTTTTCAATGTAACTCAAAGGGGAAAATCAATACCCCAGTTTTTTTTCAAAATCTCCCTCTTACCAAGTTCAAAATGTTCGCAAGTATGGTACATTGGATCATGGAAGGAAATGGGATAGGGACATGGACTTGGATAACAGAGGACAGGAGAGACATGGAGAGGTGCACCAAACCGACCCTGCAGGGCAGGCATCAGGGTTTGCAGCAGCACAATACACCACACAGGGCATGCAGGACGGGAGTGCAGCACAACAATCCATAGAAAGCAAGAGGGAGGGGACAGGACCATGCACATGGACAACAGAGAACAGAGGGGCAAGAGGCAATGGTAGCTAGCTGACCATAATGGACAGACAGGAGAGAAGGCTGCAGCATAACAGACCATAAAGGGCAGGAGGGACGGATCAGGGGCATTACAATGGAACAGACAAGCCAGGAGGGAGGGAGTAGGGGTCTGCACATGTAAACAGAGGGCTGGGGGCAAGGGGGCAGGGCAGGAGCAGCAAGATGGCCATGGAGGTCAGGCAGGATGGGCACTAGAAGCAAGACACAACATGAAGAGCAACAGTGAGACTGTGATGGCATACACACAGACCATGGAGGGAAGGTGGGAGGGGGTCAGGGGCAGCTAACTGACCACACAGGGAAGGTGGGAGGGGCCATGGCAGCACAGAAGACCATGCATGGCAAGTGGGAGGGTTAGTGGCAGCACAATGGCTATGATGGGCAAGAAGGAGGGTGCAGGGGCATGCACAAAGGACGATGGAGGATAGAAGGGAGGGTCAGGACCTGTGCACAGACAAGAAAGTTCAGGGGAAGGGGCCTCACAACAGACCACACGGGGCAGGCAGGAGGAGCAGTTGCAGCACAACAGACCAGGGAGGGCAGAAGGGTGTGGCAGTACAATGGACCATGTAGGACAGGAGGAAGAGGATAGAGGCATGGCATGTGGACAGGCAGGGTGGAGGTGGCAGGGACAGGTTACAGTCATCTGACAATGCTAGGCAGGTGGGAGGGGAGTGGCAGCTCAACAGAACACTCAGAGTAGATAGGAGTGGCAGGTCCATGGGACATGGTGGGCAAAAAGGATGGAGCAGGGGCATGCACAAAGACATCGGAGGGCAGGGGGAAGGAGAATAGGGGCAGCAAGCTAAGCACAGAGTTTAAGCAGGAGGTCAATGATGGGGCATAGAATTGGGCAATGGAGGGCAGGAGGAGTGGACTGGTACATCATACTAAATTGAGGGCAGTGGCAGCACATCAGACCATGCATGGCAGGAGGGAGGATGGATTCACACAACAGAGGATAGGGAGGAGGGGGATGGGGCAGCAAGCTAACTGTTCAGAGAAGGCGGGTATTAGAAACTTTATTGTTTTTAAAACATTTTGTCTGTGCAAACTACTTAAAATATGAACAAGTATGCAGCATAATCTCACTTTTATTCAGGAAGAAGAAGACGTTAGTGACTGTGACTCCGGGCTCACTTGGCAAAAACACCCCCTGACCCTCCACCCCCTATCGCAAAATGTAATGCCCGTGAAAAGGGTAGGTGAACACAGTGTTATATAGAACATAGTCCTGAGAGCACGATTGAAAATGAAAACTAGATATAGTGTATGGTATAAACTATGCACCAAAAAGTGTGATATAAGATGAACCAGGCGTGAAATATAATATGCAATACATTGTGCGCAATGACAGATTCATTGGAGAGCGCGAGATAGCACAGGCACTAGCGTGTGCTATGCGATATGCGCCTTGGAGTGTAATATGCACAGGGCAGTGTTGTGTAACCTAACTAGTCTCTAAAGTTGTAATATAAAATATGTGCTGGGGAGTGTAACGTTGCATATGCACTGTGACAAAGATATGGATCCCAAATTGTAATATGTATGGCATAGCACTGTGCGTTATAACATAGGCATCGAGGAAGGCACGTTAGATGGGGCAATATAACCCGTGCGAAGACAAGTGTGGCATGACATTTTCACGGGGTGGTGTTACAGTGCACATGGGCTAGAGAGTGTCATAGCATATGCACTAGCTAGTGGAATACAATACAGAGGTGTGTGGCACTCGGCAGGCAATGGTGGGTGTAACACAGCATTGGGCTCTGTCAGGAGCGCGCTGTGACTCGCAAGTGATGTTCGTCCCCTTTCCAGAGAGTAAAATAAAAAGTATTACACATCCGGCAGTGGATGTGTGTTTTATTAACTGTGAGGGGGGTTTCTTGCATAGTTTTGGTCGAATTTTTGTCGAATCCCCTTTGAATGGCTTGGTGTGCATGTGTATTAAATGTGCCCGTCAATAGCTACCCATGTTTGTATAAATAAACGACAAGGGTGTCTACCGGGATTAGGCACGGTAGAGCATCAGACATGTCAGAGCTTCACTAGTGGTGTAAATACATTCCACGTGGATTAATTGCATGCATAGTCGCCTTTTAATGAATATCACGCAAATCGTCATGGTGATAGGTACGTACAGTTTGTCCAGCATGTCCTAGGTGTGTCTATAAATATATATTTTTTAAAAATAATAAAAAACAGTGGCCGGCCCTGGGGATTGGGGTCAAAAAAATATAATTAGGAGACAGGCCCTGGGGGATGGGGTCATCAGGGCCAATAAATTAGAATAAGAAGGGGAACCACACAGCCCCCCTTCTTAAAAAAATAAAATAAATAAAAGACTGTCATCGTGCCGGAGGCCATGCCCCCTCCATGCAGCACTCTGCAAACGCGCCCCCAACAGGCATCTCCAGTATGCGCCAGGGAGCTGCGCTGCAGACAGGTGTTCTGAGGCCAAGCCCCTTTTTACACCTCTCTGCAACGCAGCTCTGTGGTGCTTACTGGAGGTACCTAGTGGTCTAGTGTGACCCTAGGGACCCTTAGGATTCAAGGGGACTTAATCTCTCAACTTAGAACAGCCACAGGGCGCGTTTACACAGTGGTGAAGGGAGGGGACGGGGCCTGAGGTGACGTGTGCAAACACGCACCATGGCACGTTTTAAATTGGGGATATAATTTCCCTTCAATACTGAGGGCCCCTGGGGGCTAACTAGCCCACCAAGTGCTTCCAGTAAGCGCCACTGAGCTGCATTGCAGAGAGGAGGTCCAGGCCGTGCCACTTTTTACACCTCTCTGCAACGCAGCTCTGTGGCACTTACTGGAGGTACCTAGTGGGCTAGTTGGACCCTAGGGACCCTCAGGACTCAAATGAACTTAATCTCCCAACTAAAAACGGACACAGGGCGTGTTTACACAATGGTGAAAGGAGGGGACGGGGCCTGAGTTAACGTGTGCAAAAACGCCCTGTGGCCTGTTTTAAGAGGTAGTTTTAATCCCCATGCCCTATTATATACTAGGGGCTTATAGAGGAGGTAAGGCTAATCACAGGGGGACCCCAACACATAATGTTCCCTAGTGTATGTAGGTGTTTTCACTGTATTCTAAGTGTCTTTTAACATAGCACTGGCTCTAGGACTGGTTAGTCAGACTCAGTTACCACCAGTATCCGTCTGAAAAAGTTGAGGGTACAGGATGATTTTGCAACAAGGCTTCTTTCTGCTCTTCTTTTTGTTCTTTCTGCACGTTATCCTTCTTCCTGCACTTATCTTCGTATTTGAGGACTTCTGTTGCTTCTTTCTGCACTTCTTTTGTTTCTTTCTGTGCATTTTTTCTTCTTTCTTCACATGTCCTATCTCTGTAGGCATAGTTAGAAATTAGCATTTAAAAAACCTTTGAAATTAACAGAAAAAACCATAGGTTTCAGGCACGTTATAGTTAGGAATTAGCATTTAAAAAACCTCAGAAATTCACTGAAAAAACCATAGGTTTCAGGGGTGTTATAGTTAGCTGGACTTTTCACTTGTACAAAACCATTGAAATTCCCCCGTTATAGTTAGTTCAGCTAACTATAACTCGCGCGCCCGCAATGCACTGCTGATGACGTCACATATTACATCACTCATGACATGGTCAGTGACATCACTCATGACATCACTGATGACATCTCAAATGACATCACTGATGACATCACTGATGACATCATCCTTGTGATAGAGTGGCAGACCTCCTCTCACCCTAATATAACCTTTGATACACACATTCAAAAATAGAGACTAAAATTTTCAAAACAATGGACATACCAATACCAGTTACAACAACCTCTTCAGTAATTCTAAGATCCACATACACATCCACTCATTCACCAACAGTCCAATACAGTCACTCATACATGTACTCACTCATCATATGTACTCATACACCTATACATCCTGTTACACAATGCCACTCATCCATAGTTACTCACACACATAGTCACTCGTGCTAATAAAGAATCAAACATACATTTACTTGCATATACAGTTATACACACACCACCACACTTACTTCTACGGAAACTTACACATACTTAGTCTTTTAAACAATCACTTATAGAAACACATACTTATTCATACAGGAACTCTTTCAATCTCTCACTCTCACATATACTCACATATATACACCAATAGTCACATATACTAGTTTAAAACATATGTAGTTACTCATAAAGACACTATTGAGACAGTCATTCACTCACTAACACACCCATACACACACTCATCCACCCATACAGTCCTGCACACATACTGTGTTCAACACATACAAACAGTGAGTCACTCATTCATGCACCTATGCACTACGTAATACCCCCACCGAACCATGCAGACACTCAGACTGATACTCAAAAAACCAACTAATAACCTATATAGACACCCATGTAGCTACTCACCAACCCATGCAGCCACTTATACACAAAGTGAGAGACTGATACAGATATTTACATATTTAAACATTACTCACTAAGCCATGTATTCACTATGATACACTTAATCAGTCAGTTACACAATCAATTTTTCAAAAACAAATCATCCATTTAGACACTTATATACCCATTTATTCTTCCATCGACCTTGAGATATACATATATAAAACATATTTAATTTTCAGAATAACACACATTCACTGGATGATGTCATCAGTGATGTCATCAGTGATGTCATTTGAGATGTCATCAGTGATGTCATGAGTGATGTCACTGACCATGTCATGAGTGATGTAATATGTGACGTCATCAGCAGTGCATTGCGGGCGCGCGAGTTATAGTTAGCTGAACTAACTATAACGGGGGAATTTCAATGGTTTTGTACAAGTGAAAAGTCCAGCTAACTATAACACCCCTGAAACCTATGGTTTTTTCAGTGAATATATATATATATATATATATATATATTCAGTACGTTTGAACTCCCACAACCTCCTGACGGCGAAGAAGGAGAGACGGACCACGCAAATCTTCAGGCAAGATGTTTTATTCGACCATCTTATCTCAGCAAATATATATATATACATAAATACATACATACATACATATATATATATTACCTACTGGCCGTCGCCAGTAGGTAGTTATAGTTAGGACCTAGTTTCCATAGGAAAAGTGTTTTTTGTTTTCACAATAACTTTGGCGCTGGATGACGAATATTCGTGAATTTTCAAAACTTGTGGGGCGCTCTGGTCAGCTCCTATCTTGAAAGTTTTGGTGTGATTCGGTAAGCGGGGCCGAGAAAAAAGGGGGATACCAAAACGTGTTTTCTACATGTTATTTTGCACAGGAAACTTTGGATACGGCTACATCCCAAACTGCTGAACGGAATTACACCAAATATGGCAAAAAGGTAGCCCTTGGTTCAGAAAGAGTCCTTTTTATTGAACAGTGTAAATCCATTCAGTAGTTCCTAAGAAATTTAAAAAACAAGAGGTCGGAAAATCAATTTCCAATAGGAAACTTTAGACACGGCTACAGCCCGAACATCTGAACGGAATTACATCAGATTTGGCAAAAAGGTAGCCCTTGCTTGAGAAAGAACTCTTTTTGTTAAATGATGTAAATCCGTTCAGTAGTTGCTGAGTGTGAAGGGCGGTAGCGAAGGGGGTTGGAAGGAACCACAGTGACTCGCTATAAGGATGAATAATCCGGTTTTTATTGATAGTCAATGCCTCGTTCTCTCCCTCTCTCCAAAGGGGTCCCAGGATAATATGATCATCGGGCCGATTGTCCGGCTGGTCAGGATTTCCTCCTCGTGGTCCGTCTCCTCGTTGGGCGTCGGGGAAAGAAACACACAAGGACACAACGGTGAGAAGGTTTGAAGGGGGCGTAGGAGACTTGAGGGGGAAAGGTTGTGAGGGATCACCGGGGCTACCACCAAGTGCCGTATCTCGGGTCACACAAAAAAAAATAAACAAGAGGATCCTAGGCACAGAAATATGGTTGTGGAGTGACGGGTGAAATACAACAATCAACACCCATTACTCAGACTCCCCCTGTAGTCGTGACCTCCCTTCTTTAATCAACCTGTCCCTCCCCGTGGTCGTGAAATGCTCAGGATACGGTCACGTACCTTTCCCAGCCACGCTCCTCCAGGAACGTGGCGGGGCGAGTGGCGTATCTTTTGGCCTCCTGGCTCCGTCGAAGCTGCTCCTCGGTTTCCGCTGTCTTCTTCGCTCGTTTTCTCTCGCTCTCCAATACTCGCTCGCTCCTCTCGTCTCTCCGCTTCTCCGCTCGCTCCGGCTTTCATGGCGACGTTCACATCCGGATTTCCCGTACGAGGGAGTGGGACCCCTGATTGGGCGGCGGGTTCTGACGCGTCTCCTGTAGGCTCCTCCCACCAGGATTCCTCGGTTCTCTTAAAGGGAACATACGAGTCCTGTGGCCGGGACGGAAAGGGAGAGTCAAACAATCCTCCATCGCGTTCGTCCAGGGTAGTGACCACGTGAAACTGAGAAAATCAACAAATAAAAGTTTCGATATCTATGGTCGTGGTGGATCCCCGGACCCTCCCGACCACGAGCTTTATTCTAATTGGCTGTCAACACTCCAAACCAGGAAGTGTTGGCAGCCATCTTGTGACTCGGTAGAACCGAGTCACAAGAAAACAGAAAAACAAACGCACAAAACAAGAAAAGGGGGCAGGGTAGAAACACCCTGACCTCCTAGGCCTGCTTACGGGGTCCCACAAGGACCCCCAGGGCCAAAAAAAGCATTTTCCAGTAAGCGCTACAGAGCTGCATTGCAGAGAGGTGTAAAAAGGGGCGTGGCCTGGACCACCTCTCTGCAGCGCAGCGCAGTGGCGCTTACTGGAAGCACCTGGTAGGCTAGTTGGCCTCCAGGGGCACTCAGGATTGAAAGGGAATTTATCCCCCAATTTAAAATGCTCCACGGGGCGTGTTTGCTCAGTGGTGAAGGAAGGGGGTAGGGACTGAGGTGACATGTGTGCAAACCCGCCCTGTGATGCCTTTTAAGTTGGGGAATTAATTCCCTTCCAATCCTGAGTGCCCCTGGGGGCCAACTAGCCTACCAGGTGCTTCCAGTAAGCGCCACTGCGCTGCGCTGCAGAGAGGTGGTCGAGGCCACGCCCCTTTTTACACCTCTCTGCAATGCAGCTCTGTGGCACTTACTGGAGGTACCTAGTGGGCTAGTTGGACCCCAGGGACCTTCAGGATTCAAGGGGACTTAATCCCCCAACTTAGAACATGCCAGGGGGTGAAGGGAGGGGCCGGCCTGATGTAACATGTGTGCAAACACGCCCTGTGGCACATTTTAAGGTGGTGAATTAATTCCTCTTCAATCCTGAGGGTTCCTGGGGGCCAACTAGCCCACCATGTACCTCCAGTAAGCGCCACTGCGCTGCGTTACAGAGAGGTGGTCCAGGCCAAGACCCTTTTTACACCTCTCTGCAATGCAGCTCTGTGGTGCTTACTGGAGGTACCTGGTGGGCTAGTTGGACCCCAGGGCCCCTCAGGATTCAAGGGGACTTAATCCCCCAACTTAGAACATGCCAGGGGGTGTGTTTGCAGAGCGGTGGAGAAAGAGGGCATGGAGTTTGTCTACCTCTCACCAATTCCACTGCGTGGGGCTTGCTGGAGGTAAAAGGACGGCTAGTCGGCCCCTAAAGGACCCCCAGCAGTGAAGGGGACTTCAATCCCCATCCAAGACCACGCCAGAGAGCGCGTTTGTAGAGTGGTGGGCAAAGTGGGCGTGGCATGGTACGAGTACTTACCAGTGCTGCTGTGTGGGAGTGACTGGAGGTAATAGTTTGGGAAGTTGGACCCCAAGGATGTCCTTGGGGGCCAACTACCCCTCTTGTTACCTCCAGTAAGTCCCACACAGTGAGATTGCTAAAACAACTTCTGAGGCCATGGCCCCCTTTCTCTACCACTCTGCAAACGTGCCTCTTGGCAGACTACAGGATGGGGGATGAAGTTCATTTTAGTCCTGAGGGAGTTTTGGGGCCGAGAATCCCTCCTGGTACATCCTACACAGTGGAATTCCTGAGCGTAGGTTGGACACCCAGCACCCTTTCTCCACCACTGTTCAAACAAGACTACTAGTTAAAGTAGCATATTTCTGCACCTCTGACTTAGAGGTAGTTTTAATCCCCCTGCCCTATTATGTACTAGATCCTTACAGAGGAGGTCATGCTAATCACAGGGGTACTCCATCGGATAGTGTTACCTAGTGTATTTAGGTGTTTTCACTGTATTCTAAGTGTCTTTTAGCATAGCACTGGCTCTAGGCCTGGTTAGTCAGAGTCAGTTACCACCTGTCTGAAAAAGTTGTGGGTACAGGATGATTTTGCAACAAGGCCTCTTTCTGCTCCTCTGTTGATTCTTTCTGAACATGTCTTGCTTCTTCCTGCACTTTTCTTCCTCTTTGTGGACTTCTGTTGCTTCTTTCTGTGCGTTTTTTCTTCTTTCTTCACATGTCCTACCTCTGTAGACATAGTTAGAAATTGGCATTTAAAAAACCTTTGAAATTCATTTAAAAAACCATAGGTTTCAGGCACGTTATAGTTAGAAATTAGCATTTAAAAAACCTTAGAAATTCACTGAAAAAACCATAGGTTTTAGGGAAAGTTATAGTTAGTTGGACATTTCACTCGTACAAAACCAGAGAAATTCCCACGTTATAGTTAGTTTAGCTAACTATAACTCGCGCCCCCGCAATGCACTGCTGATGACATCATATATTACATCACTCATGACATGGTCAGTGACATCACTGATGACATCACTGAGGACATCTCAAATGACATCACTGATGACATCATCCATGTGATAATTTGATGCATCTTCTCACACCCTAATATAACCTTTGATATACCCACTCTAAATTACAGACTGCCATTCTCAAAACCATAGACACTCCAACACCAATAACTACATACCCACTCACTGATTCTTAGTTTTACACACACATCCACTCACTCACCCGAACAGTCCCTCATACTTATGGTCACTCAGTACAGGGCTATCATATGTAGGCCTGGGCGGTAAACTCCGTTCCGTTCGCGGAATTTGCGGAATTTGGGTAATTTCGCGTTCCGCGGAGATCGCGGAATTGCCTAAAAATCTGCGTTCCGCGACTTCGCGAAATTTTTTGCTTGTTCGCGTTCTCAATATGCGTGTTCGCGAGATATTTCACCCCGAGCACGCAAACAGTGATCGCGAACAGGAAAAAAATATCGCGAACAAGCAATTCCGCGTGTTCGCGGAATTTCTGCGTGTTCGCGGAGATTTTTTACCGTTTCGCGGAGATTTGCGTAACGCGATTACGCTAATTCCGCCCACCCCTAATCATATGCACTCACACACCTATATAGACACTCACACACTGACACTCATCCATAGAGGTACTCACACACCTAGTCAGTCATGCAAATAATTAATCACACTGCCATTTACTCACCTATACAGTTATACACACATCAGCTCACTTACTCATACAAATACTAGCACATTCTTATGCTCTTATACAATCACTGATACAAGCACACACTCATCCATACAGCCACTCTCACAATCACACGCTCTCAGTTATAGCCATTTATATACTCCAACACACATATATACTGCCTTTCACATATGTAGTTACTCACACATGTACCACTGAGATATACATTCACTCACTAAAACATCCTTACGCACAATCACCCACCCATACAGTCCCTCACAGATACACTCTTGAAACCATGCACCCAGTGAATCCCCCACTCACACATCTATGCACAGAGTCACACACACCCCACCCACACAAACACTCAGGCACCCATACAAATACTCAAACAACCAATCTATAACCCATATAGACACTCATGTAGCTATTCACAAACCCATGCAGCCGCTTACACACCAACAGACAGATACAGACATTCACACTGTTTGTCACTAACCCATGCATTCAGTAAGATACGTTTGTTCACTCACTTATAGAGTCAGTCACGCACCTATTAAATCATCCATTCAGACACTTATACACCCACTCATTCTTCAATACGCCTTTCCCCATATATATCCTACTGGTGGTTGCCAGTAGGTAGTTATAGTTAGGACCTCGTTTCTATTCAAAAAGCGTTTTTTATTTTGCCAATATCTTTGGCGCCAGTTGACGAACCCTAGACAAATTTTCAAAACTAATGGGGCGCCCTAGTCAGCTCCTTTCTTGAAAATTTCGGGGTGATTCATCAAGCCAGGGCCGGGAAAAATTGGGGGTCCCAAAATGCATATTCCCCATGCTAATTTCCATAGGAAATTTTAGACACATTATTTGGCAAGAAGGCAGCCCTTGATTCAGAAAGAGACCTTTTTTTTTAAATGGTGTAAATCCGTTCAATAGTTCCTGAGAAATTGAAAAAAGGAAAATATCGATATCTGAGCACTAAGGAGTGTTCGCGAACCCATCCAGGCATGAGCTTCACTCTGATTGGCTGCCAACACTCCAAACCAGGAAGTGTTGGCAGCCATCCTGTGACTCGGTAGAATCACAAGAAAAGAGTAAATAAAAAGGTGAAAAACAAGAAAAGGGGGCAGTGTAAAAACACCCTAACCCCTAGGCATGCTCATGGGGTCACACAAGGACCCCCAGGGCCAACAAAATCATTTTTTTTTTTAAATCAACCGAATTTGCGCTAGGGTCAGATGGGTGGGCCAGGTCCCGGGGGCACTCACCAATTAATATGTGGGGGCCCGTGGGGGCCCCCGCAGCCCCGGGGACTGCCACATCCCCGGGCTTTTAAAGAAAATGTGTGGGGTGTCCCAATCCCCCCCATGCTGCCCCAGGGACCGCCACCTCCCCGGGGCTTTAATAATGAAACACGGGGGCACAAGGCCCCCCGCAGCCCCAGGGACAGCCACCTCCCCAGGGCTCTGGTTTTAAAATTTGAAGATGTGTCGGGGGATGGCCCCCCGTATACCCTGGGGACCACCACCTCCCCAGTGCACGTACTCATTAAAAATGCAGGTGTCCATAGCGGACCCCCGGGCCCCGGGGACCACCACCTCCCCGGGGCTTTGAAAATGGTGGGAGGGGGCCTTTGCACAGTGGTGCAGAGAGGGGCCAGGCCTGATATAACAAGTGTGCAAACATGCCCCCTGGTGTGTTCTAAATTGGGGATAAAGTCCCTTTCAATCCTGAGGGTCCCTGGGGGCCAACTAGCCCACCAGGTACCTCCAGTAAGCACCACAGAGCTGCGTTGCAGAGAGGTGGTCCAAGGCCCTGCCCCTTTTTACACCACTCTGCAAACGTGGCTTTTGGTGCACTGCTTGTAGGGCGATGAGGTCCTCTTGTGTCCTGGGGACCTCATGACACAAGTGGACTTCATCCTCCAAGCAGCAGTTAGCAGACTACCAATACTAACTATAACGGCCAAATTTCTCTTGCTTTGTACGAGTGAAATGGCCAACTAACTATACCGTCCCTGAAACCTGTGGTTTTTTCAGTGAATTTCTAAGGTTTTTTAAATGCTAATTTCTAACTATAATGTCCCTAAAACCTATGTGGTTTTTTTCTGTGACTATATATATATATATATATATATCACCACATGTTTCTCCACTTTGCCGGGGCCACCAACTCTGCAGGGCAGGCTCTAAAGCAGGAATGGAGAATCCTGTTAAACAACAACACGAAGAATGGAGAGCCCACAGCTGTGACATCCTCTCTTGCGGACACTTTATTTGATCTGTGCATGGCAGCATCAACTCTTTTACCTTACGCGTTTCGGCGTGCATGCGCCTTGTTCACAGGTGAGTATCATAATAACCCAGTGGTCTTCTGGCTCAATTAAAAACCACATTGCCCAGAATGCACCAATATTCAAAATTAGTATCACGGAAAGTCCTTTGTGTTTCACGATGCACTCGGGTTATTAAAATTTCAAGCTTAGTGCTCTTAGCTGCCACACACTAAAATACTTGCTCGAGATGAAAGATCACAGTCTGTTGGAAAGAGGAAACACCTCCTTCGTCTCCCTTTCTCTTAGCCATCACCAAATCAATTTGGAAGTCCATAAGGCTGGTGTGGTATCGAGCGAGTCATGCCCTTCCATTGAATCACCACATGTTTCTCCACTTTGCCGGGGCCACCAACTCTGCAGGGCAAGCTCTAAAGCAGGAATGGAGAATCCTGTTAAACAACAACACGAAGAATGGACAGCCCACAGCTGTGACATCCTCTCTTGCGGACACTTTATTTGGTCTGTGCATGGCAGCATCAACTCTTTTACCTTACGCGTTTCAGCGCGTATGCGCCTTGTTCACAGGTGAGTATCATAATAACCCAGTGGTCTTCTGACTCTATTAAAAACCATATTGCCCAGAATGCACCAATATTCAAAATTAGTATCACGGAAAGTCCTTTGTGTTTCACGATGCACTTGGGTTATTAAAATGTCAAGCTTAGTGCTCTTAGCTGCCACACACTAAAATACTTGCTCGAGATGAAAGATCACAGTCTGTTGGAAAGAGGAAACACCTCCTTCTTCTCCCTTTCTCTTAGCCATCACCAAATCAATTTGGAAGTCCATAAGGCTGGTGTGGTATCGAGCGAGTCATGCCCCTCCATTGAATCACCACATGTTTCTCCACTTTGCTGGGGCCACCAACTCTGCAGGGCAGGCTCTAAAGCAGGAATGGAGAATCCTGTTAAACAACAACACGAAGAATGGAGAGCCCACAGCTGTGACATCCTCTCTTGCGGACACTTTATTCGTCTGTGCATGGCAGCATCAACTCTTTTACCTTACGCGTTTCGGCGTGCATGCGCCTTGTTCACAGGTGAGTATCATAATAACCCTCATAATAACCCAGTGGTCTTCTGGCTCAATTAAAAATCACATTGCCCAGAATGCACCAATATTCAAAATTAGTATCACAGAAAGTCCTTTGTGTTTCACGATGCACTCGGGTTATTAAAATTTCAAGCTTAGTGCTCTTAGCTGCCACACACTAAAATACTTGCTCGAGATGAAAGATCACAGTCTGTCGGAAATAGGAAACACCTCCTTCATCTCCCTTTCTCTTAGCCATCACAAAATCAATTCAGAAGTCCATAAGGCTGGTGTGGTATCGAGCGAGTCATGCCCCTCCATTGAAGAACCACATGTTTCTCCACTTTGCCGGGGCCACCAACTCTGCAGGGCAGGCTCTAAAGCAGGAATGGAGAATCCTGTTAAACAACAGCATGAAGAATGGAGAGCCCACAGCTGTGACAACCTCTCTTGCGGACTGTTAGAAAGGGTAGACGGACCAGGAGGGTCGGCCGGGGTCAGGAGGAGAGGTCTCCGGGGAGAGCCGTCTCCAGCGATCGTACAGACAAGTAACTTCCCCCCCCACAGACGGATACCACACACGGATAAGGTTCAGGGTTCTTTATAAGCACTTCTTAGGGTACGGTTGAATGGTACAAGGAGGTCTGGACTCAGGGGTCCCCTCGATTCAAGTCTCTCAAAGCAGGGTAAGGGGTAGCGGGACAGTCTGTCTACCAGTCAGGTAGTTCGGATGAGATGATGACTAGCTCACAATCCTCGAGCTTGGTGGGTTAGTTGGTACGGGCCGCGGCAGCGCCAGCAGGTCCCGGTTGAGATGGTCGGTACACGGTCCGCGGCAGCGCCAGCAGGTCCCGGAAAGATGGTCGATGTACGGTCCGCGGCAGCGCCAGCAGGTCCCGGTGAGGATGGTCGTTACAACGGGCCGCGGCAGCGCCAGCAGGTCCCGACGAGGATGGATGTTGCAGAAGGCCACGGCAGCGCCAGCAGGCAGGACGATGGTTCACAAGAGCGGGCTACGGCAGCGCCAGTAGTCCGTCAAGGCTGAGTTCTCTCGGTGTCTCTCGACTCCAGGATACAACTGCCTTCCTGCTCCGGAGCTGCCCCAGTTATAGGGCAGGTGCCCTTTGATGTCCGGACCCTCGCACTCGGAGGTCGGAGGGCCCGGGATGAAGGTGTCCAGACACCCAGCAGGGGTTGGAGCCAGCTCCTGGGGGAGCTGGAGGCGATCGGCACCTGGCGGGGGAAGAGCTCTTGACACTTCGTTCTCCCATTGACCTGCCAAGTGGTCCGTTCACCTCCTGGGTGGAAGGTGGTGCCGGGATGTCGGGGCCGGCCAGGCCCGGGGTTAGGGTCGGGCCGAGGCCACGCGGCCTCGTGGTGCAGGGCCCAAGATGGCGGCTTGACCCGGCCGGGGGAGCCGGTGGGGCTGGGCCCCGTGATGAGTAGAGGTCCGAGGGCAGAAGATCCGTCGGGAGACGGGGTACAGGTGCTTTTCGTGGGTTATGCCTGGCGGGCCGGAGCTCGGGCCCTGTCGTGCGGGGAGGGAGCAAGCCCTTCGTGTGGCCTGTCCAACATGCGTCCCCCCCAGCTGAAGGCGGGGAGAGTCACCCATCTCCTTGGGGACTCTCTTCGTCGAGGCGGAAAAAGCGGGACAGGCCATCCGCGTTGGCGTGGTCTTGGCCTGGCCGGTGCTCCACAGTGAAGTCCATTCCCTGCAGGGAAATGGACCAGCGCAAGAGTTTTGGGTTCTCTCCCCGCATCTGCATCAGCCACTGCAGGGGTCGATGGTCGGTTTGTACCCGGAAGTGGGTACCGAAGAGATAAGGCCGGAGCTTTTTGAGGGCCCACACCACTGCGAAGGCCTCCCTCTCAATGGTGCTCCAGCGCTGTTCTCGGGCCAGGAGACGTCAACTGATGAAGGCCACCGGCTGGTCATGACCCTCGGGGTTTAACTGAGAAAGGACGGCTCCGATGCCGTGGTCGGAGGCGTCGGTCTGTACCACGAATTCCCGACTGTAATCGGGGGCCTGGAGCACAGGGGCGGTGCACAGGGCGGCCTTCAGTTTCTCGAAGGCCGCTTGACAATCGGGGGTCCAGTTAATCCGCTTCGGCTGGTTCTTGGACGTGAGACCCGTGAGGGGCCCCACGATGCTGCCGTAGTCTTTCACGAACCGCCGGTAGTAGCCGGTGAGCCCCAAGAAGGCTCGGACCTCGGTCTGGGTGACGGGGGGCTGCCAGGACTGGATGGCAGCAATCTTAAGTTGTAGCGGGGCCACCAGCCCGCTTCCCACTTGGTGTTCAAGGTAGGTCACAGACCCTTGGCCAATTTGGCACTTGCCGGCCTTAATTGTGAGGCCGGCCCGCTGGAGGGCCTGTAGGACCTCGTGGAGGTGACGGAGGTGGTCGGCCCAGTGGCGGCTGTATACAGCGATATC
This sequence comes from Triturus cristatus, assembly GCF_964204655.1. Classification (NCBI taxonomy): domain Eukaryota; kingdom Metazoa; phylum Chordata; class Amphibia; order Caudata; family Salamandridae; genus Triturus; species Triturus cristatus. Next base: position 689,602,776 of record NC_140594.1, read on the forward strand.
GTCCAGATAGGCAGCGCTGAACTCTTCGAGCCCCGCCAAGACCTGGTTCACGAGGCGTTGAAACGTGGCGGGGGCATTTTTCATGCCGAAGGGCATGACCTTGAATTGGTAGTGGCCATCGGGGGTAGAGAAGGCTGACCGTTCCTGAGCCCTGGGTGTGAGGCCGATCTGCCAGTAGCCCGCTGTTAGGTCGAAGATACTAAGGTAGCGGGCGGCCCCCAGCCGGTCGATCAGCTCGTCTGCTCGGGGAATCAGATGAGCGTCGGTCCGGGTGACAGCGTTCAAGCCCCGGTAGTCGACGCAGAATCTCAGTTCAGGTGCGGTGCCGGGGGGCAGCGGCTTTGGGAACCAATACCACCGGACTGGCCCAGGGACTGTCCGAGGGCTCTATGACCCCGATTGTGAGCATCTTGGCCACTTCCTCCTGTATGCAGGCCCGTACCCGATCTGGTACGCGGTAGGCCCGGTGTCAGACAGGGGGGCTGTCCCCGGTGTCCACGTCGTGCAAACACCAAGGGGTGACCCCGGGGGTGAGGGAGAACAGTGTAGCGAACCGCAGCAGGAGGTTTCGGCAGCCCTGGCGTTGCTCCGAAGTGAGGGCGTCAGATAGCCGGACCCCGTCCACGGAGCCGTCATTCTCCTGAGTCTTCAGACGATCCGGAAGGGGTTCGGAGTCTCCCTCTGCCCCACTGCCCGTAGCCATCAGGAGGCTGAGTTCTGAGCGCACAAAGTGTGGTTTGAGTCGGTTGGTGTGGAGGACCCGGAGGGGGTTCCGGGAGGTCCCCAGGTCGATGAGGTAAGTGACGGGGCTTTTGCGCTCGACCACTTTGAAGGGCCCCGTCCACTTATCCTGCAAGGCACATGGTTCGGTGGGGGACATCACCCATACTTGTTGCCCAGGCTCGAACTCAACGGAGGAGGCATTGTGATCATACCACCTCTTCATGTCCTCCTGGCTGGCCTCGAGGTTCGCCTTGGCCATCCCTCTGAAGCGCCGGGTCTGATTGCGTAGGGCCAGGATGTATTTGAAGACGTCTGGAGGGGTTTTCAGGGGGGCCATCTCCCAACCTTCTTTTACTAGGCTGAGGGGCCCTCGCACAGGGTGCCCGTACAGGAGTTCGAAAGGGCTAAAACCGAGGGACTTCTGGGGGACTTCTCGGTAGGCGAAGAGGAGGCACGGGAGTAGTACATCCCACTGGCGACGGAGGGGCTCTTCCAATCCCCCAATCATCCCCTTGAGGGTGCGGTTAAAACGCTCCACTAGTCCGTTCCCTTGGGGGTGATAGGGGGTCGTGAATCTGTAGGTGACCCCGCATTGTTGCCAGAGGGACTTCATGTATTTGGATATAAAGTTCGTGCCTCGGTCGCTGACGACTTCTCGGGGGAAGCCTACCCGGGAGAAGATCCCCATTAGGGCCCGGCCAACCACCGGAGCTGTCACGGTCCGTAGGGGCACCGCCTCGGGGTAGCGGGTGGCATGGTCCACCAGTACTAAGATGAACCTGTGTCCTTGTGCCGTGCGGGGGTCCAGAGGCCCCACAATGTCTATCCCCACCCTCTCGAACGGGGTGGTGACCACAGGGAAGGGTTGCAGAGGGGCTTTCAGCTTCCGACCACTCTTCCCGCTGGCTTGGCATGTGGGGCAAGATCGGCAGTGGTTCAGGACGTCGTTCCTCATTTTCGGCCAGAAAAAGTGGGTCACTAGGCGGCTGTACGTTTTATCCTGGCCCAGGTGTCCAGCCAGGGGGACATCGTGGGCAAGGTTGAGCAGAAAGTCTCTGAAGCGGAGAGGTACCACCAGTACTCGACCGGCCCCCAGCTCGGCGATTCTTTGCTCGCTGTATAGCACGTCGTTATCCCAGTAGACCCAGTGAGTTCCGGTGGAGTCCCCTGCGTTCTGGGCGCTGGCTTGTTGGCGGAGTCCCTCGAGGGAGGGGCAGGTCTTTTGTTCCTGGCGGAACTGTTCTTGGGTGGGCCCCCCTTCTTGACGCCACTGAGCCAGGTCAGGAAGGTCCTGGGGTTGCGCGTCCCCTTCGGTCGTCGGGTCTGGGAGGCTGGCCTCGTCGTTGTCTTCTACTGGGGCGACCGGGGGCGGAGGTGCTGGCCATTCTGGTTCTTCTGATCGAGGGACGGCACGGGCGGCCATGGACCGGGTGGTTATGCAGGCCCAGTCCGGGAGGCCCAGCATCCCCAGGTGCTCTCTTCTCTCAACGGTGGCCCACGGGGAACTCTCGAGGTCATTCCCCAGGAGGCAGTCCACGGGGGCATCGTCCCGGACCGTCACCTTCAACAGGCCGGAGACCCCTCCCCATTCGAATGGGACGCAGGCCATTTGACACATACTTTCAGAGTTGTCTGCCGAGCGGACGGGGCAGAGAATATTCGGCAGGATCTGCTCGGGCTTCACCAGGTGACAGCGGACGGCCGTCACACTGGCGCCTGTGTCACGCAAGGCCTCGGCTCGCTGTCCATTAATGGTCACCCACTGACTGTATTTCCTGGTGTTAGCGGGTAGGGGAGCCCGCGGGACCATGTCTCTTCCCCCTAAGCACGCCAGGACCATGGCGGCCGGTTCCCACTCTTGCTGGGCCGGCTCATACTCCTCTGGTTCCTCCGATGATCGCTCTTCCCCCAGGGCGGCGGCAGCTACCTGGCGGGGCTTGGGTGTTTGGTTCTGCGGGCAGCTCGGGTCATTGGCGTAGTGGCCGACTCGCTGGCATCGGTGGCACGTGACGTTGGCTCGGACCCCAGGACGCCACGGGGGGTTGCCCTGGCCGGCCGGAGGCGGGGTGCTGGCCACGGGTGTTGCGGGCAAGGCGTCTCTCCCTCGCCCCTGGCCCCCTCCTCCTCCCCGAGGACGGTGCTGGCCTTGGTTGTTTCTGTTCTGTTCGTGTGGCCCCCTCCGGCCCACTCGGGTGCTTTCCCATCGGTCAGCTTCGGCGGCGAGCTGCCGGGGGTCAGTCAGCTTACTGTCGAGGAGGTGCTGCCTGAGCTCGACGAAGCAGTTGTTCGACAGGTGCTCCCATACCATCAGGTTAAAGAGTTGTTCGTAGGTGGTGACATGGCTCCCCTTTATCCAACCCTCGAAGGCACGGCTGAAATAGTTCACGTATTCTACCCAAGTTGTACCTGGGATCCGGGTGCAATCTCTGAACCTCTGGCGGTACATCTCGGGTGTGAGGCCGTAGCGGGTGAGGAGGGCAGCCTTCATGTGGTCGTAGGACGACATTTGGTGGTCTGGGAGCTGCAGTAGGGCATCGCGACCCTCGTTGATAAACCTCCCCCAAAGTCCGGCTCCCCAATCACTCCGGTCGATCCGGTGGGAGGTCATGGCGATCTTGTAGGCTTTAAACCACTGTTGTATGTCGTCTTCTCGGACATACTCGCGGACAACATCCTTGGGGATGTGGACTTTTTTCTCGATTGGCCCCGGGGTGTGTGGTCGCTCAGGCACCCCCAGTTCTTTATTCTGTTTCCGAAGTTCTATTTCCGCCAGTTTGCGCTCGTGCTCGAGCGTTATTTTTTTCTCCTCCAGCTCTCTCTGTCTCTGCTTCTCTTCTCGTTCATCTCGGAGCCGCATATGCTCGAGGTTGAATTTCTGTTCAGCTAACTTGAGTTCCCCATCCATCTTGAGTCGTGCCATTTCCAACTCGTGCAATCTGGTCCTTTCTCTTTCTCGGATCTCCTCCTGCGAGAGGCCCGTTCCCCGCTCCTCGGGAGCCGTGGCGTTCCCCTCTGGTGTGATGCTGTTTTGGTCGGGGGGTCCGGCGACCCCAGTTTCTGTCCACGACTCTAGGGCGTGCTTTAGATCATCTTTGGTACTCAGGCCGGTGGTAGCAATGCCAAGTTCTATGCAGAATTGTCTCAGTTCGCGGTGGTTGTATTCTTCTAATTTATCCATTTGGAATTTCTCGGTGGAGTTGGTATCTTTGGCTGACATCGTGTTTTTGTCGTGGGGTGAGCTACTCTCTGTACGATTACGCGTTGATTCGGATCGCGCCGCTGGCCACCAATGTTAGAAAGGGTAGACGGACCGGGAGGGTCGGCCGGGGTCAGGAGGAGAGGTCTCCGGGGAGAGCCGTCTCCAGCGATCGTACAGACAAGTAACTTCCCCCCCCCACAGACGGATACCACACACGGATAAGGTTCAGGGTTCTTTATAAGCACTTCTTAGGGTACGGTTGAATGGTACAAGGAGGTCTGGACTCAGGGGTCCCCTCGATTCAAGTCTCTCAAAGCAGGGTAAGGGGTAGCGGGACAGTCTGTCTACCAGTCAGGTAGTTCGGATGAGATGATGACTAGCTCACAATCCTCGAGCTTGGTGGGTTAGTTGGTACGGGCCGCGGCAGCGCCAGCAGGTCCCGTTTGAGATGGTCGGTACACGGTCCGCGGCAGCGCCAGCAGGTCCCGGAAAGAGGGTCGATGTACGGTCCGCGCCAGCGCCAGCAGGTCCCGGTGAGGATGGTCGTTACAATGGGCCGCGGCAGCGCCAGCAGGTCCCGACGAGGATGGATGTTGCAGAAGGCCGCGGCAGCGCCAGCAGGCAGGACGATGGTTCACAAGAGCGGGCTACGGCAGCGCCAGTAGTCCGTCAAGGCTGAGTTCTCTCGGTGTCTCTCGACTCCAGGATACAACTGCCTTCCTGCTCCGGAGCTGCCCCAGTTATAGGGCAGGCGCCCTTTGATGTCCGGACCCTCGCACTCGGAGGTCGGAGGGCCCGGGATGAAGGTGTCCAGACACCCAGCAGGGGTTGGAGCCAGCTCCTGGGGGAGCTGGAGGCGATCGGCACCTGGCGGGGGAAGAGCTCTTGACACTTCGTTCTCCCATTGACCTGCCAAGTGGTCCGTTCACCTCCTGGGTGGAAGGTGGTGCCGGGATGTCGGGGCCGGCCAGGCCCGGGGTTAGGGTCGGGCCGAGGCCACGCGGCCTCGTGGTGCAGGGCCCAAGATGGCGGCTTGACCCGGCCGGGGGAGCCGGTGGGGCTGGGCCCCGTGATGAGTAGAGGTCCGAGGGCAGAAGATCCGTCGGGAGACGGGGTACAGGTGCTTTTCGTGGGTTATGCCTGGCGGGCCGGAGCTCGGGCCCTGTCGTGCGGGGAGGGAGCAAGCCCTTCGTGTGGCCTGTCCAACACGGACACTTTATTCGTCTGTGCATGGCAGCATCAACTCTTTTACCTTACGCGTTTCGGCGCGCATGCGCCTTGTTCACAGGTGAGTATCATAATAACCCTCATAATAACCCAGTAGTCTTCTGGCTCAATTAAAAACCACATTGCCCAGAATGCACCAATATTCAAAATTAGTATCACGGAAAGTCCTTTGTGTTTCACGATGCACTCGGGTTATTAAAATTTCAAGCTTAGTGCTCTTAGCTGCCACACACTAAAATACTTGCTCGAGATGAAAGATCACAGTCTGTCGGAAAGAGGAAACACCTCCTTCGTCTCCCTTTCTCTTAGCCATCACCAAATCAATTCAGAAGTCCATAAGGCTGGTGTGGTATCGAGCGAGTCATGCCCCTCCATTGAAGCACCACATGTTTCTCCACTTTGCCGGGGCCACCAACTCTGCAGGGCAGGCTCTAAAGCAGGAATGGAGAATCCTGTTAAACAACAGCACGAAGAATGGAGAGCCCACAGCTGTGACATCCTCTCTTGCGGACACTTTATTGGTCTGTGCATGGCAGCAACAACTCTTTTACCTTACGCGTTTCGGCGCGCATGCGCCTTGTTCACAGGTGAGTATCATAATAACCCTCATAATAACCCAGTGGTCTTCTGGCTCAATTAAAAACCACATTGCCCAGAATGCACCAATATTCAAAATTAGTATCACGGAAAGTCCTTTGTGTTTCACGATGCACTCGGGTTATTAAAATTTCAAGCTTAGTGCTCTTAGCTGCCACACACTAAAATACTTGCTCGAGATGAAAGATCACAGTCTGTCGGAAAGAGGAAACACCTCCTTCGTCTCCCTTTCTCTTAGCCATCACCAAATCAATTCGGAAGTCCATCAGGCTGGTGTGGTATCGAGCGAGTCATGCCCCTCCATTGAATCACCACATGTTTCTCCACTTTGCCGGGGCCACCAACTCTGCAGGGAAGGCTCTAAAGCAGGATGGAGAATCCTGTTAAACAACAACACGAAGAATGGAGAGCCCACAGCTGTGACATCCTCTCTTGCGGACACTCTATTTGGTCTGTGCATGGCAGCATCAACTCTCTTACCTTACACGTTTCTGCGCGCATGCGCCTTGTTCACAGGTGAGTATCATAATAACCCAGTGGTCTTCTGGCTCAATTAAAAACCACATTGCCCAGAATGCACCAATATTCAAAATTAGTATCACGGAAAGTCCTCTGTGTTTCACGATGCACTCGGGTTATTAAAATTTCAAGCTTAGTGCTCTTAGCTGCCACACACTAAAATACTTGCTCGAGATGAAAAATCACAGTCTGTCGGAAAGAGGAAACAGCTCCTTCGTCTCCCTTTCTCTTAGCCATCACCAAATCAATTCAGAAGTCCATAAGGCCGGTGTGGTATCGAGCGAGTCATGCCCCTCCATTGAATCACCACATGTTTCTCCACTTTGCCAGGGCCACCAACTCTGCAGGGCAGGCTCTAAAGCAGGAATGGAGAATACTGTTAAACAACAACACGAAGAATGGAGAGCCCACAGCTGTGACATCCTCTCTTACTGACACTTTATTTGGTCTGTGCATGGCGGCATCAACTCTTTTACCTTACGCGTTTCGCCACGCATGCGCCTTGTTCACAGGTGAGTATCATAATAACCCAGTGGTCTTCTGGCTCAATTAAAAACCACATTGCCCAGATATATATATATATCAGCACACGCTGCTTTTCACCATTCAATAAAAAGTTCGTTAACAAAGCAGACACGGGCCCAAAATGATGTGCTTTAAAATTGTATTGCAGTGTCGGCCATTACGCATTTCAGTCCGAAGCGGACCTTGATCACATGACAGCGCTGATAGTGCTAACAGACCCTTTATCGTGCTATAGGTTATCACCTGATGGGAAACTGGTTATGGAACAAGAAAACATACTATTCCACTCATCGAAGAAATACTTTCGCAGGCACTTTGAAATAAATGCTATAACAGTAAATTTACAGCATATATTATCAACTCTCTTTGTTCAACATCACCTCCTGAAAAAAACCCATTTAGATTTTTAAAAAATGGATGATTTTGATTAAAATCAGCATATAAAAGAGTTTTGGTTGTTTAAACATATAATAAATATATAAATATATAATTGTAATACCCAAAACAACTGAAATAAAATACTCTTCATAAAGCGTGAGTTGTTAAGAGAAGTAGACTGACTAAATTAACATGTAGAAAATATTGGGTTCAATCCCCTATTACCTCCTGTTTAAAGTAATGAACAAATTCACGTAGAGTGGATAAAACTAGTATAAACATCAGTTCCATACATAAAGTGCAAAGTGCTACCTAAAAAGTGATAAAAACATCCCATCTTCCTATTCATATAAAATGAGTAGAAATTAGTGTAAAATACTAAAGTGCATATAGTGAACCTAAAAAACCCAGAATGTTCTCCGGTTGAGGTGATGTGGCAGCATCTATGTAGTTTGTATTGTTTCTTCCCTTATATTACTTTTAGAGTTGTTAAATTTTAGTTCATTTTGTAAAAAGAGGAAAGGGAAAGACCAAATAAACATGAGGACCTAATCTCATCAATCATGTACATATATTTCACAGAAATGTAAAATAAGGTTTATATCATGTGAAATTGTTGCGCGGGATCACAAGTGGGGCAGGACATAATTATAAACAAGTATAGAGATCTTCCGTGTTGTTTAACCCTCCTGGTGATTTGCTATCCAAGTTAGGAATGTAACGGGTCTCCAGTTTTCTAAGTTGGTATTCCCTATTGCCCCGCTTTTAGTTTTGGGTAAGGCATCTATAACAAAATATGAAAAATCCTTTCAGTTATTATTGTGAATTTCTCGAAAGTGCCTAGCGACAGGGTAAGTGGGATCACCATTGTTTATAGCTCGGATATGTTGCAGAATCCTTTTATTGACAGGCAATTTGGTGCTGCCTACATATCTGAGTTGACATGTACATTCTAATATGTAAATGGCAAATTCAGTTTTGCTATGGAGCGGTTTGTTGATTTTAATCACTTTTTTGCAAAATGCAGTTTGATAGCTGGTTTTGTTTTCATCATATTGACATGCTTAGCATGTCTTGCATTTGGTGAACCCATTTGGAAAGGTTAACCAATTACTAGTTTTAGAAGATTCAGGTATGCTGGAAACTAGGCAATTAAACATAGAAGGTGCTCTTTTATACGTGATACTTGGTTTGATGGGGAGCTTGTTCCCAATTATGTGGTCATTTTTAACTGAAACCCAGTTTCTATATATAATCTTTTTTATTGCTTTTTCTTGAGCATTATACGTAATGATAAGTCTAAACTCGTCAGAGTTTTTGTCAGAGATCTGGGACATATTTTTGATTTTGTTAGAAATCAATAAATCATTTCTTTCCAAATTTTAGTCTTGTTAATAGCCCCTTGTATGATGTTCATTGGGTATCCTCTTGATAATAGTCTCATCTTGTTCTTGTCTTGAGCTGCGACTAAATCTTCTGGGTTACTGCAAATCCTTTTAAGTCGCAGCATTTCCCCATATGGAATGCTGCGTACTAAGTGACGGTGATGAAAACTGGAAAAGTGCAATACGGCATTTCCTGCTGTTTCCTTTCTGTACAATTTGGTTTGAAGTGCATTGTCTTTAGCATAAATTTCTACATCTAGGAAATTCATACTATTTGTGTTGATGGTAAAAGTAAAAGTCAGGTTGATGTCATTTTTGTTAATTTCTGAAACAAAGTTCAAGGACTGTTCTTTGGTTCCCCCCCATACAATAAATAAATCATCAATAGACCGGTAATATAGTTTGACATGATCATCAATGTATTTCCTGTGTTTGCTCATGAGAATATACATATATATATATATATATGTTTTCAAAAAAGAGTTACCCCAAAGGCTGGCACACCCAGGTAAGTTATCGCTTCAACAATCCGCTGCTGTTTATAGAAGGAATCATTCACCACTGTTAAGGTCCGACGCGTTTCAAGCCGTAGCCCTTCCTCATGGACCGGAAAGAAACAGTCAGCAACTGTGTGGCTACTTAACATTCCCTCTTTTATTTCCATTATGTGCACTTGCCTGCTCAAATGAACAACTGAATTCTGGGAATAGTAGTACAATCAAACCATAATAGGTCACATGTTGCTGAAATCCTTCGTAATTATGCTGGGTATAGAAATGTCCTTCGCAGCGAATTGGCATATTACAAGAGCACCTCCTGTTCCGCCTCACGCCTGATCAACACGGAGGCAGACCCACATAGATATCGTAGTGGTGCCGAGCCGTGGCCGGGTGAGCCACTAGTATGTTTTCAAAAAAGAGTTACCCCAAAGGCTGGCACACCCAGGTAAGTTATCGCTTCAACAATCCGCTGCTGTTTATAGAAGGAACCATTCACCACTGTTAAGGTCCGACGCGTTTCAAGCCGTAGCCCTTCCTCATGGACCGGAAAGAAACAGGCAGCAACTGTGTGGCTACTTAACATTCCCTCTTTTATTTCCATTATGCGCACTTGCCTGCTCAAATGAACAACTGAATTCTGGGAATAGTAGTACAATCAAACCAAAATAGGTCACATGTTGCTGAAATCCTGCGTAATTATGCTGGGTATAGAAATGTCCTTCGCAGCGAATTGGCATATTACAAGAGCACCTCCTGTTCCGCCTCACGCCTGATCAACACGGAGGCAGACCCACATAGATATCGTAGTGGTGCCGAGCCGTGGCCGGGTGAGCCACTAGTATGTTTTCAAAAAAGAGTTACCCCAAAGGCTGGCACACCCAGGTAAGTTATCGCTTCAACAATCCGCTGCTGTTTATAGAAGGAACCATTCACCACTGTTAAGGTCCGACGCGTTTCAAGCCGTAGCCCTTCCTCATGGACCGGAAAGAAACAGGCAGCAACTGTGTGGCTACTTAACATTCCCTCTTTTATTTCCATTATGTGCACTTGCCTGCTCAAATGAACAACTGAATTCTGGGAATAGTAGTACAATCAAACCAAAATAGGTCACATGTTGCTGAAATCCTTCGTAATTATGCTGGGTATAGAAATGTCCTTCGCAGCGAATTGGCATATTACAAGAGCACCTCCTGTTCCGCCTCACGCCTGATCAACACGGAGGCAGACCCACATAGATATCGTAGTGGTGCCGAACCGTGGCCGGGTGAGCCACTAGTATGTTTTCAAAAAAGAGTTACCCCAAAGGCTGGCACACCCAGGTAAGTTATCGATTCAACAATCCGCTGCTGTTTATAGAAGGAACCATTCACCACTGTTAAGGTCCGACGCGTTTCAAGCCGTAGCCCTTCCTCATGGACCGGAAAGAAACAGGCAGCAACTGTGTGGCTACTTAACATTCCCTCTTTTATTTCCATTATGTGCACTTGCCTGCTCAAATGAACAACTGAATTCTGGGAATAGTAGTACAATCAAACCAAAATAGGTCACATGTTGCTGAAATCCTTCGTAATTATGCTGGGTATAGAAATGTCCTTCGCAGCGAATTGGCATATTACAAGAGCACCTCCTGTTCCGCCTCATGCCTGATCAACACGGAGGCAGACCCACATAGATATCGTAGTGGTGCCGAGCCGTGGCCGGGTGAGCCACTATTATGTTTTTAAAAAAGAGTTACCCCAAAGGCTGGCACACCCAGGTAGCCACACAGTTGCTGCCTGTTTCTTTCCGGTCCATGAGGAAGGGCTACGGCTTGAAACGCGTCGGACCTTAACAGTGGTGAATGGTTCCTTCTATAAACAGCAGCGGATTGTTGAAGCGATAACTTACCTGGGTGTGCCAGCCTTTGGGGTAACTCTTTTTTGAAAACATACTTGTGGCTCACCCGGCCACGGCTCAGCACCACTACGATATCTATGTGGGTCTGCCTCCGTGTTGATCAGGCGTGAGGCGGAACAGGAGGTGCTCTTGTAATATGCCAATTCGATGCAAAGGACATTTCTATACCCAGCATAATTACGAAGGATTTCAGCAACATGTGACCTATTTTGGTTTGATTGTACTACTATTCCCAGAATTCAGTTGTTCATTTGAGCAGGCAAGTGCACATAATGGAAATAAAAGAGGGAATGTTAAGTAGCCACACAGTTGCTGCCTGTTTCTTTCCGGTCCATGAGGAAGGGCTACGGCTTGAAACGCGTCGGACCTTAACAGTGGTGAATGGTTCCTTCTATAAACAGCAGCGGATTGTTGAAGCGATAACTTACCTGGGTGTGCCAGCCTTTGGGGTAACTCTTTTTTGAAAACATACTAGTGGCTTACCCGGCCACGGCTCGGCACCACTACGATATCTATGTGGGTCTGCCTCCGTGTTGATCAGGCGTGAGGCGGAACAGGAGGTGCTCTTGTAATATGCCAATTCGCTGCGAAGGACATTTCTATACCCAGCATAATTACGAAGGATTTCAGCAACATGTGACCTATTTTGGTTTGATTGTACTACTATTCCCAGAATTCATTTGTTCATTTGAGCAGGCAAGTGCACATAACGGAAATAAAAGAGGGAATGTTAAGTAGCCACACAGTTGCTGCCTGTTTCTTTCCGGTCCATGAGGAAGGGCTACGGCTTGAAACGCGTCGGACCTTAACAGTGGTGAATGGTTCCTTCTATAAACAGCAGCGGATTGTTGAAGCGATAACTTACCTGGGTGTGCCAGCCTTTGGGGTAACTCTTTTTTGAAAACATACTAGTGGCTCACCCGGCCACGGCTCGGCACCACTACGATATCTATGTGGGTCTGCCTCCGTGTTGATCAGGCGTGAGGCGGAACAGGAGGTGCTCTTGTAATATGCCAATTCGCTGCGAAGGACATTTCTATACCCAGCATAATTACGAAGGATTTCAGCAACATGTGACCTATTTTGGTTTGATTGTACTACTATTCCCAGAATTCAGTTGTTCATTTGAGCAGGCAAGTGCACATAATGGAAATAAAAGAGGGAATGTTAAGTAGCCACACAGTTGCTGCCTGTTTCGTTCCGGTCCATGAGGAAGGGCTACGGCTTGAAACGCGTCGGACCTTAACAGTGGTGAATGGTTCCTTCTATAAACAGCAGCGGATTGTTGAAGCGATAACTTACCTGGGTGTGCCAGCCTTTGGGGTAACTCTTTTTTGAAAACATACTAGTGGCTCACCCGGCCACGGCTCGGCACCACTACGATATCTATGTGGGTCTGCCTCCGTGTTGATCAGGCGTGAGGCGGAACAGGAGGTGCTCTTGTAATATGCCAATTCGCTGCGAAGGACATTTCTATACCCAGCATAATTACGAAGGATTTCAGCAACATGTGACCTATTTTGGTTTGATTGTACTACTATTCCCAGAATTCAGTTGTTCATTTGAGCAGGCAAGTGCACATAATGGAAATAAAAGAGGGAATGTTAAGTAGCCACACAGTTGCTGCCTGTTTCTTTCCGGTCCATGAGGAAGGGCTACGGCTTGAAACGCGTCGGACCTTAACAGTGGTGAATGGTTCCTTCTATAAACAGCAGCGGATTGTTGAAGCGATAACTTACCTGGGTGTGCCAGCCTTTGGGGTAACTCTTTTTTGAAAACATACTAGTGGCTCACCCGGCCACGGCTCGGCACCACTACGATATCTATGTGGGTCTGCCTCCGTGTTGATCAGGCGTGAGGCGGAACAGGAGGTGCTCTTGTAATATGCCAATTCGCTGCGAAGGACATTTCTATACCCAGCATAATTACGAAGGATTTCAGCAACATGTGACCTATTTTGGTTTGATTGTACTACTATTCCCAGAATTCAGTTGTTCATTTGAGCAGGCAAGTGCACATAATGGAAATAAAAGAGGGAATGTTAAGTAGCCACACAGTTGCTGCCTGTTTCTTTCCGGTCCATGAGGAAGGGCTACGGCTTGAAACGTGTCGGACCTTAACAGTGGTGAATAGTTCCTTCTATAAACAGCAGCGGATTGTTGAAGCGATAACTTACCTGGGTGTGCCAGCCTTTGGGGTAACTCTTTTTTGAAAACATATATATATATATATATATATATTCACTGAAATCCATAGGTTTCACACATGTTATAGTTAGCGGAAATTTTACTGATAAAAAACCAATGAAATTCCCCCGTTATAGTTAGTGCAGGCAACTATAACTCACGTGACCGCAATCCTCTGCTGATGCTAATACTGTATTTAGACACTTATTTGCCCATGTCTTCTTCCATACATTTTTAGCTATACATATATTACAAATATTTTTTTTTCATAAAGACACATATGTCATCAGCAGAAGATTGCGGTCGCGTGAGTTATAGTTGCCTGCACTAACTATAACGGGGGAATTTCATTGGTTTTTTATCAGTAAAATTTCCGCTAACTATAACATGTGTGAAACCTATGGTTTTTTCAGTGAATTTGCAAGGTTTTTTAAATGCTAATTCCTAACTATAACGTGTGTGAAACCTATGGTTTTTTCAGTGAATTTGTACGGTTTTTTAAATGCTAAGTTACTTTACGCCATTCGTGGCGTGCGCGCCCACTTAACGCAGTTCGTTCCGTGCGCGCACGGTGCGCTTCGCGCACCGTGCGCGCACAGAGAGCACGCGGTGCGCTTCGCGCACCGCGCGCCCACTTTACGCAGTTAGTGCCGTGCACGCACGGTGGGCACGCGGTGCGATGACAAAGCAAGAAAGCACGTCAACAAATCTGTTTCTGCTTTCCTCCGTGACTATGGTATGGGTGCCATTTACCACAACAACTTGCGTTATGACATGCAAGACATTTATAGAGGAGATGGTGTGCACTTCAATGATGAAGGGAACAGAGTCTTCCTCTTGAACCTTAGACTCTGCATCGGTACTTACTTGTAGGTACCACTAAAAAATCATTTCATAAACACAACGGCTCTTTTTAGAGCCCCCTAATATCTAAACACTTAAATCTGATTTTCATTTTTTTTTTTTTTTTTCTACCGTACGCTTACCGTAAGCTTACCGTACGCGTACCCCGTGATTTTTTTTAAAATCAATAAATGTTTTTTTTGTACTTTTCTGTCCTTCTTTGACCCCCTTACAAATGTTAGGGGGTCTGTAACTCTCCTCATTGCCCCCTTTCCTTGTTTTCACTCTTTTTTTTCAGAGTGAAATACACAAAATGGCGGCCGCCGCTTCCTGGTTTCGGCCGATTCGAATGTTTACTAAGATCTAAGAGCCAATCAGAATCGCGCTCGCGCACGCCACCGTACGCTTACCGTAAGCGTACGGTAAGCGTACCGTAAGCGGGCTCAGATATATATATTGATTTAAAGGCTATTTTCTCAGAATCTACTGAACAGATTTACACCAAACCTACAAAAGGCACTTCCTTGACCTAGGGACTACCTCTCTGCCAAATTTTGAGTAATTCTGTTCAGCCGTTCGGGCTGTAGCTCGTTCTAAAGGTCCTATGGAAAAATGCATGGGAAAAACGCGTTTTGGGACCCCCCTTTTATCTCAGCCCCCGCTTGACGGATCCCCCCAAGACTTTCAGGGTAGGAGCGGAGCGTAGCGCCCCACCTATTTTGAGAAATTCGCGAGGATTCGTCGACCGGCGCCAAAGTTATTCAAAATAGAATGTTGAGGTTTTCCTATGGAAACGTGGTCCTAACTATAACTACCTACTGGCGACCGCCAGTAGGTAATATATATATATATATATATATATATATATATATATATATATATATATATATATATATATATATATATATATATATATATTACCTACTGGCGGTCGCCAGTAGGTAGTTATAGTTAGGACCACGTTTCCATAGGAAATCCGCAACATTCTATTTTGAATAACTTTGGCGCCGGTCGATGAATCCTCGCGAATTTTTCAAAATAGGTGGGGCGCTACGCTCCGCTCCTACCCTGAAAGTCTCGGGGGGACTCGTCAAGCGGGGGCTGAGATAAAAGGGGGGTCCCAAAACGCGTTTTTCCCATGCATTTTTCCATAGGACCTTTAGACACAGCTACAGCCCGAACGGCTGAACAGAATTACTTGAAATTTGGCAGCGAGGTAGTCCTCAGGTCAAGGAAGTGCCTTTTGTAGGTTTGGTGTAAATCTGTTCAGTAGATTCTGAGAAAATAGCCTTTAAACCAATATATATATCTGAGCCAGCTTACGGTGCGCTTACGGTGCGCTTACCGTACGCGTACGGTGGCGTGCGCGAGCGCGATTCTGATTGGCTGTTAGATCTTAGTAAACATTCGATTCATTCGAAACCAGGAAGCGGCGGCCGCCATTTTCTCTCTCGCTCTCTGAGTTGGGCAGCAAAAACGAAGCCCAAAAATGTGTAAAGAGGCAGTTTCTTGAGATCCTAACCACCCAGGATTGATATAGGGGTCCCCAAACAACCCCCAAGCCCCCCCAAATTTTTTTTTTTTTCGGAAATTCGCCGATTACGCTTACCGTAAGCGTACGGTAAAAAAATTTTTAAAAAAAATTATCCACATTCTCCCCACCCCGTGTGCAAATGGTGCCCGCAGGGCACCATTTGTGCATGGCCTATCACAACTATGAAATTAACAAAAAATACATTTCACAAAGATGCGCATAATATGTCCCCCATGTGCGCACGGTGCGCGAAGCGCATCGTGCGTACATGGCCCATCCCGCATAACGTGGGCACGCGGTGCACGCAGCGCACCGCGTGACCACCGTGCGTGCACGGCACTAACTGCATAAAGTGGGCGCGCGGTGCGCGAAGCGCACCGCGTGCTCACTGTGCGCGCACGGTGCGCGCACGGAACGAACTGCGTTAACTGGGCGCGCACGCCACGAATGGTGTAAAGTAACTTAGCATTTAAAAAAACGTACAAATTCACTGAAAAAACCATAGGTTTCACACACGTTATAGTTAGGAATTAGCATTTAAAAAACCTTGCAAATTCACTGAAAAAACCATAGGTTTCATACATGTTATAGTTAGCTGTACATTTCACTCGTAAAAAACCAATGAAATTCCCCCGTTATAGTTAGTGCAGGCAACTATAACTCACGCGACCGCAATCTTCTGCTGATGACATATGTGTCTTTATGAAAAAAAAATATTTGTAATATATGTATAGTTAAAATTTAATGGAAGAAGACAGGGGCAAATAAGTGTCTAAATACAGTATTAGCATCAGCAGAGAATTGCGGTCGCATGAGTTATAGTTGCCTGCACTAACTATAACGGGGGAATTTCATTGGTTTTTTACGAGTGAAATGTACAGCTAACTATAACATGTATGAAACCTATGGTTTTTTCAGTGAATATATATATATATATATATATATATATATATATATATATATATATATATATATATATATATATATATATATATATTCACTGAAAAAACCATAGGTTTCACACATGTTATAGTTAGCTGGACATTTTACTGATAAAAAACCAATGAAATTCCCCCGTTATAGTTACTGTAGGCAACTATAACTCACGCGACCGCAATCCTCTGCTGATGCTAATACTGTATTTAGACACTTATTTGCCCATGTCTTCTTCCATTAAATTTTAGCTATACATATATTACAAATATTTTTTTTTCATAAAGACACATATGTCATCAGCAGAGGATTACGGTCGCGTGAGTTATAGTTGCCTACAGTAACTATAACGGGGGAATTTCATTGGTTTTTTATCAGTAAAATGTCCAGCTAACTATAACATGTGTGAAACCTATGGTTTTTTCAGTGAATTAGCAAGGTTTTTTAAATGCTATTTCCTAACTATAACGTGTGTGAAACCTATGGTTTTTTCAGTGAATTTGTACGGTTTTTTAAATGCTAAGTTACTTTACGCCATTTGTGGCGTGCGCGCCCACTTAACGCAGTTCGTTCCGTGCACGGTTTTTATCAACTTTAATAAGCCCTGTACATTTGGTGGCCTTCGGCCACCAAAAGCACAGGGGGTGAGGTCAATGTGGATAGTGTTTTTTTTATTTCGATTTTATAATTTCATGTTGCCAAAATTACGTTTTTTTTCTCTATTAATAAGCCCTGCACATTTGGTGGCCTGCGGCCACCAAAAGCACAGGGGGTGGGGTAAGTGTGGATAGTGTTTTTTTTATTTTTATTTTTTTACCGTAAGCGTACGGTAAGCGTACGGTAAGCGTACGGTAAGCGTACGGTAAGCGTACCCCGCGAAATTGCCGAAAAAAAAATAAAACCGTTTTTGCTCTTGGGGGATGTTTGGGGACTCCCTCAACATGACTATGTGGGAGGGAGTTGTCAAAACAGCCCCGTAACATGTTTTTGGCCATCATGTTTGATAAACAACACTCAGTGCGAGAGACAAAATGGCGGACGCCGCTTCCTGGTTTCGGCCGATTCGAATGTTTACTAAGATCTAAAAGCCAATCAGAATCGCGCTCGCGCACGCCACCGTACGCTTACGGTAAGCGTACGGTAAGCGTACGGTAAGCGTACCGTAAGCGGGCTCAGATATATATATTGATTTAAAGGCTATTTTCTCAGAATCTACTGAACAGATTTACACCAAACCTACAAAAGGCACTTCCTTGACCTAGGGACTACCTCTCTGCCAAATTTCTAGTAATTCTGTTCAGCCGTTCGGGCTGTAGCTCGTTCTAAAGGTCCTATGGAAAAATGCATGGGAAAAACGCGTTTTGGGACCCCCCTTTTATCTCAGCCCCCGCTTGACGAATCCCCCCGAGACTTTCAGGGTAGGAGCGGAGCGTAGCGCCCCACCTATTTTGAGAAATTCGCGAGGATTCGTCGACCGGCATCAAAGTTATTCAAAATAGAATGTTGAGGTTTTCCTATGGAAAAGGGGTCCTAACTATAACTACCTACTGGCGACCGCCAGTAGGTAATATATATATATATATATATTTTCTCATTCTCACATATATATATTTTTTTTTTACCTTTGGCCTCTGGCCTCATGTACTCATTTAGTGCAATAATACCGATGAGATATGGTGCACTAAAAGTAAACAAGGTGGGTTTATTGTGTGTTTTTGACATATATGTGTATGCATATTAATGTTGTTTCCTTTTTGTAGAAATGTGGATTGCTGATATTAATCTTCTATAGGTTTAGATTGTAAGGCGGGGCTAAAATGCATTTAATGCTGTGTATTCACCAGGGATTAGTGAGAATAAATCATATATGTGTTTAATGCTTTCTTTATAAATTGTTTTTTATTCCTAAGAACATGTATTAGTTTATTATGCCACATAAAAATAAGGGAACAGTATAATTTATTGGATTATATGTAGTTTGTAGATTTAATATGCACTTAAAGAGAACTGGCAAGTTAGCGCGATTGTGGCTCTTAAGCTTACAGTCAAGACATTTAATACTAATGTGAAAGTTGTTTTTCTGCATGTTTTCTCCTCTGCAGGTGCGGAGCAGAGGCATTCATTAGTTAGTAAGAAGCACATTGTATTTCAGAGATAGTTAGGCGCAGAAGAACTTCAAGATCAAATACGTTTATTGAAGAACAAAAGGAGTGTTACCACTTGGTACTATCAAATGAAGGGAGGAATCCAAGGACTCCTTGGAAGCAGAGACTGGAATATAGGAGTAGTTTTCAAGGTGCCAAGTTCTTGCTTGAGCACTGGAAAAGTACTATGATGTGTATGAGGTTATATTTCTTGAGTGTTCTTTGTGAATTTTAATTTGAGAACCCATCTTGGGTTTGGTCAGATTTCCTTTAGACTTGTAGAGGTACAGACCTGTCTTGTCTTCTTTGATTTTGTGGCTTCATGACATGCATAACTCCTTACCTACAGAACTTCTATAGCGGTTCTGATGCTGAAATCTTTCTTGCATCCTTGATTCAATAGGGTTTACCCTATCCTTAATTTAGTGTAGGGTTTAGAAGATGATGTGAATCTTTTCCATGTATGGGGAGAAGGATCAATACCATTTGTCTAGTCATCAAATCATATTCTATTACTTTTGCATTGCTGCCATAGAAATTCTTATATGCCCATTGCTGTTGAGGACCAATATTGTATGCCACTTTGTTCTTCCTTTGGTAATCCTGTACTTTTATAGTATGTTCTTGAGATTGATTTATAGTAATCTGGCTTTGAGTTTGTAATAAACATTTTAACTTCAAGTTATTTTTCTCTCATGCTACTGAAAAGGTCTATTGACCAGAGTAAATTGGAAGAAACGGGCCAGAGCATTCGCAGATGGTAGCAGGCCGAGGATGATTAGTACCTGAAGTAGAGGGATTAGAAACCTGTTATTTTAGATTACTACAGATACATTCTCAGTCTTTAGTGTCTATGTGTTGACTTGGAGAACTGATGCCAGTGATGTTTCAGTGGACCAAGAATGAGTTTCAACAGCAGAGGAGTGAGCATCAATAAGGTTGTGTATAAGCTGCTTATGCTTAGCTTGCGGTGTTTGTGGCAATTAGAAGGTGTCTTGAACAGATTGTGTGAAATGGTGTGCTAATGTTTTAGATGGTCGTGTGAGTGTAGCACTTATTGTGGCCTAAGATCCTGGGATGACATTAAAATGTTGGAGGACGCTGTATTCTAAGTGTCTACTGAGGGTTTGTGGAGTTTGTCATGGGAGGTCGTTGACAGCCCAATCAAGATAGGGAAGTTTATCTTTTGTGTGAAAGCAAGGGGTGATAGTGTGGCGAACCTTTTGTGCAGAGGAAAGCTGCACTGATCAGAGTGATTCCCCATTGGACGAGGTTTCATTTGAATGTGTGTTGTGTTATTTTTGCATGAATGATTTCTGTTGATTCTTTAGTAAGCAGACAATTGTTACTTGTTGTTATTGCATTGCGTTTAGTTGTAAGTGTGTGCTGAAAAGAGTGCTTTCATGAAAATTGTAAAGTAGGCTCAGCTGCTGCAGAGTGAGATTGTCGTCACAGTGTGCCACGCAGGGATAGGTCAGTTGGTGTGCATAAATAATATAATAAATAATCCTTACTTGTAAAGCATAAAATATCCCCCCTTAAGGTTTGAAGGCGATTGGGGGTGTTGGGGAGATTAAGTGAGCTATTGTCCAGAGCTGAGCTGTCACCAGCGCCGGGAATCAAACCACCAGCAATGTGCCCCAGAGTTAGCCACTCTGACCGATGCACCACACCTCTCCTCTATTTATTATATTATATTTATTTATTTAGAGGAGATGTTCAGTTACCTCTTAGAGGGGTAAAGAAGCCCCCCCTGAAGAAATTACAGGTCATTATGGCGATAAATGTAGGGTTACACATATGTATTTGGCTAGAACAGTGACACAAGATCACTGAGAACGAAGGTGCTTAGGCGTTTCCACGCATGTGGTACATTTAATTTTAAAATGATGATTTTAAATTTTAGAAGAATTCTATATGAAATAAAATCACAACTTAGACCCACACAATTTGAAGTGCTTAACGCTTGGAAGCATGCGGCTCACACCAGAGAAAAAAAGAGCTATCAGGCATGAGTAAAAACAGGGAGTGCATACTTATGCAGATACAAGGTGGGATGCAGAGCAGAAAAGGTGGAGAACTGACACAATAGATGGAGCAAAATTATATCCAATATTGCAAAGTGGAGCAGGGGAAAAAGAAATCAAAAAGAGAAAGAAGGATAAAACAAAAGAGTTTGAAAAGCAAAATGAAAATATTGATAATGACACTAGTGATAGTCTTTTAGATGTATTAATGTCCAAGCGACAACCTCCATATAACGAGATTCGAACAGAGACAGGAGGGAGCGAAGTTACAGGGGGAAATACCAGATCGTCTACTGCACCAGTAAGTATGAGCCCTGGTGTGATAGGGATTTCTCCTGTGCAGAAGGAGCAAAGCATGATAGGGACTATTACAGTAAATCAAAATATGATAG
The DNA here is from genome assembly GCF_964204655.1 of Triturus cristatus. NCBI lineage: Eukaryota > Metazoa > Chordata > Amphibia > Caudata > Salamandridae > Triturus > Triturus cristatus. Next base: position 689,623,784 of record NC_140594.1, read on the forward strand.
GAGGAAATCCAGGGACCTGTGTTCCTGGAACATCAACTGTCTGTACAGTCCCAGATTCACTTACAGTTCCTGTTACCATCGGACCACTGGTTGCTATATATAAACCTGGTTCTGGGGAAAATGGGATTCAAAACTCATTTGTCCCCGCTCAACAACAAGCATCAGATGTTACACCCATGACTCAGAGGGTGGGAGAATTTGTTCCTTTAAACCCAACGAATGCAAGTTCTCCATGTGGTGTAAGTGTAGACCCAGCTGCGCATCAGAGTGGATTTGGACCTTAAAGGTAATTCCCGGGATTTCCAGATCTGGTTCACTTACTTGGGAACCACCTTTAAGTATGCAGAGTAGCACACCTAAAGTAAAGGCAGTATCTAAAGCCCCTGGGGTACATCCTGGTATTAAGGTCCAGGAACTAGAAGACTTTTTGAAAGCTCTTAATGCTACATCAAATGAGAGTGGGAGTACGGAAGTGAGTCAGGGTACTCGTCACTCCACTTCAAAGTAAATTTGGTGCTAGGGGAAAATTAAAGTTGGAATTGGATGAGATGATTAAAGGTTATCTTGCATTGGATAAAACAGAATTTTGACAGCATGGTGAACTTTTGTTCATGAGTGAGGATGTCACTCTGCAAATGCATGATAAATTAGCTGAATTAGCTCAGAAATATGAGGTAGATTTGGAGTGGACAAAGGCTTTACAGAGAAGCCACTGTACCACTTTTAGTGATCAGAACATATGAGAATATCAGGGATAAAGATGCAAATTCAGATATTAATACACAGTATTCAAATTTGGAGTGAAGTAGAGAAGTGGGAAGTTAAATGGTCAAAAGAACAACTCCCAAGAGAATGATGGGAGAGCCGTGTCCTCCTGGAGGGGGGAGATGGGGGCTATAAGCTTCCCTTGCAGGGAGGTACCTAGTAGAGGCTGCATATATATACCAAGGAGTAGGAGTGATCTTGCATCATTTACAAATGAATTCCCTAAATTAAGAGAGAAGCTTGTAGAGTGGTACAAGCAAGTTGAGCAGTTTGTGAAAATGTTAAAGGTTTTGTGAACTGACTTGAATACCTTGTTTGATATTGTGGTTCCAAATGATTTGTGAACAGCATGTAAAATGGCCATAGAGTGGCCCGAGAGAGAGCCGACAAGAAATACTGCGACTACTGGTCCTTCAGCTATAGTGATGAGGAAGTATGATCAGATATTGATGTGGTTTTAATCTAAGGTGTCACCCCAAGATATTGACTGGGTCCAGATCAAGTGGACAACGTAGGAACCGTAACAGGCGATTCATGCATACTATGACAGATTGTTACAGGCATTCAAACAGTATAGTGGAATGGAAACACTGGAGCCTAAAGATAGGAACATTTTGTGTGCAAGTTTGTGACAGGATTGAGGACTGAGATTATTGTAATGATTCAACAGCATTTGATTTCTTGGCAAAATAAATCAGTTGACGAGATTTTGCGATATGCTAAATATTTCAACAATGAGATTGAAATGAGGCAGAAAAAGTTGAAGGAGAAATTGATGGTGGTACAAATGAACACTGTTCAGAGAGGAATTCAAAATCCAACGTTTGTCAGGAATTCCTCTCCAATTCAAAGAGTGCTTCAACAGGAGCTCCAGTGATGCAGGGTGGAGGTGGATTTAAGTCATAAAGTAGCGGTCAGGGTGTTGCTATTAATCCGAGTACTGGAGTTGATGTGGCTACATTGAAGAAGTCTAATCCAAGCTACTACTGCAATAGGCTGGGATATTGGAAGCAATAATTTTGTCTCAATCCAGCTAATAAGGGTCAAAATTCAGGGTTTGTATCATCTCAGAAAAGCAATTCCATGCAGCAACAGAATATATCCAGACTTAGATTTCAGACTATTTAGGTGCCACAAGCCCCATTGATGCAGGTTCCTCAACCTCTGACACCGCAGCAAGCTGCTAATGTTCCCAGATTTTCTTCAAACCAAGTCCCGAATTCGAATCAGAATGCTTTCCAAAATAACCATCCTTACCAACAATTTCCAATGTTTGAGGCAAGTGAAAATTTTAGCATTGATCAGTCTTTCCAACGGTGCCTATGGTGGAGGAAGATTGCATGCTTAGCACAATCTTGGAGGTAAACAAGAGTGGCTCATTTATAGATGCTGAGGTAAATGGCTACAATGTATCCTTTTTGGTTGATTCTGGTGCTACCTGTTCTGTGATCAGTGAGAGTTCAAACCTACCCCTCTTGGGAAGGACTATCCAAGTTGTTGGAGGGGCTAATCAACAAATGAAGAACCCAATTACTCAGGATGTCCCTGTAAAAATAGGAAGGGAAGCTTTGAGGATTGTCCTCAATTTGTGGTTTGTTATTTGAGTCCTGTGAGTCTGTTAGGACGTAATCTGTTGTGCAAAATGAACTGCACCATATACTGTACCCCAAAAGGAATAGAACTTCAAACTCACTATGAGTACATTGCCTTCAAGTTGGCAAACCAGAATCTAATTATTGGAATGGATCTGATGATGACAACAAAAGCCTTGCCTTTAGATCTCAGAGATTCAGTGAGATGAGAAGTTTGGGATTTTTCAGGAAAAGATATTGGACTAATTAAAGGCATTGCCCTTTTCCATATTCAGATAAAGCTAAATGTGGAATATCCCAGAACATCGCAGTATAATTTGACCCCTGAAACAATTGCTGGAATAACACCAGTGATCAAGACAATTATTCATCAAGGTATACTGAATGAGATTATGGGGAGTCCATGTAACTCACCCATTATGGGCCTGCAGAAGCCTAGGGGTAAGAACGGCATAGTGCAGGACCTTTCAAAAATCAATAATATTATGTGTCTCTGTTGTCCGGTGTTATCGAATTTTATTGTTTCAAATTCCATGTGAGACTGAGTGGTTTACTGTTATTGATTTGTGCCAGGCATTCTTCTCTATACCCTTGCATGAGAACAGTCCATTTCTCTTTGCATTCAGACATGGGAACAGTGTTTTGGGATGGTGGCGGGTCCCACAAGCGTATATTACGAGAGCTCCTCCATTTTTAATCAGATCCCTAAAAAGGATTTGGAGTCTTTGGTTATTCCCTGTAATTCTGTCCTGGTCCAGTATATTGAGGACCTGCTGGTTGGGTCAAATACTCATGAAGCATGCAAAACAGACACTACTGCATTACTAAATCACTTGGCTGAGAATGGACATAAGGTGCTTCCAAATAAGTTGCAGAACTGATTCAGAGAACTCCTATATCCTGGTCATCATATCAAGAAATGTGCATAAAGGATGTCACAAGAGAGAATGTTGGCAATCATGCAAATAAATCCGCCACTAACACAGAAAGAAGTCAGGATGTTTTTGGGAATGGTGGGCTATTATCGTCAGTGGATACCCAACTTTTCCCTATTGGCTAAGCCTTTCCAATGGCTGACACACAAGGATGTGTCAATTCGGTGCCTTGGGACAATGATTGCCTAGTTGCATTCCTAGAGTTGAGAGAAAGCCTCTGCCATGCCCCAGAACTAGGAATGCCCGATTACAACAGAATGTTTTTGTTTTTCTGCAGTGAAAGAGAGGCATGCTTTCTTTCAGTGTTAACACAAGATCATGGGGGAGCTCGAAGACCAGTTGCTTACTTCTAAGCTATATTTGATCCAGTGGCTAAAGTGCTGCCTGGCTTCATTAAAGTGGTGGCAGTGATAGGTGTCAGCATCGGAAGGTGTGAAAGTATAGTAATGGGTCTTCTTTTGATTGTGTATGTACCTCATTCTGTTGAAACATTGTTAGCTGGGAAGAGGGTACAGCACTTAACAAACAGCTGCCTGACCCAGTATGAGCAAATCATACTGGCGGCCGAAAACATGTACATAAAGAGGTGTTATGTTTTGGCTCCTTCCACTTTGCTACCCCTTCCTGAGAATGACAATGAAGATGGTGAGGTGGAGAATGACTGCCTCAATGTCACTGAACTATGAATGAAGCCGAAACCAGTTATACAAGCTGAACCACTACCTGAATCTGATTACGTATTGTTCGTGGATGGCTCACGTTTACATGATCGCAAAGACAATTTAAGAGGTGCTTATTCAGTCTGTACCATTTCAGGAGTAGTAAAAGCTGCATGTCTTCAAGGCTTCAAAAGTGGCTGAATTGATTGTTGTCTCCGCCATACTGCTGGTGGTTCCCTGACCAGCGGCAGCTCCCTCTTTCAGTCTTCATCAAAAAAAGCCTAGCCGATCCAGTACCCCCACTATATTGAGTAGGAGCATGTTCATTCCAACCGCAGTCAAGTGGACTCCGTCCGCTGCATAGTAACCAGGTGTCCTAAGATTGATCAGTCTGTGTCTGACGAAGCACCACCTGTTTGCCCTGCCCATTTTTGCCATGGATAAGATTAGTTTACGCCTAGACCTTTCAACGGCCCATGGTCGATCACCCCACTCCATTCATACCTTGCTATAATCTCTGACCATATGAGGTCTGCTGGGCGAACTAGCCTTGTTGTGAGCCCAGCTGTCATCACTCCCAGTAATGTCCTTTCTCCCTAGTCATGCCAAGTTGTTCCCACCTAGGTGTACCAATAACACATCCAGCTGTTCATCCCGCCTCAACGCATCCTTGATGGCCTGTAGTAACTGAGCCCATCTCATGCCTGGTCTTCCCAGTCAGGTTACTGCTGTGTTCTGCAACCAGATTCCCTTGTAATTTCTTTGCGCTGATGCCCAGTGCTGCATCCTTGTACATAAGAGTGGCCCAGGAGCCACTCTCTGAGCCTGTTTATGATCCCTGTTGTGAGATAGACACAGCTTAAATACCCGTGGGCTGGAAATAACCCTTGAAGGTGCACGATGACCAGCGACCTAGCTTCATTATGCGCTCTGTGCTTGTCCTGTTTGCTGGCACTATTGTGGCTGCGCCTATGCAAAAGGAGTGTGAGCTAAACTCCCTTGGCAGCAGACCAGCCTTGGCTAATTCAACCTGTAGGACTGCAGTGAATTGGAAGCAACTTAGGCAAGAGTCATCCTTATGGACAAACAGCAGTCACCCTCCAGACATGCCCGGCCTTCTTTCGGCTTGCACCAGGCAGACTGGGCAGTATGCCCTGTCAAGACAATCTAAACATGTGCGCTTCCCTTTGGCTTCCTGATCGTTCTTGGACTTTCGAATGGAGATTATCATTTACCTGTCCTCCATATGGATGTCCTTTCCCTGGATGCATGCTGACTCATGTCTATCTTTAGGGGGCTACCAAGCTTCCTAACTCTGTAGACACTGAAGAAGGCCAGGGTGAAGGCAGCCTTGAACAGCGTGACCTCCTGCTTTTTAGGAGGGTGAAATCAATTGGGTGTCCTTACACTTGAGGTGCAACTACTCCCACCCTTTCATGGGCACCTTGCAATAGAAGGATTTGACCGGGTCCACTAATGTAGCCAGCTTGGCATAGTAGGCTGCTGAGCGAAGGAGCGCCTGTGCTCAAGTCCTACTATTCCCACCCTGGTATGCCCAGTGTATGAATCTTGTTACATCTGCACTTTTAACATTGCTATGCCCTGTCACGCCAGTCACGCTTTGGAAGACCTCAAAACACTTATGATATGTTGAAGCCATCCTAGGGGCCAGTGCGCTATTTATTAGCATTGTCAGGTCCTGTCCACCAGGTCCCAAAGTCGTTCGGGAATAGGCGTCCTGTTCTGCTTCGTGTGTGGTGCCAGGTTCCTGAATGTCTCCGACTGACAACAAAATATCGCATCAGCCAGTGAGTTATCACAGCCTGGAATGTGCATAGCTCAAACTGCTATATTCACCCTTAGATGGCATCTAAGTAGATGACGTAGCAAGTGCACCATGGTTTGTGAGGTTGACTTAGCCTAACAACTGCTGTATCTTCCCTAGGGTCACCTTTTTTTCTGGAGAGCAATTGCAAGATAATCCGCAGTAGTTCTGCCACTTTGGATGTAGGTCTCCTACACGCCCCCTCTACCGTGTCTAACCCAATACCCAAGACAAGAAGGACATGCGGGTTCAGTGCGTGACATACCGAGCGCCCATGCCAAAACTATGAAATGATGCAGTATGTTCACACACTTTGAGGTGTCCGGTTTGGCCATGAAAATAAAGTCATCAAGGTAGTGTACATGTCGCCCTGCCAGGTTGTGTGTCCCTAACTCCCACTCCAAGAAACTGCTGAAGGTTTCAAAGTAGGCACAGGAGATCGCACAGCCCATGGGCAGACATTTGTAATAGTAAAACACATTGTTGAGCTGAAAGCCAAATAGGTGGTAGCTGTCTCGGCGCAGTAGGTGAAAGGCCGATTCTATGTCAGTTTTTGATAGTAATCTACCTCTCCCTAGTGACTTGATCAAGTCCACGGTCTCACCCAAGGTGACGTAGGACACGGAACACCTGCCCTGATCCAACCCATCATTGACTGACTCACCTGGTGGGTAGGACAAATGATCGATGAGACAGTATTTCCCCTCCTCCTTCTTAGGCAGCATGCCCAGGTGGAAACTATGATGTTGGCAAAGGAAGGATCCCAGGATGGGCCTGAGACCCTCCCTCGTTCGAGCACTTTTCTGTCTGGTCACATCTGTGTTGTCAGTGGCTGACTTCCCATTTTGGCAAAGGTGATGTACCTGGGGGGGTCTGGTATGTGGTGTGAAAGCCTGTTGCAAACACTTCATCTAATAGTTGCCCTTCCTTGCGCTTGGGTAACTGTTCATTATCTGGGTCAGTGCTCCTATCTTAATGGGGGTGGGGAGGGCTTTTCCTGTGGCACCAGTGCACCTCGGCAATTGTCTGGTGCTACTGTCCTTGCCCTACACTGCTCCTTTGGAGCTCTTGCAGTCAATTACTGGGTGAGCTCCACCACACTTGCAACAGGCATGTCTGAACCTCCAAGCCTGCCCCCATTTGCATTCATCTTTGTCATACTTCCAGCAAGCTGTGGTCCGGTTCCTCCCTGGCTTGCCCCCTGTGTGTCATTTGTCCTTACTCCCTGTGGTGCAAAAGGGAGGGTCCCAAGTGCTCACCCCTTCCCAGGCCGCCATCATATGGTTTATAAAGTTCTCAACATCATGACGAACCCATTCGGTGACCGGCCATATTTGCATCTTCTCCCTGAAGCCCTTATCGTATCTAAGCAAGGCCTACCCTTGATATTTTTACTGCACATCATATACCCTCTGTTCATGTAAGAATTGTGATGCATCACTGTAGCAATTTTTCTACAAAGACGCGTGCCAGAATTCTAAAGCCCCGCAGCCAGTTCTCAATTGACCTTTCCACCCCCGACCTGCATCTATCTCTCTTGTCCTCATCCATTTTGTCATGTGTGGTCAAATCTAGCATCTCCAGAAGTGAAATTATATCAATGTATTCTTTGTGCTGAATCCTTTTCTTAAATGTCAAAGGGACGAGGCTGACCAAACATGTCTTGCATGCCGTGATGTGAGGGTCCCCTGCAGTGGGCAGTATTTTTTGCAAGCTGGTTTCCCATTTCTGTAGCCCAGTGATACCTCCCCAGACCACGCTTTGGTGGAATCAGCTACCCAATGTGCTGTTGTGTCATTACTGCCAGAGCGGGCTGCCACTGTGTCCCCTTCACTTTCTTTTCCTGAGATGAGCCCCTGCGCTCCCACTGGTGGGGCCCTGCCTAGCCATGCAGCTTAGTTGTTGCTCCGGCTGGTGCCTCACCTGGGCACTTGCTGCCCTGTCCCATTTTAGGGGGCCCCCATTATGACCCCTCCTGTCCCATGGTTCTGAAAGGGGTTCATGCCCTGCCACATCATGTGGGGGTAGCCTGGGGAAAAGGGAGTCTCTGCCCTCGGCCAAGGCCATCATGGCATGTCCATAAAAGGCGGTGTCTGCTGAGCCATGTGAACCTGGGCCCAGCTGTCCCCATGCCCATGGCTCCTCTTGGCACCCAAATCTACCCACCATCTGATTGGCCTGGAAAGGGTGTGGGGGAGTGACCTGACCTGATGTTCTCTCCAGAGTCAACTTTGTAACCCCTACTTGTTTGCCATAATTTTGATGTGCCCAGTGACCACCCCACGCTCTGCTGCTATGTGTGGTTGTCCTTGTACTAGGTTAGTCTCTCAGCTCTTTCTCCTGCTGCTCATCGCCACTGTCCTCGCTGCTATTCCCTTCACTAGTGTCCTCCCTAGGAAGGGAGGCCAAGGGCCCCCTTTGCCCTCTCTGCCTGGGGCAGTGCCCTTTTGTCTTGTAGGTCTGTTCTCCCTTCTTCCCAATGTTGGCCCATTGTCAAGGGCTAACCTTCGCTGCCACATTATTTCTTTTACTTGAGGGGGCTGCAGTTCTGGCTGCATGACCCCTTTGCCCCACTGCCTGGGCATTACCTTATCTACCTGGTTCACCTTCTGCTAGGGCTATCCAGTTCTTCTTCTTGGGTGTCTGCTCCAACTGAGCCAACACCTGATTACTCACCCATGTCCTCTCAGGTCTGGCCACCAGGACACATGCTCTGTCAAGGAGCTCCTGCAGGTCCTCATCGAGCTCAGCCCCACCTTCCCTTTCATGCTGTTGGGCCCTGTCCTGTTCCCTCGTGATGGCCCCACTTCCTCGCCATTATCTCGATAGTCTGCCTATCTCTTGTGCTCTCTTCCCCCCGCGGTGCAGTCACTGATGCTACCCGGCATTCTTTTTGTCGGCCGCCATCCCGCTGGCCCCCTGGTATGCCCACCTGAGCCTGTGTTGCTGGTCCTGCCCTCTGTATGCCATGCTGATTTCCTGGAGGTGAGTGGGGGTGATACAGCAAATCTCTTAATCAGCGCTCCACCCCACTGACGCCTAGCTCACATGTCGGCGCTCCACTGCCAGCCGCCACATAGTAGCAACCAGATAAGGCAGGGCAAGTTATAATCCGCAGTCTTGAGTGCCTCATGCCCGTCGCTTAAACCTTTGCTCCAGATCTGTGACTGGAGGTGAGTGTCTGAAATGTTTCAGCGCTCCATCCATCATCTCCTTGTGTTTGCTTTGTTTGCCCTAAGTTGGTACGGAATGCCCAGACGTGAGTCCCTTGCTCACTTTGCCACCGGATTCAAGCTAGCCTGGCTGATGAGGGGTGTTACCCAAAAACAGGTCCCAGGATGCTTGTTTCCAGTCCAGGCTAGCCAGATCAGGCTGGTCTGTTCGCATGAGGAACAGGGTCAAGACTGGTTTGCATATGGCTGGGTCTGAACTTGGGTGGCCCAGTGAGCTAAATAACAATGATGGATAAAACCCAGATTTTTGACTGTGGGTGAGTGTCTGAAAAGTGTTAGCACACTGTCCATCATCTCCTTGTGTTTGCTTTGTCAAACCTTTTCTTCGGCGGTCGCGAGACCCATAGGAAGCGTGCCTTTACAGCACCCGGTGCAGGGTCCTGTAGCTACCATGAAAGCAGCTGTTGAGGTGGGGCCTAGTCAATTAGCCCAAATCTGAATCCTTTCTCTCTCAGGGCAGCTATTGAGGCAAGGGTCTCTTCGATGAGCCCAAAGCGGAATCCTTTCTCCTACAGGTCTGCCAGTCGTCTGCTGGTACTCCGAAGTCCAGAAATGGCAAGGTCACCAAATTGGTGGGGTCAGTCAGTCGTGAAGGTCTAGAGCCATGGCTTTTGGCCTTCTGACCACCAAACCCCTCTTCTCCTTCCAGGTCCCTTCAAATTAAGCGGGCAATAGCCTGATGTATTTTTGCGGGCTTCATCACCTTGTGCACCCGGGTGCCCCATTCTTTGTAGGCGTTATTTCCCGGGCCCCTAATTGTTCCGGGTATGCCTTCCCGTCCCATGACCATAAGCCTTGTCCATGTGCACTAATTTCACAAGTCTACCATTAATGCTTCTTGTAGCGTGGAGGAAGAAGGGTGTGTGCAGTGAAAATACATTTAAAATAAGTGATCCCCGGGCAGGGACTCCAGGGTGTTGTGTTGTGCTTGACTGTAGTTATGAGTTCCCAGTGAGAACTACCAGGTCCAGGTGGGCCGAGCAGTGTAATAGGTTCAGCAGGGGTGTTTGGGGTGTGATATCTCTCAAATACATTCTTTTTTTGGTACTTGTGTCTGTGGACCTTAAATTGGGTTTGCTATGTCTGTGTTATTTTTTGTCAATGTTCACATCTCACTAAGAGGTTTTAACCTGCTCATTTGTTTAGGATCGGGAGCTTAAATATGTATACGGACTGGTTTATAAAAACAGTAGTAAATCTAGGCCCACAGAAGTACTCCTTGAATGGGTGCAAATCTACAACTTTTTTATTTCACAAACATTAGCAGCAGTTGGCTTGTAAAGCTGAGCCAGTTTCTGGTTTCCAGACATTCTACTGGCAATCAAACACCCAAAAGGTAATGGGATGACTGCTTGCAAATCATCTAACCAGTGTCAATTGCTTGGGCTACCATTGCAACCCATAATTTTTCACCCACTGTGCCCCTCTAGATGGTGCACACTTAGTGTAAACCAGTACTGAACCTGTTGCCCATGGAAACAATCCATCCTGAACCCTGGTCATCTCATCCCTCCGCTCTGCAGCCAATTACTTTTTTAGTTGGTAAATTTTAGATTCACACCCCCAAATCACAGCGAATAAGCTACGCCCCTGCAAATTAGAGAGCATTGCACTTCCGGGGAAGAAAGGTGAGGAACACAGACATGGAGGTTAGTTGATCTGTGGTATGATCTGAGACCTTCATAGAACGATATAGAGAGAAGCATATGTAGTAGAATGTGGGGTGAAGCTAGATGGTTGTGAAGTAGTATAAAATGTAGAAGCACATGTGCAACTCGAGAAGACAGTACCACAGCTGAAACATCATAGTTCAAATAGCAGCATAAACAGCCCAATGAAACCATCTCCGATATAGACTAGCCAGACCAAGTAAATTAACTACAGGTTATTTGAGATGTTTATGTAAAATAAGTAATATCAGTTAAGGTCATGGTTTAATATTGGCAGTTGTACTAATATATCCTATGTGAAATGCTTGCTAAAGTTAACAAACTTGTAAACCAACAGGAGACGTGATTGTGTTAATTGCTTACACACAAAACTCAATAAGGATACTGAAATATAAATGTTTATTTCCTATTACATCAATTAAGTATAATCATATTTACATATGGTAATTAAATATGAAAAAGATGTATATCAGAGTGTAATGCAAAATGTAAGGTGCTTCTTTGTTGGTGTTTTACAAATAGAATGACGAAAATTGTATGGGATACAGGGCACAAGTTGGGGGTACATCGGGGTATACGTCATCCACTCACCGTCCCACGTGCAAGAAGTGGGCCCCATTGAAATATGCTGAACTTGTCCCAGTGTAAATTTCAGGCATCAGAATACATTCGGCAGCGCCTGCGCCTTGTCTGCTTTCGCTTCAAGCAGCAACGTGGAGCCGGTGAGGGGGCTTTCATATTTCAGGATCCCGGTTGAACAAATGTAAAGGTCGAATTTAAGGGATACTCTCGCCGCCTTATGGTCCACTATCCTGAGTGGGAGCTATCAGAACCTCATACCTAAATGCAGATGCAAGGGAGGGGAAGTAAGGTGCATAACTTGCTGTTATCACTTCACAAAAATTTAAGAAAGGCATGCTTTTTACATTGTTCAACCCCTGTATATAAGAGATATAGTTGCGCTGTAACAATGCCAGTTATGTTTGTCTGTTCCAATATTTACACAAATAATAATTAAAGTACAGCTATTTTGTTTTATTTCTTTTATAGTGCTACTCATCCTAAAGCAGAGTGTCAGAGCGCTTTACATTACACGTAAATCCTATAAATGTGTAAATCAATGTACATGATGTGTTACATAAGACAATGATGGTTACAAGGTGTAGGAGTCCCATATCCTTCATAGATTGCTGTGCTATATTAGAAGGATTACAATGTATGAACTGCGAGTAATAAAAGGATCTCTGTTTTAAAAGCAGTAACTCACCTAGCTACATAAAATAAAAATCTATCATCTGCATAGTAGATGAAGTGCTTTGCAGAAGACATATTAAGCAAAATAGATTTGCAGCTAGGTTTCTCATTGTTGACATCTTCATTGTTGCAAAGCTGTAAAATAATACATTTATAAAATGAGGCCCGCATTTTGCTTCAGGGTTGTGTCACTTGTTTTTTTTGGCACAATCCAAATGCAAAATCTAATTTGTTAAATCTCATAATGCGCTCAAATGTACTCATGATAGACTAGCGAAACGTGTGTGAAGAGTTAAGATCTGATTTCACTTCCTGTGAAGTCGTGGGTTGTGATGTCACTTCCTGGGATGTTGTGTGGTCACGCACCATGATGTCACTTGCAAGTTGCCAAAATTGGTTAGTCCCCCTACTTTTGTATTTTAGGACTTGTGCCCTGAATGCATACAATTTCCACCATGGATTTAAAAAGTTTTCTCATTCTATTAGTAAAACAGCAAAGAGATTCCATTCTGACATCTCACTGCGCAGTCGTGGCAATCTTGGTTGCCAAGAGGTGTCCAAATGTGCCCAAAGTCGTGTGCATGCTTCCCCAGACACATCTGAAGGAAATTAGGGTGAGCAACCGTCCGTAAATTTCACGGACAGTCCGTAATTTCGTCCGTCTGTCCGTTGTCCGTGAAGGATTCTTTAACGGACGCCATTTGTCCGTAATTTTAACCGGGCAATGATCGCACCACCCTAAAGCCGGCACAGCTTCCACCCACCTCCCTGCTGGACTCCGATGCTGTTGAGGTCGGGTGTAACAGACTCCGATGCAGTACCAAAGCTCAGATACCCAGCAGCATTGGAGAGGCACAGCGGGATGGCAACCCTCACACCTTCAGCCCTTGATGAGCTGTTAAGAGGTGTTTGAAGGTGACTGAGAGGGAGGGGCTGCAGCTTCAGGGGCATCTATTCAGATGCAAACAGCCCTGAATACGTCATGTCTCTGCAATTTAGAGAGGCCTCACACATTCCCTTCCTGCCCAGGGCCCCAAAAATCGTAGAACCGGCCCTGATTACACCGAGGCAGCACGTGGTTCTCTTCACAGAGCTTAATTGCTGTTACTAAATTGTAAGCAAACCTTGGTTCTTCAAACAGGGCCGGCTTTAGTGCTGGTGGTGCCCTGTGCGACAATGTTTGTTGGCGCCCCCTCTAATGACCACTTCCGCCACGGATTCCCTCACTACCATCCTTACACAGTACCCCTGAAGTCTCCATAACCACTCTCTCTCAGATTCCTTTAAATAATTATTTAGCACCACTCATACTTTTCTACTGTGTCAGAGCACTTTACATCGCACACACACTAACTACACAGAGACAATCCATCATAGGTGTGTAAATCAGTGTACATGAAATGTTATGTAAGACAGCGGACCACAAGGTGGAGTCACGTCATCCATACTGGTAGACATGATAGTTTGAGAGTGCTTGGTCTGGAGAAGCACAAACTTAGGGGCTTATTTATGAGCCCCTGTGTCACTTTTATGCCATCCGTGCGTCACCTTTTGTGACGCACCGGCAGCATAAAAAATGCACCATGTTGTGCTCTATTTACAAAGTGATGCATCTAGGCAGATTCGTCACTTTGTAAAACCCTGCATCACATTATACCTGTGCCAGGTATAATGTATGCAGGGTGGGCATTCCCCTGCAAAAGCCCTCGTTGAAGTGGTGCATTGAAATCTATGTGATTTCAGTGGGCCACTTTTAGGACGCCATTGCGTCAATATCTTACGCCTGCCTCACAGCAGGCATAAGACTAAAGCAGGCCCTTTCACATGGGGCATTTCCCATGTGAAAGGATACATTGCTGGAGTTGCGTCTGTTTTCAGACACACCTCAGTAATGCGTCAGTTTTGCGCCGACAGATAAGTCAGAAATACTGACGTATCTGTCATTCCTTGCGACATGATGCGTCATACATTAAATATGATGCATCAATGGTGTCGCAAGGAGGGCGCACTGAGAAGTGTTGCATCGCTGCTTTCACGCAACGATGCGACACTTCTCATAAATGAGGCCCTTAGAATAGAAAAAAAATGGTTGGTGGTTGTTTTTAATAATAAGAATTGATTTTTACCCTTATGAACCCACTTTGAACCATTATGATAATGAAAGACTGGGGAAAAATCATAACGCTCCAGCCTATACCTTGAAGTTTTCTTGCAGTTCTTTGATGACAGTTAATAGCTCACTGTACTACATTAGGATTCTAACTTATAAACTGCAAGTAACAAACTGATCTCAGTGACAAAAGCAGTAAACTACTGACCAATTTACATTACGTGCATGTTGTGATCTGCATGGTACAAGTTATTTGCATCAGGCCTGTGTTACCTCCAGAAGAGTAAAAACGTCCCCGAGACAAAACTCCGATCTTTCTCTCCCTCCAGAAAGAACATTAATCACTGGAGTTACTTTGACATTTTTATTGTTGGCTGAAAATTGCTGGAGGCAAAACGCAAAGAAACGGATGCTTTTAAAACAATAATATTCGGCGCCCCCACTGGCAGTCAGCACCCGGTGCGATGGCACCGTTCGCACCGCCCTAAAGCCGGCCCTGTCTTCAAACATGCAGTCTATAATGTAATAAAATAAAGAAATAGCACAATCGCACACACACTGATTAACAAAGTATGGAGGACAATCAGTTAAATCAGTTCTCTTGGAGTATCTCCTTGAAGTACTGTACATCACAGTGGGGGATGGCAAAACTAACATTTTAGAAAGAGAGCCTGTCGTCTCATTGTCTTGTCCAGGAGGGGGTGGGGAGCCCTACCCCACTCTGGAAGAGACCAAGATGATACTAGAATACTGCATGCCCACCCCTGTGCCCACCCTGGTGGATCCTGTTCCCCCCCAGTGATGGCTCCTGTCCCACCCCTGTGGTGGATCCTGTCTCCGCCCTGGGTGGCTTCTGTCCCAGTCCTGGAATGGCTCCTGCAGTAAGGGTGAAGTTCTTGATGGGCCTCTTCCCACAAAGGCTCAGCTCAAAATTAATATGAAAAGGTGAGCGAGTGAGTAAGTGAAGGGATGGGTGGATGGCTGGATGAATTAGTGAAACGGTGAATGGATGAATGAAAGATTGAATAAATGGATAATGAGAGAGGATGGATGGATTGAGTGAGTGGAAGGATGGATGAGAGAAAAGGTAAATAGCTGGATGTATGGGTGGAAGGGTAGCTGGATGGGTAAAACGGTGGATGGATGAGTGAAAGGATGGATGAGTGAAAAGATGGATGATGAGTGAGTGAGTGGGTGGATGGATGAGTGAAATGATGGATGGATTGATGAATTGATAAGTGCAAGGGTGAATGGATGGACGGATGAGTGAAAGGGTGGATGTAAGGATGGATGAGTGAGTGAAAGGGAGGGTAGGTAGACAAAAGGATGAATAGATGAGTGAAGGAGTGAAAGGCTAAAAGGATGAGAGAAAGGATGGATGAGTGATAGTGTCAATGGATGGATTCATGAGTGGATGAGTAGATGGATGGGTGGGTGGATGGATGGAAGGAAGGATGGCTAAGTGAAAGGGTCTATGGAGAGAGAAAGGGAGGATGGATGGATGACAAAGGGTGGATGGATGGAAGGATGAGTGACTGGGTGGATGGATGAGTAAGTGAAAGGATGGCTTGATAGGTGAAAGGGTACATGGCTGGATGGATGAGTGAATGACTGGATGGGTAGAAGAGTGGATGGATGAGTGTACAGATGGATAGGGTGAAAGGGTGGATGGATGGATAATGGATGGATGAGTGAAAGGATGAGTGAAATGATAGATGGAAGGATACATGATGGATAGGTTTGCAAATGGTTGAATATGTTTGGATATGGCTGGGCTTACTTATATACTATTGCGCGACCTCCTCTGATGTGTCTGTAAAACGTACCTATTGTCCTGAAGTTTTGTCCTTAATTTTGACCTCCTGTCCTAAATTTGTGTCCTGAATTGTGACCCTTTGTCCTGAATTTTTACACTCACCGTCCTGAATTTGCACCAATGCCAGTTGGTCACCCTAAAGGAAATCAGTCCTGTGCATGAAACACGGGTTCACACACTTCTCTCTCTGCCTTTTAATAAAACCTTGACTTTGCAGGTGGGGCGCATTCTTTTACCTTTGGGGGCTTCAAGAGCGTGTTCTTTGTTCCACAATTTTTACGCCTATGCCGTGTTTCCTGGGCAACGAGACAGCACGAGCACTGTAAACCAGAGCAAACCCCAACCCCCCTCCACCCTCCCCCAAACTCCAAAAATAAAAATACATGCAGCTGTCTATTGTTCTACGGCAGCCAATTAGCCATTTCGAATAAATCCTTTCTCTTTCTGAATAGGTGCATCGAGAGCCGCGGTGTGGGCCCGTCGGTGCCAACTGTCCCATTGTCAGCCCTAACAATGTCATTCATGCACTGGCTGAGTGCTTTTGCAAGGCCTGTTAATAACATTCACTTCAATCCACTCTGAACTACCCAATCACTGCAGGAGCTGAGCGTTCCATCACAGGCATTTTTTCATTCATGGAACTTTCATTTCTTTACTCGAAAATATTCCCTTTTTTTCGTTTTGTTGTGCTAAATTATTTTCCTTTGTCCGAGAAATGGATATAAAAAGAAATCCATCTCGCGGCCGTCAGCGCTTTTAATGATGTTTACATCAGCAGATGGGAAAAGAATCACTTTTTAACCATAATTTATTGGCCACTGACTCAAACCTTTGCCATACATCAATGGGGAGCGTGCGGAACCCTTGTTGCCATGGCAACGCGATGGGGGCTCTCTGGTCCCTTCTGTCTGGTAGCAAACGAGGATTTAACCCTTTTGTGCCTCACCTCAGGACAGGATGCCTTATGGTTGTATGTGCAGGGGTCATCGCTTAGGTAAGGCGATAACATGTTGCAGATGCTTCCTACCTCTCAAACCAGGGGATACTTAGAGGCTCACGTGGCGTTTTAAGCTAGGAGCTCCATGTTTAGTGCCTGGGCCAGATCAGTGGTTTCATAACCAGCCGTGCCTTGCATCTCATATTCCGCTTTCCATTGCCTCGCTTATTTTGATTTCCTGCCGATGCCTGACAGATTTAACACTAAACATATCGAGTACGCGGGTAACATATTTTGAGTTATTTTCCTGGCACTCCATGGACGCACCAAGAGATAAACAGTCACAGTTCATGCGGTCGGCGCTCAACCTAAACACTCCTGTTGGGGTGTCAGAAGCTCACTTGAGGTGTCCACTGTGCCTCCCCTGAGCAGGCAGTTGAAATGAGGCGCTGCTCTGCCATCTCTGGGTAGTGTGTCTACCGGGGTCCGAATATCATCGCCCATTCAGTTGGCGATTTGACTTTTAGCCAATCATTTTATTCAAATCACTTAGCATAAAGCAGTGTATTCTCTTAAAGGGCCTGGTGGACTCCTGTAACAATCGGGCCAGTTCAGTAGCGTATCAAGGGCACAGTGGGCCCTGGTGCAAAGAAAATGACCCCTTTGACTGCTCTGGGGTAGTAAAATGCAGCAATTATCAGGGTTCAAAGGGCCCTTCAGGGCTGTGGGCCCAGGTACCCCCGCACCTGCTGCGCCAATGGTCGCTACGATCATGGGCCCATTTTGTCTATGGCTGTAACGTTTCATTCAACCCCACCTGCTACCCCTGTATACAGTAAAGAGCTTAACCAGTTCTAATATCCCCTAAATACAAGGGCCTTGGCACGGTTTCTTGAGTTACAAGTTCTTCAGATTCAATGAATAAAACTTTTATGACTGACTGAGCTTCAGTTAAAATGTCAGTGTGAGGCCATTTTCTCCTCTGGTGTTTCCGATCCATGAGGTGTTTGTATAGCGCTATCCATATCTTGTCAGTGAATACCCCCTTTCCGCTTTATATTTTGTCGCTTTATTGCGATTAAGAGGAGCTGCGGGTCTCAGTCTCTCAGCAATGCCACAGCGGGTAAGTCGAAATGAATCCTTTGAAAGTCTCGCTGATGAAGCACTGCGAACAATTGAAAATCATGCCAACTCGGCATAGCCATTTTAAAGTATTATACCCTTAATGTACCCGTGGATAGTGCGTCCAATTTGCCTAAACGGGCCTATATGTTGATTAATTCTTGATTCACCTTCCTATGTAAGAAGGGCAAAGATACTCTTGCTAATCAAAAAATTATCAGTGTGCCGCATAAAGAATTGTTACGCCCTGTATATTTTTGGTATAAAACATTCTTTCATTTACTTCAAACAGGCAACTGAAACATGCACGTCTCAAACTCTGGCTGTTGGCCCAGACTTTATTGACAACTCTCCATGTTATCCTGCTGAGTGTAACCTTGACAAAAATAGCACTTGACATTTCTGACTGTTACAATAAATGTCTAAGAACTTGTTTTGATTTTATTTTAAACACATGACTTCTGATTATGTTTGTGTTGCAGCTTTAAGGTGACTTAGAATGTTAGCTTATAGGATGCTGTGGTATGAGCTGTGCTTCTGGAGTCAGTTGAAGCCTAGTTGGCTTCCGGGACGCACTTCTGAAGCCTGTGTTCCAGCGCAAGGGCGGTAAAATGTTATTATACGCTTCTTCTCCTTACTACTGTAACCGTACTGGACCTGTGGTAATTATGACCTAACCTGCTCTCAGCTGTCTTTCAGCTTGTTTCCATGTAAGCCAGAACTCTTAGGTTTTCTGGATTGTTTATACTTTAAAACCTTTTGATTAGAACTCCAATGGTCAGTTGCTGTTGGGGTGCCCTGTGGATAGGACGTTTCTATATACAGGAATCTACCAATAAATAATTAATACTGTCCACACCTATGGGACTCCTGTACTTCTTCACACTGGTGACGAGCTGGAAGAACAACAAACCCGCCAAGGATAAGGATACTTCCATCTCATCTCCAAGGCAAGAAAGCTCTACAAAAGTGAAACTTCCGAACACAGCTGAGAGTCGAGCAAGCCGAAAGGTACTGTGCTCTCTACTCTCGTTCAGCGTAAACAACATTTGAAATTTTTAAGCTTAAACTCCCTGGTTAGGTTTCTTCTTACTTAACACATGGCTAGTCGTCCTCTTACAGTGTCACTCTACACTACCGGCACCGCGCCTCTCGACAAAGAATTCCCTACTCGGCACTCTGTCTCCTTGACAAATTTTAAGACTTCTACTTTATTTTGACTTAAAACACCCTCTACTTTGCTTCAATTGTCAGCGCAAGAATTTTTCAACTCAGCGCTGTTACCTTCTCGCGCTTCTTATTCTGAGGCAACGTCATTCTCAGGCGTATCTTCAAGAGACGCTTGCATCGCCCAACGCGCTGCGCTCTCCCTTTCTTGTTGGCATGAAAACAGGAAACCCACGCTCCTGCTCTGCAACGTGCGTCTGAAGTCAGACCTGCCCGAATGGATACTTCAGGCTTACTTATTGTTACTAAGCAAAGCGCCTGTGAATGGAGCTCATCTGCGGCTCCACACCACACGTGAAGCTTGTCACTACGGTGACAAGCACACCAGCTACACGTACTGTACTGTAAATTTTAAATCCAAGCACACCTGCTACACGTACTGTTCTGCAAATTTAAAAACGAGTTCTATCAAAACAAGCTTTTATCAACAGCGTTTGTTACACCAGTGAGTGGAAGCTTGTTGCTGCGTCTTCAGTGACAAGCACACCTGCTTGTCTGATCACTGTCTACAACACCTACGGTGACAAGCACACTTATTTCCTTCACGGTATCTGCAATGACAGTCAAGACTTAAACTACATTGGGTTATGAATATTTTTCTTGTAACAAAGAATTTGTGTTGTTCATTCCAGGGATTAGTAATCCACCTAGATACTATTTCTGTCTTTGATCAAACCACCTTGCTTCAAAATGCAAAATGTTACTCCTCCTCCACTTTTTCTCTCTAACCATGGTGGTCCAAACATACGATTGTCAAAATGGAAGAAAGTCTTCATTAATTACGCTAGAGTTTATGGGGTCTCCCTAAGTGCTGAAAGAAAATCAGCGCTACTCTTACTCTGTCTAGGTTCTGAAGGACAGGAAGTGTATGAGCATCTCCCTGTGTTGTGCAAGAGTGAGGCAGATAGTCTCAACAAATTTGAGATTTGTTTAACAAAAAACTTGATAAACATTATCTTCCGAAGGTGAGTACTATTTTGGAGAGGTACCACTTTGGTAGGCAAGTACAGAAACCCCAAGAATCTGTTGAGACGTACATAACAGATCTTAGAAAACTAGGTTCTACGTGCAAGTTTGAAAGGTCACTTGAAGAACGCATTCATGATCAATTTGTGTTAAGATTCAATATATAAAAATTCAAAGATGAACTTTGGCAAAAAGATGACCCGAAATTAGATGAGGTAATATCCATCGCTAAAAGAATTGGACACTGTCTTGCCTGTGATGACGTTATAAAGAAAGAGAATGGTGCTTTGAATGATAAAGTACAGAGTGTGACAAAAACTTCATTGAATCTTTCTCTGAAACATTCTGAACCTGTAACTCATCCTGCAACTCATTCTCCTTTAACTCCCAACCCTAAAAGGGGCTTTAAAGGAAAATGTTTCCGTTGCGATTTGGTTGGTCATTTAGCAAACGATAAGTCATGTCCTGCTCTCACCTCCAAATGTCACAACTGTGGGAAGATAGGACATGTAGCTAAAGCTTGTAGAGCTCAAAGAACAAGACGGGTAAACAAGTTAAAGACATTTCCTTAGAAGAAGAGAGTGTTTGTGATGATGATCAGTTGCACAGTGAGGAGGTGTTGCTTAAGGTTGGGCAGAACAAAGATAAAAATCCCATTGATGATGTTCAAGTGAAAAATTGTAACATCAAAATGCTGTTTGATTCTGGAGCAAAGATATTGCTCATTCATTAAGAGTTCTTTAATAGAATGTTGAGAGGGAAAGTTAAAGTTTTGAAACCTGACATCAAACCCCTGGCCTATGGTGGTCAGCCCATAAAACTATTTGGTTACTTTATGGGCGACATTGAGTACAAAGGAAGGTTAACTGCACGGAAGATCTATATCTCTTGTAGAGGAAACAGCATTATTAGTTGGATTCGCAAAGCAGATCTAGGTGTGTCTTTTGTGCCTGGTGGTGATCCCTGCATTGTTCTCAGGGACACCTCCTCTCACACAGTCCAGTGAATGATGTTCCCAGTGATCTCTTGGAGGTCAACCAAGGTTGTGACATATGTTTCGAGTTTAAAAAAATTTCAGTGAGAAGTTGGGGTGTCTCTCGGGATACACACAAAAGATCTTGCTTAAAAATGATGTTGTTCCCGTGACATGTAAGGTCCGGAGTGTACCTTTGGCTTTGAGAGAATCTATGCGCACCAAACGTGAGGTGAGACTGTGTGTGGATCTTCGTGCTCTCAATCGAGCAGTTATTTCAGACAAATATCCACTACCTATTATCACAGAGATGCTGACCGAATTTGGAAGGTGCTGTGGTTTTCTCCACATTAGATCTTAAAGCCGCCTATCGTCAGGTTAAAATTGAGGATGGTTCCATGAACTTGACAGCCTTCATAACCCTGTTAGGAACCTACAAATTCAATCGTCTTCCTTTTGGTTTGAACTCCGCAGCCTTGGTGTTCCAGAGAGTCATGGAGGATGTTTTTAATGGTCTGGCTGGGGTTAAGATATACCAAGATTATGTATTAGTTCATGGATCGTTTCAATGAGAACATGATGGTAGGCTTAGGGCAGTTTTTGAGACGTCTATAGCACAAGGTTTAACTTTGAGAGAAAACAAGTGCAAGTTCAATCTCTCAGAAATTGATTATCTGGGTCACAAATTGACAAAAGAAGGGGTTAGACCTAAAGATCAGCACATAAAGACAATTAGAACATTGGAACGTTGGCAGCTCCATTGAAGACAATGGAGCGCTCCGGGCTAATACTGGCTGGTATAAGCCCGGAGCTCCAACATTCCAATGTTTGTCTTTGTTCACAGCTCTGGCTGTGAACAAAGACTTCAGGGAGCCGGAGGGGATTTGAATCCCCTCGCGCTCCCTGAAGGGCTTCGTTTTGTTAGAACATTCTGCCCTCTAGTGGCAGAATGTTCTAATAGCCTTATAGCCCTTCGTAGCAGGTCTATACCGCTGTTAATGTCCCGCTGCTGTTGTTAAAGTCCCTCGCCTTCGGCTCGGGCCTTTAACGCTGCAGCGGGCCATTAACAGCCGGTATAGCCCGCTACGGCGGGCTATAAGGCTATATTAAAGAACTCCCTGTTCCGCAATCCAGAGATGAGTTAGTGACCTTCTTGGGCATGGCGGCATATTGTAATAAATGTGTTGCCCAGTTTGCCTGCCGTATTTTTGCTTTAAGGTCTCTCTCAAAGAAAGGGGTGAAGTTTACGTGGTCTCCTCAATGCCAAACAGAATTTGAAGATGTAAAGAAAGCCCCAAGTTGTGCACCCTCTCTTCTTGCTCCATCTTAATTACTGATGTGAGTTCTAAGGGTTTGGGTGCTGTGCTCAAACAAGTGAAAGATGGTAAGGAAGTGACCATCATGTTTTTAGCCAGAGCACTTGTTGGTCCACAGACACAATACTCTGTGATCGAAAAAGAGGTTCTGTGTATTTTTTGGGCCATCAAAAAGTTAAAGAAATTCCTCTGGGGAAGCTCTTTTGTGGTTTGTTCTGACCACAAACCTTTAAAAGATGTATTTTGTAAGAAAAGCCTTGATGCAGTCCCTTCCAGGATTTGTAGGTGGGTGGTTGCTCTACAAGATTATGACTTTGTGGTGACTTATATACCTGGTGCGGTGAACAACCTTTACAACACAACTGTTACAACGCACTACACTTACAACGAAATTTTTACAACGCAACATCCACTACAACGCATTCCATTACATAGCATGACACTACAACGCATGTTTAAAAACTACCTTTACAATGCATTCCATTACATCGCATACTACCTTTACAACGCATACCATTACAACGCAATCCAACACTTACCCTACTGTTGCACCCCCTGGAGTTAGAATAGTAATTTTTACCCCTATACTATGCGTTGTAATGGTATGCGTTGTAAAGGTAGTATGCAATGTAATGGAATGCGTTGTAAAGGTAGTTTTTAAACATGCGTTGTAGTGTCAAGCTATGTAATGGAGTGCGTTGTAGTGGATGTTGCGTTGTAAAAAATGCGTTGTAAGTGCATGCGTTGTAAAAGTGTGCTTTGTAATGACATACATCCACCTGGTGCAGAGAATAAAGTCACAGACTGTCTTTCCCTCCTGGTCTCTAAACAGAGTGAGTGTGTAAATGCTGACCCAGAAGGTTCATGGGAAGATGATGATTACAAAGTGTGTGAGGTCATGGAGGAAGTGATTAGCGAAGTAGAATGGAGAGAAACAATGAAGACTGATATGGTGATCTGTGAGGTATGTAGGTTGGTGGCTGAAGGGTGGGCAGACATAGGGAACCTGAGTGTGGAGGTTCGCAAGTTTTAGAATGTTTGAGATGAACTTTCAGTGAGTGGTGGTTTGCTTTGGAGGGGCACCAGACTTGTTCCTCCATCGTTAGTTAGGATGAAAATTATTCAATTGGCTCACCAGGGACACCAAGGAATTTTGATAACTAAGGAGAGAATTTGTTTACACTTCTGGTGGCCAGGTATTGATATTCTCATGGAACGGGTGGTGAGGAAGTACATGGAGCACAACGCATGTGATGAGGTATACAAGACAAGGGTACAACCAATGGTTATACTTGATGCTCCCACACGTTGTTGGCAAGAGGTAGCCTTGGATCTTTTGGGGCCTGTGACAAGCAAGACTGGGCAAACTGAGACTAAAGATGTTGTTAGATTTTAAGTGGACATCTTCTGCAGAGAAGGTCTCCCTGGATCTCTCTTAATGGACAATGGAGTTCAACAAGTTTCAAAAGAACTGGAGGAGTTTGTGGCAAAGAGACGTATCAAGCACAAGCGTTGTTGTCTCTATCGTCACGAAACTAACAATATGGTGGAGAGGTTCAACCGTGTACTAAAAGAGTCCATTCAGCTGGCTGAGGACCATTGCAGCGACTGGAAGTCTGAAATGGTTGAGAGGGTGATGGTCTACCACCCAACTCCTCACTCTACCACGGGGAAAATTCCCTTTAAATTGTTTAGGGGCCGGATTCTCAACACCTACGTGTTTCAGTCTTGGATGAGGGGAAAAGGTGTGGGTAAGGTTGCTCATTGGCAAGTAATTCAGGACCTCAAGTCTGTCAAGAGAAAAGAAAACTTTGATGCTAGACATGCTGTTTCTAACATGATGGTTTGTGTGGGTGACAGAGTGAGAGTATGTTATCCTCAGAAAACTGCTGGTGCTAAATTCTCTCCACCCTTTAACCCCTTCAATGCCCATGACGAGCTGGACTCGTCATGGGCTGCGGTGGCGCTGTGCCCATGACGAGTCCAGCTCGTCATGAACTCCGCCCGCTAATGAAAGGCGCGGCACTGGGCGGGGAAAGGGGCGGGCATGCAAGGGGTTAAGGTGAAAAAGCTGTTTGGTAATGCTGTGAAACTGGACGACAGACGCATATAGAACTTGGACAGGATTGCCCTTATGCATTCTAGTGGTTGTGCAAAACTGGATGCCTGTTTGGTGCCCTCTGATGTTCGTTCACCTTTGAGCAGAAGCTCTCACACATGTAAAGCTCATGTGGCACTACGTGATTTTTTCTTATATTAAGTTGTGTGATTGTGTTTCTTATGTTCTTCTGTTTCTTTAAATGTAAAGGGGGAAGATGTGTGGCAAGTATAACTTAACCTGCTCCCAGCGGTCTTTCAGCTTGTTTCTATGTAAGCTAGAACTCTTAGGTTTTCTGGATAGTTTATACATTAACCTTTTGCTTAGAACTCCTATGGTCAGTTGCTGTTGGGGTGCCCTGTGGATAGGACGTTTCTATATACAGGTATCTACCAATAAAGACATAATACGTTCACACTTATGGGACTCCTGTACTTCTCCACAGGACCCTTTACAATGAGACAATCTGCAGTATTTCTATTTACCACAGAGACAATGATCCGTTGATGAATCTTTCTCCGCTGATAGGGGGGGTGAAAATTAGGGTGGCCAAAACACCATGTTAGCTGTCCAATGAGGACCATTATTTGACAGCTAACTCACAAATTTAAGGTCAGATTTAGGTATACCACTTTCAAAACCATGCTGTACAAATAAAGAGTGCAAAAGAAACAATTGATGGACGGAATGCTGGACAATGCAAACATTCACCCCCAGTCACAAGGATCTGGGTTTAATCCATCATTCTTTTGCTCACCACACCAACCCTGTTTGGACCCAGCATATGCAAATCAGTCTTGACCCTGTTCCTTGTGGGAAAAGTCCACCCTTCATCAACCAGGCTAGATTGAATCCAGTGGTGTAGTGAGCACGGGACCCACGTCTGGGCATATGCTTCCCACTTAGGGCGACAAATGCAAAAGAAACAATTGATGGACAGAATGCTAGACAATGCAAACATTCACCCCCAGTCATAAGGATCTGTGTTTAATCTATCATTCTTTTACACAAATAAAGAGTAGCAACATTAGCACGCAACCAACTGAAACCCCCAGTCATAAGGATCTGGGTTTAATCCATCATTCTTTTACACAAATAAAGAGTAGCAACATTAACACGCAACCACGTGAAGAAGTTAAGTAACTGACTAGAATCATGCTGACCAACAGCTCCGCAAAAAGCAACACAGAACAACAGTATTAATACTTGATGTTTTGACAGAGCTTCCTGTTTCTACCTGCAACACATTTAAGACATCAGTAAATAGCACAGTTTGAATGGAAGAACCAAAAAGAATCAATATTAGAGCATTAGAATGTGGAGAACTCCATTGAATACAATGGACTGCACCAGGCTTCTACAGGCGATAGAAGCCTGCAGAGCAACATTCCAATTTAAACCCCCTCAGGCTACGAGAGGCTTTTGTTTTTAGTAATTAGAACAGTCTGCGGAATGTTCTAATAGCCTTAGATCCCTCCTAGCGGGCTCCACCAGCCATTAAAGGCCCGCTCCCTTGTTAAAGGCCATCACATTTGGCTCGGGCCTTTTACACTGGAGCTGGCCTTTAATGGCCAGTAGAGCCCGCTAGGTCATGCTCTAAGGCTATATTACAACACAGGATTGTTGAGCACTCTATGGAAGACAATAGAGTGCTCCGGGCTTCAAATTTTTTTTTTCTTTTGCAACTTTTGTTGTGAAAGTCTTATGGAGTCCAAGGTGATTTCAACCCCCTCGGGCTCCGTGAGGTCTTTGTTTTACTAATCTGAACATTCTTCCCGCTGGGGAGAAATGTTCTAATAGCCTTTTAGCCCTCCATAGCGTGTTATACTGGCCTTTAGAGGCCTGCTCGCTTGTTAAAATAGCCTCTTGTCTTAGGCTCATGCCTTTAACGCTGGAGCGGGCCTTTATAGGCCATATAGCCCACTACGGTGGGCTATAAGGTGATAATAGACACCAATAGATATTAGATTAATTTGGTTATTTTATTAAATATTCAAAATCTATAGCAATAAGCAATCTTTTGAGAATTTCAGTTAAGAATATCACACCTTGCATTAAAGCGCCAAATTTATTGGATGATTATTATATAAAAATGAGTTTACACAGTTACAGAATCTCACTACCAATAAAGGCAGAATGATGGTTATTTGTCTAACAACTCAAATTCTATGAAGAAATGGAAAGGGTTCAGAATTAAAATCCATTAAGTGCAAGTTCATTAGCATAGAACAAAAGACATAAAGGAAAAAAATTAAAAATGAAATGGTTCGGCAAGGAAGGTTTCAGTCCATTGGCTACTGACTGTAACCTCAGAAAAACAGTCCAAAAGTAAAAGAATATTTCTTATCAACCATCAAAAATCGATCAGCATAGTGTCCTTTCGCAAGGGGATTGAAAAAACATGGCACAGCCTCAAAGTAGGAAAAATCAGACTGCCGTTGCCCCTCCTTTGGGGTTTCTTTTTTTATAAAGTCTCTAACAAAGTCCCAGTGATGTAGCATCACACCACCATCGAAAGACTGTAATATGCTCAAATACACATAATGTCACTTGTGACACTTGCAACAGTAAGATGATTTCCCATGCTAGTCATGAGAAACTAGAGATTTGAAAGTCTGCATATGCCTAACATCGGTAAAAAAGAAATACAAAGTATCCATCAATAGTAGAAACTGAAATTGTGTTCCTACAGTAATAATTCACTGTGAACATTGAAGAAACATTTAGGAATGTCGAAAGTTACACATGTATTGAACAAGTAAAGCAACATTTCACCAGTTGTAAATGGACCATTGTATTAGGTCAGGAGAAAGGGCAGCATTAGAAAAAAGCATTTGCGAAAGAGCCTTTAACTTGGCATTACACATTTCAAATTGAATAAACTCTAAATCAAATATCAAATATAATGTAGTAAAATCAATTCAAGTAGGGAACAGGTAAAACTTTCACTAGGCATTATTACATGAAAATAGCTAACGTTAGGAATACCCTACTGCCACGATTTTTCTCAATGTTCATATAAGTACATAATTTTCTAAATTCAAACTGCAAATGTATTTGTTACTTTTCATAAACTATCAAATCTAGTATTGTTATGCAAAGGTTCAATTTCGTACCTAGTTTCCACACTTTTTTTCACCGACTTTTCTGAATGGTGCATTCTAACAGAAGGGATTAGAAACACGAGACCACTTTATTAACAGCACTATTTCATCAGTAAACGTTAATAAACAACAAGCTCATAAGAAATTCTCATTAGTGCAACTCGTTTCTATGTATTCGTATTACTTTGTATGTATGTTTTCTTCCTCTTACTTCTTAAAGCACACTTTTGCAGTGCTTCTACCACACTTGTCTCGTTTTCATGAGTCACTGTGTTTAACATGTGCAAAGCGTACTTTCAGCTTTTCGTGTCTTGAATCAGTAATTGTGTCATTATCATGTTTTGAAATCTTGCATCATCACCTGTCTCCCAATAAACTCAAAGAAGCATCACTTGGACTATAGAGTCTTTATCAGAACAAAGTTGATTAGCCAGGTGGCTAAGTGACTTTGGGGCATATGTATCAAACGATTTGTTAATCGCAAACGCTGCGATTCGCAAAATAACAGCGTTTGCGATTAAAAAATCGGCAATCGGGATGTATGAGGCAAATCCCATCGCAAAATTAAGGAATTGCTAATTTAGCGATTTCTTAATTTTGCGTAAGCATTTAAGAAATCGCAAATTGCGATTTCTTAAATGATATGTAAAAAGCACCCAAGTTGTGCGAATTATCCTTAAGAAATCGCAAATTACCACCAACTTCCAGTTGGTGGTAATTTGCGATTTCCTTTCAAAAAGCACTTTTTTGAATTTTACAAAGTGCCACGTGGCGCTCATACATGCCCTTAGGGCATGTATGTGCGCCATATGCACACACATGCTAATTTCAGGGGTGCATCAGGGTGTCATCATGACACCCTTGCACCTTTGAAATTATTCTCAAATTGCGATTAGCAAATTGCGATTCGCTATTTGAGAATTACTTCCCATTCATTCCTATGGGTCTCCTGGCCCATAGAACTGAATGGGCAGGTTTTCCTTAATTGCGATTTCGCAATTTGCTAATCGCAATTAAGGAATTTTAGGAAATCGCAAAAAGTTTGCAATTTTTTAAATACATCCCGTTTTGCAATTCTCAAATAGCGATTCTTTAAAAATCGCTATTTGAGAATCGCAAATGGTGATGTTGATACATATGCCCCTTTGTGCCATAAATATTCGTTATTGGAGTGACTTTGAGGTTTAGGTGTTTACGATTATTTCTTTGTATTTATACTTATGCACAGTCCTATTCCCACCATTCTTTTAGGCAACATCTATTCATCTGGTTTTGTATAGCTTATTCTTTCTGTAACATGGTCTTGTAGAATTCAGTCTTATTTGCCTTTATGTTTTCATCAAATTGAGACAGGGAGACGTGTTGCAGCTTTAAGCTGACTGAGAATGTCTATTCATAGAATTTTGTGTTATGATCTGTGCTTCTAGAGTCAGTTGAAACCTAGTTGGCCTCCGGTAGGTACGTCTGAAGCCTGTCTCCCAATAAACTCAAAGACCCATCATCTGGACTACAGAGTCTTTCTCATGGGAGTTTCCTTCACCAGATGTTGGTGACTTTTTGATTTTAGGTGCTTCACTATGAAATCATGTGTTTCATCATGACTGTCATGAATCTAGCAGTGAATGTAGTGCACATGCTCTACTAAAGTACCTTTAGTCAGTTCCTTTACACTCACCCAACACCTTTCTTTCAGATAAACCTGGTAATTCACTGTGCTTACTTCAGAGAAAACCACAGAATAATTCTGTTTCCTCATTGAAGTTTATTGGGTGGAATCCAGTCAATTCAACAAGTGCATTAGTTATCTCTGGACCCATCTAATCTGCAGTTCTCCTACTAAGGAACAGAAGTGGTTTTACTGAAAAAATCTGAATGTTCAAGAACATGGGGCATCTCAGGCTATAAGCTAGAGAGGCCCAATAGTAAATTACCACGGGCTTGTTAGAATTTATGGTTCCGGTCCTCCACCCCTTCTCTACTTTTACTGTTGACTTCTAGATCTTCAGCCTATTAGTCTTACCTAATTCACATTCTGTTTTCCTCAGTACCAGCATTTTACTGGTGACTTCATGGGTGCTTCAGAACTAGTTGACTAAAGAATCTTCTGCACAATGGCACTAAAATAGACATCTGCCATACAGACAAATACACAAAGCAATAATACACCCTGAGACATAACGTTCGACTTGGTAAATAATCCAGTGTTGAAATACAATGGGTAGGAGGTAGACTGAAAACACTGACACACAACTTGTATGCCAGAATTACTCCGACAATGACAGTTACTCTATTGTTAGTGCAAGAATTAATACCTTCAAATTGGTTACATGTACTGTGAAAATGAATGCCTTTTAATGCTGGATTGTCACAAGGGGTCTACCCCATGCAGGACCATAAGACCCAAATGCACACCTTTTTTTTAAAATGCCCTTTATTGTTTTAACTTTTAAACCATCATATCATCCGTGCTAGAAACTGGGTTTCTCTGGTTGGCAAAGGTATGCACCCTGTCCAAGTAGAAGCCACAATCCTAGTCAGGGTAAGCGAGATACACATTGAAAGATAGCCTGTGCTTACTCTCTGGTAGTTTGGCACAAAGCAGTCAGGCTTATCTAAAGAGGCAATGTGTAAACTATTTGTACAAAACACACACACACACAAGCATGCACACACACACAAGCGCACACACACACCCAATACTCCACAAAAATTCTCCACACAGGTTTATAAAAATACATTTTTATATTATAAACAATCCAAGACCAAAATGACAAAAATACAATGTATAGAAGTTGAGATATTGAATTTTAAAAGAATAAATGCAATAAAGCGTTTAGAAGCCAGTAGTGCTAAAAGGTTAATTTAGGTTGCACTGGACCTGGGCAAAGTCAAAGTTCGGGCCAAACCCCTCATGGAAGTGCAGGTCAGATACAGGATCCTCACAGTGCCCGGTGAACAAAGTACCTTTCCTGGGTGCAAACACCAGATGTATCAGTCTTCTCCGTGCAGTGAAGGCGACGCGTCAGTTCCAAAAGCGGATGCTGGAGTCGAGAGCAGTCGATCAAATCTCCGAATTCTGCCACACAGTCGATGGGATGTGCTGATATCACCAAGCTGCATCGGTGATAATACACTGTCCGATTGGGTTGATCTCTGGAGGGAAATCGCCGGTTCTGATGCGTTGTGATGAATCAGTACTATTACACACAGACAAGAGATGAGTCAAAATACATGCTGTAAGTATCTGGGCCACTTCCAGTGAGCAAGGTACAGGATGGGGGGTAGAGACTTTGATTTACCTGAGTTTCAAGCAACAGGAGGCAAGCCAACAAGCCCTTGAAGATCACTTGGATTGAAGGCAGAGTCCACTGGAACGCGAGAGGCTGTGAGGTGTCCTGGAGGACCTGCGTTGCAGCGCTCGGTGTGGCCGAGCATTGTGGGGTCTACCGCCGCCGGAACTTCACTACCCATAATCCTGCGAGGGGCACTTCCGCCCACAGCGCGCCCGGAGGTGCTGAAAAGCCGCGAGGCTTCCCCTGTGGAGCGGGGGCTCTTTCGTAAACTGACACTGGAACGCGAGAGGCTGTGAGGTGTCGTGGAGGACCTGCGTTGCAGCGCTCGGTGTGGCCGAGCATTGTGGGGTCTACCGCCGCCGGAACTACACTACCCATAATCCTGCGAGGGGCACTTCCGCCCACAGCGCGCCCGGAGGCGCTGAAAAGCCGCGAGGCTTCCCCTGTGGAGCGGGGGCTCTTTCGTAAACTGACACTGGAACTCGAGAGGCTGTGAGGTGTCCTGGAGGACCTGCGTTGCAGCGCTCGGTGTGGCCGAGCATTGTGGGGTCTACCGCCGCCGGAACTACACTACCCATAATCCTGTGAGGGGCACTTCCGCCCACAGCGCGCCCGGAGGCGCTGAAAAGCCGCGAGGCTTCCCCCGCGTCGCGGGAAGCGCGCGGTCAGCGCCGGGCTGAGCCCGGGCAGAGGGGGGGCCATCTGTGGCCGTCCGGGGCAGGAGGAGGCAGGGCTGGGCCCAGTCCATAACATCATACAATGGGTAAGCGTAAAAATGTGTCAAATATGGATGGAGGGAAAAAATCTAAAGTGCCAAGGAAATCTGACTCCATATTATCGTATTTGTCTTCGGCTGTGGGAGCCTTGTCTCAAGAAATTGCCAACGCGGAACATGAACTGGGTATTGTAACCCCTTCTATAGACTCCTCACTGATTACCACTGACCCTCCTAATACTCATCACGCGCCGCTGGTCCCTGAGATAGTGGTTGTACCCCATAAGACCAGTACGGCAGAGGTTTCTGTCCCACCTGTTGTACCCACTGAGGTGAATCACACGTTACAGCCTGTCAGTAAGCCAAGGGCGATCCCCAAAAGTAAGAAGAAGAAGGTAGTGGGCGTGCAATCCACTGCTTCTCAATCCCAGGATAACAATGTGGAGGACTATTTAGAAAACTTTTTATTGACCGTATAGAACCCTTACTTATGGATGTTGCGAAGGACATTGTGGACACATTGAATACTTGCCTAGCGAGTCTACTGAAGAAGTGTACACTTCTTGAGTCTGTGGCTAACAAACTTGCGCAGATTAAGGAGCCTTATATGGTCTCCGGGGAGGTTCTGGAAAATAAAGTTATTGCACCAGCAAGTCAGGTTAGCGTCAGGTCAACCAACAGAGATGTAACCTCAAAGACTCCAGTGTCAAGGGATCTTGGTTCATCAGTTACCCATATGGATCCCATTTACTCTATTCCTGGTTTCCCAAATAATTTATTAAAATCCAAGCCCCCCTTGGTAAACCTTTCACCCGCAGGTTCTCAATTGTCCATAAACCTGCCACCGGAAGCTGCGCCCCTTGTGGGAGTCTTCATAGGAGTTCCCCCACTTAGGCCGGGAGAAGCAGAACACACGACAGATTTAATACATAAGGCAAAACGATGGTGTGTGGAGCGTTCCAGTGGTGGGTTGAATATTTCAGACAGATTAATTATGGCAAGATGGGTGGGGTGGATCGGTAAATCCACCAAACATATACAGGGGGATTGCGTCATTGTTAATTTTAATGCCGTCGATTTGGCCGACAGATTGTTCTGGGATGGTTCTCCAATTTTGGACCAAGGTTGCATGAGGCCAGTTCCGCTGGGATTTTTTTATCCTCCCCCTATTATATCACATCCCCCTTTTCTATCTCAGCAGGCCTTGCATCTAACAGACAAGGTGGTTAGGGCTCATAACTCTTTGCCAGGACCGAGTGGTTTGATCCAAAATAGTCACTCACGCCTTGCCCAGGGAGGTCAAAATGTGCTTATTACTAGTCCCTCATTGAGGCCCGTACAAACGGTGCTTGCGGATCGGAGGCTGGTGACGACTAACCATTTCTCCCCCCTCTCAGATATCGAGGAACTTGATTGACGGTTACCTTTAACATTAGTACCAGAATTAAAGGGTACCCCTAAGACTGATACATTACCACGCTGTAAATTTGTTTCTTGGGATATAGCTGGCACTAGAGCAAAAAGATCAGATTCATCGTGGGTAGACTTTGTCACTAAATATGACATTATAGCCCTGCAGGAGTCGTGGGATTCCTCCCCCACGTTCTGGATGGATGGTTACATCAGCTTTGTTGTGCCAGCAACCACTAGCAGCATGGGGAGAGCTAAAGGAGGCCTTATTTCTCTTTTTTCACTTTCACTGAAAGGTGATTTTAAATTGATTACGTCGGGTTCTCCAAACCTCTTAATTGTGGAATGGGCAGTTTCTACATCCCACAAGCTGTTACTGATTAATTTTTACAACGCTTGGGATAGGGAACGTGGTACTGACCATATTACCCTTTTGGAAAACCTTTTGGATAGTTTCAGTCTCAATAATGATACTCAGTTCGATCTAATTTTAATGGGCGATTTTAATATACATCCTTGTGGTGATTCCTGTCTATTTGAGGAATTTGAGGGTCCACCAGGCTTCCTGGCTCCCCACTTCGAACATACTAAAGCTGGGGAGGCTCTTGAAGTTTTGCTGGCCAATTTTAATATGATGGAATTTGTGAACACAGAGGGGGGAGATCGCACATGTACATATAAGGGGCATGACCACGGCTCAATAATTGATTACATATTTTTGACCCCGGGTATCTTACATAGGGCTGTGACCTATAGAGTAATTAGCTCCCCCTATAGTGATCACAACCCGGTATTACTTGAGTTAATCTGGAGTGATCTTAAGGCCAATGGTGCGATACCACTGGGAGAGGAAAATGCCCTGTTACCTAAGGACCAAGGTAGAAGACTCAAGTGGGCAAAGGTTGTCCCGGAAAAGTTTTTTGACAATCTTTTTCCTAAAATTGAGGCTAATGTAGCCATCTGTCAGGACCCAGCTGCTGCTAATGTAGACAAGATGGGGGCCTTCGAAAGCATATGTGCCCAAATATCCCTTGATTTGTCAACCACATCACATAGGCATGGTACCAATCATTGTAAATGGTTTGATCCAAACTGTTCTAAAGCTCATAGGGCTTTAAAGAAGGCACTTTTAACTACCCCAAGAGACAGGGTCCTTATTGCCAATCTCAGGAAGGAGTACAAGGCAACAACTACTAGTAGGAAGAATGCTATCAAACAAGAGGCATGGGAGAGTCTCCTTAATGTGGATGTTTTGCGTGACAGCAGTCACTTTTGGACCATTATTAACCACCCTTTTTTCTCTGAATCCGAGAACACGGTCATGGACAATGTAATCTGTGACTCAGATTGGTTTCTCCACTTTCAGGGAGTTTATGGAAATACAGTCCCTGTTTCGACTCAAAATCCCATAGTGGCTGTTGTGCGTGCCCCCCTTGTTTTCACTTGTACTGAGGTGGAGAATGCAATTCTAGAGTCCTCGAGAAATAAAGCTCCGGGTCCCGATGGAGTGCCCGCAGACCTGTACTCCCACTTCCCGAAATTTTGGGCTAGGATCCTAACAAACATCTTTCGCGCTGCAAATGGTAACACCCTTCCTTCTACCTGGGTCACTTCAATCATAGTGCCGATCTTTAAGAAGGGGCAGAGAGATGACCCGGGGTGTTACAGACCCATCTCTTTGCTTGACTCGGCGATTAAGATATTGGGCAGAGTCTTACTGAAAAGGTTGAGGGAAAATATTGAACATAGGGGGGGTCTTGCAAATATCCAGTATGGCTTCAGAGGAAAAAGAGGCACTGTTGACCAATGCCTAAATCTCCATCTGCTGATCTCAAAGTACACGGTGGCCAAGGAGGGGTCCTTATTTTTGGCCTTTATGGACCTCTCCTCGGCTTTTGACATGGTCAACAGGTCCAAGCTCTGGGGTATTTTACTGGAGTTTGGTGTTGATCCAGCTCTTGTTCATTTCATGGCTTCTCTTCATCAGGAGCTGTTTGCAGTGGTTAGGGTCTCTAGGGAGGGCAGGTGCACAAACCGTTTCAAGTCCGAGAGGGGGGTCCGCCAAGGTTGCATCTTGGCCCCCCTCCTTTTCACCATTTATATTAATGGACTTGGAAACAGTCTAGTGAATGTGGGGACGGACGTCCCGCGTGTGGGAGATATACTGGTACCAGCACTCCTATACGCGGACGACGCAGTCTTATTAGCACGAACGGGAGTTGGGCTCCAAAGACTTTTGGATCAATTTGGGGCGTTCATGGG
Source organism: Triturus cristatus (assembly GCF_964204655.1). Lineage (NCBI taxonomy): Eukaryota > Metazoa > Chordata > Amphibia > Caudata > Salamandridae > Triturus > Triturus cristatus. The sequence continues at coordinate 689,659,066 of NC_140594.1, forward strand.
CCAGCTAGACTTAAAAATTAATGCCAAAAAAATCACATACGATGGTGGTAGGCAAATGTAGAGGCAGGAAAAAATTCAAGACCTTTTTCTGTGAAGGGGAGCTGGTCTCTAGAGTAACGGTCTTCCCTTATCTGGGCGTCCTTTTTGACGATAAGGGATCCTGGGGCCCCCAGATTAAGGCGAAGAGCGTGTCCATGGCTCGCTCTTCTTCAGCCCTCATGGGCTTCTCAAGGAGATTAGGGTCTCGGCCCATGGAGGCCCTTCTGAAAATCTATAACACTAAGTGCCTATCGATCGCCTCTTACGGTGCACCCTTGTGGGGCTATGCTCATGTGGACAGGATCCAAAGAGTGGAAAATGGTTTTATTAGACAACTTCTCTCTCTCCCTAAATCCTCCCCAATCTTCGCCTTACACTCGGAGGTGGGCTTGGATTATTTTACGGATAGGTTGAAATTGGCCCCCTTGATTCTTTGGTTAAAAACCTGGCTCAACCCAGAGTTAACACTAAACCATGCCATTTTGTCTGATGTCAGGGGTCTGGACCGAGCCCACAAAATTCCATGGATGTCCTACCTGGAAATAACTTTTTGTCAATTAGGCCGTATAGACCTTTTTAAATCGCCAGCTTCTATCAAAAAGGAGGACGTGAAATGGATTAAAATTAATTTCATGGAGAGGGCCAGACTGTAGCGGGAGGTAAAGGAACTGGAGAAACCTGCGGTTAGGGCACATTATATGTTAACCTCTTCCCCCTCTTTGGAGCCTTACCTTAAAATTGTCACTAAACCTTTACATAGGTTTCTGTTGACTAAATTTAGGTTTAATTTGATTCACCAGATCCTAGGTAGTCACCCCTCCTGGATAAAACCTGAATTAGGCCCCCCCTGTAGCTGCGATAAATTCTCGCAACAAGACACTTTACATTTTATCAGGTTTTGTGAGATTTTCAGGGATATAAGGAAAAGTTACCTGGTTCTAGTATTTAAAGAGGCTGGCTTCATACAGGTTAGGCCCGCTCTGGTCTACCTCCAGCACCTGGGGTCTACTCGTATTATTTTTTGCGTGGCTAGCTTTTTAGTGGCAGCTCTCAGGATTAAAAAGCAAACTCCCCTCAATGATATTAATGAAACATGTGAGGTTTTAAACAGTTCTTAAACAATCAAATAACTCGCCCAGAACTTTTTAGGGTTGTCCTGTTTTTATGTAAAATTGTAATTGAGTGTTTATATGTGTATTTTGTGATTGTAAATTTGTACTGTTGTTTTTTAATGTCTTTTATGAGTCTAACGATTCGAATAAAGAGTATTTGACTGACTGACTGACAGAGTCCATCTCATTCAGAAGAGTCAGAGAGCAGCAAGCAGCAGAGCAACACAAGAGAAAAGAGCCGGTGTTCCAAGTTTGCTGTCCAAAAATCAGTACTTTAAGCAGCACAGCAGTCATTTTGACAGAGGTTAAGTTCAAGATATAGAAGTGTCTGATTTTAGGGGGTCATAGACCCAGTACTTATACCTAAAAGTGCCTTTGATGTGGGGGGTGACTTCAAAGCAGCTATCTGAAGTGAGCCAGTGTATCTTTCAGCCCAGTCCTGTCTGCCACTGGTTTAGTGGTTTAGGGTGGGTATAAGTTTTTGGATGGCAAGGGAAAATTTAGGGTTTAGGGTGGTTATGGGTATTTTGGTGGCAAGGATAATTTTAGGGTTTAATGTGGGTATGGGTTTTGGGGTGGCAAGAGAATTTTAAGGGTTTAAAGTGGGTGTGGGTTTTGGGGAGGTAAGGGTATTGTTAGGGTTAAGGGTGGGTATGAGTTTTGGGGTGGTAAGGGGAATTTTAGGGTTTAGGGTGGGTTTGGGTTTTTGGGTGGTAGGGGTAATTTTAGGGTTATGGGTGGGTATCGGTTTTGGGGTGGTAAGGGTAATTTTAGGGTTATAGGTGGGTATGTGTTTTTGGGTGTCAAGGGTAATCTTTAGGATTTGGGGTGTGTATGGGTTTTGGGACGGCAAGGGTAATTTTAGTGTATATAGTGGAGATGGGTTTTGGAGTGGCAGTGCAATTTTTAGGGTTTAGGATGTGTAAGGGTTAATTAATGAATTAAGCAAGACACAATTAATCACTCACTGATACAGTCAGTCACACATCTACTTATTCATCCATCCTGACTCTTGTACACCCATTCATTCTTCAATACACCTTGGCATAAATATTTTAAACATATTTACATTTTATAGAAACGCACATTCACTTGGTGATGTCATCAGTGATGTCATCAGTGATGTCACTGACCATGTCATGAATGAAGTAATATGTGACGTCATCACCAGTGCATTGCGGGGGCGCGAGTTATAGTTAGCTCAACTAACTATAACAGGGGAATTTCTATAATTTTTTTTATGAGTGAAATGTCCAACTAACTATAACATCCCTGAAACCTATGGTTTTTTCAGTGAATTTCTAAGGTTTTCTAACTATAACATGCCTGAAACCTATGGTTTTTTCTTTGAATTTCTAAGGTTTTTTAAATGCTAATTTCTAATTATAACGTGGCTGAAACCTATGGTTTTTTCTGTGAATTTCAAAGGTTTTTTAAATGCTAATTTCTAATTATAATGTTCATTAAACATATCTTTTTTCCTGTGTTCTTTAATTATCAACCCATTCTCAACTTGGTGAAAAATGCAAATCTCACCACTCTTCCATCGATACCTTACGCCAACAAAATCGCCACAAACGAGAGCCACAACTAACGCTAATGAAATGGAAAGTAGGCATTCCCATGCAAAAAAAACACAAAAACACCACTTCCGAATATTTTCAACGACCAGCCAAATCTGCAATGCGATCCAAAAAGCAGGCGATAAGCCGAGTTAGCAGTAGCAAATTAACATCAACCTTTAACTGGTGTAAGGAGGTTGACTATCTACTCTGTGTATTGCACCCAACTCACAGCCACATCTAAAGACCAACACGTGATAGAGCTACTGATCATGCAGGTCCGACACGCAACAAGACCACAACACCCACCACCACCAGAACCTCCCCACCCGCACCGACCCCCCTACTACCACCAAGGCAGGGCAAAACAGGACAACAGACTTTTCCAAAACACCATGCCCCTCAGCCACACAATAGCTGAATGTTGGGAGATGTGGCAACCAACTATATATGAAAGAGGCAAGTCACCCTTCAACAATAAAGCACACAATGCCAAGTGTAACGCTGATGTGCTGCACAGACCTCACTATGCAAAGCTCAAACCTCTCCATGTGGAGATATACTGTTGATACTTGTAGTGTAGTGCACAGTGGACGCAACCATGTTACCTCAGGCAGTGGGGAAGATCTCGGTCATGTAGCTGTATTGTCCCCCTCTGGAAGTGGAAGCGGAGTGGGCTGCTCCAACGTACGCCACTCCAACGAAGCAGTATGAATAAATAGGCCAGGCCCTAGGCGTGGTTCACTTGAGGGAAGATCAACGAGTCTGTCACAGCGGCAGCCCTCACCCTGGCATGTGGCTGCCGCCATAACCGCGGGCCTCCTCGACACAGGCCCCCTGTGAACCCGGCGGCACAGCCCCGCAGACTTATGTCTGTACCGACTACTGCCTTCGATCTACACTGCGGACAGCAGCGCTCACAATTCAGAAGCAGTGGCGATTGCAGATGTCGCAGTCTAGTTCGCAAGACACTTTGCTTCCAGTACGGCCCGCCCAGACCACGCATCATCGCACGGTGCGCACACACTGTGTGCTTCAGGTGCTACTAACTCACTGCACCATAAATCATCACCACGTAGCTGTGCGCCCATCCTGCCCGCTGCCTCCGCCCTACACTGGGGTTACATGGTTCACAATTCAAGATTAGTAGCGACGCAAATTGTGTAAGACACTATGATGGGTTAAGAAGACCACATGCTCCCAATCTGTGCAGCTCAAGTCAATGTCACCTGCCTGTGGGCCTTTGCTGACCGCTGCCTCCGGCCTACACTGTGGAAGGCCTACGACACATGGTGCCAACTAACCCTGTTCAACACAAGCCGATCCCACATGTGTAAGTGTGTACTGAGTCCTGAATTGCAGGAACCACAGCACCAGACTCCCTTCGATCAGTGAGGGGGTATTTCCATATGGAAGGCCGGCGACACGTGGTGCCACTGAACCTGCACTACGCAGGCCGGTGGGGCCACCAACGTATGCACGTGGCTGAGGGCCCTTGCTCACCGCTACCTCTGGCCTACACTGTGGAAGACCGGCGACAAATGGTGTCACTAACAGTCTTCAACACAAGCTGATCCCACATGTGGAACTGTGTCCTAAGTCCTGAATGGTAGTGACCCTAGCTCTGTGAGACAACCACAGCACCAGACTCCCTTCGATAAGTGAGGCATATTTCCATATGCAACAGCGGCGACATGTGGTGCCAATAACTCTGTTCAACACAAGCTGAACAATCCCACATGTGGAACTGTGTCCTGAGTCCTGAATGGCAGTGACCCCAATCCATGGCAGCGACCACAGCAGCATACTCCCTCTGATTAGTTAGGCATATTTCCATATGCAACGGCGGCGACACGTGGTGCCAATAACTCTGTTCAACACAAACCGATTCCACATGTGTAACTGTGTCCTGAGTCCTGAATGGCAGTGACCCCAATCCATGGCAGCGACCACAGCAGCATACTCCCTCTGATTAGTTAGGCGTATTTCCATATGCAACGGCGGCGACACGTGGTGCCAATAACTATGTTCAACACAAACCGATCCCACATGTGTAACTGTGTCCTGAGTCCTGAATTGCAGTCACCCAAAGTCCGTGGCAGCGACCACAGCACCACACTCCCTTTGATCAATGAGGGGTTGTTGGACCCGGCCTCGTGGCGTGGCCCATTCAGACCCATAGCGACACCAGGCTACCCCCTACACCCCACACTACACTGACTAGCGTAGCCTCGCCGACCCGGAACCCGGGGTTACCCCTGTCCTCCCCTCCATCTTCCCGACACCAGGCACCCTGCCCGTGAGGACTCCGGACATCAAAGAGGAGTCGACCTATAACAAGGGGCGCCCTGGGACCCTCGGGAGTTGAATCCTGGAACGAACGAGCCCTGCTGACGTGGTCGCGGCTGAAGAACATCCCCACAACATCCTACGGAATTCTTGGAACCTTGGTGAGCCCTGCAGACAGCGTCGCGGCTCTACCTGGCAGAGACGGACTTCTGCCTAACGACATCCGAGCCCTGCTGACGTGGTCGCGGCTCACCTTGCACCCTAGAGAACTCTGAGCCCTGCTGAGTGACTCGCGGCTCCTGGAAGATTGTCCGACCTCCGACACCCGGACTCGAGTCCTGCAGAGCGGACACACTCAAGAGACATTCCGGTCCGGCTGGACCCCAAAGATCATCTCGTATCCCCCGGCTCGAGGATTGAGAGCTGTGCGCCGGATACGCTTCCGCATTGACCCAGATCCTAAGACTGTCCCGCTACCCCTACCCCAACCGAGACTTTGTGAGCCCTTGCTCTACTTGTCGCTAGATAAAGCATACGTATCCCAGAATCTACGGTGTGGTGTCTCTGTGTTACCTGGTGCTGAAGCAGCGTGTACGATCCTAGGTGTGAGACCCAGTCCTGAAGGGGGTCTCCGAGCGGTGCTCGGCTATTTCTCCCAGAAGGGCAGGCGCAGGGTGGTCCAGCACAGATTCTGTCCTCCCCTGGGGCTAGCCCTTCTAACACTGGTGGCAAGCGATGGGATCCGAGCCTGCAATCTAGAGATCGTATAACGAACGGCTGACGCACTACCGAACAAAGACGACAGAAGAAGCCACCATGAGCACCACGGAAACCGACGCGAGCGCTACGTTTTGTGTACAGCGGTTAGAAGAATATACACACAAGGAGCTGAAACTATTTTGCAAACAACGGAAGATCGCTACCACTGGTCTAAACACCAAGGAAGACATGCAACAAGCCCTGAAAGCCTGGGTGGAGTCCGGGGCCTCCCTTCCCCGACTGGACGAACTCGGTGAGGAGACAGAGCGGCCGGACGAGCGCAGGAGCTTCCTGAGAACAAGCAATAACCCCAAAGCGCAAGGCAACGCAGCGGGTGGGGGCTGGTCCCCGGAAGACGCCACAGACAGTCCTTGAGCCAGCCCCGTTGTACTGGTCCCGAAAGCAGCTGCCCCTGGTGTTGCCCCCGAACTACGGTTCTGCGTGGACTACCGGGGGCTCAATGCGGTCACCCGCGCAGACGCTCACCGTCTCCCCCGCGCAAATGAGCCCATTGACCGCCTTGGGTCTGCTCAGTTTCTCAGCACCTTCGATTTGACCTGCGGGTACTGGCAGATTGCACTCACGGAGGGCGTCAAGGAGCGGTCCGCCTTCTCCACCCCGGATGGGCACTATCGCTTCCGAGTGATGCCATTCGGGATGAAAAATGCTCCGGCCACCTTTCAGCGACTGGTGAATAGGGTCCTGGCCGGGCTGGAAGAATTCAGCGCCGCCTATCTGGACGATATTGCGGTATTCAGCTCCGAATGGGGTGAGCACCTCCAGCACCTCCGGAGGGTCTTGGGGGCCCTGCGCCAAGCCAGCCTCACAGTGAAGGCCAGCAAATGCCATATTGGGCAAGGATCGGTGGTCTATCTGGGGCACCAGGTCGGCAGCGTGCAGGTCGCCCCTCTCCAACCTAAGATTGACGCCATCCTGGCCTGGGAGCCACCAACCACCCAAACCGAAGTCCGAGCCTTCCTGGGCCTCACTGGTTATTACCGGAGGTTCATTCAAGGTTACGGCAGCCTCGTAGGACCTCTCACGGAGCTCACGTCCATAAGACAACCTAAAAAGGTACATTGGACCCCTGCCTGCCAGGAGGCGTTCGACGCCCTGAAACTCGCCATGTGTACAGCCCCTGTGCTCCAAGCCCACGATTACTCCAAAGAGTTTGTGGTCCAAACGGATGCTTCCGAGCATTGGCATCGGAGCCGTCCTCTCCCAGCTCAATGAGAAGGGCGTAGATCAACCCGTGGCCTTCATTAGCCGAAGGTTACTGCCCCGAGAGCAACGATGGAGCACCATTGAACGCGAGGCGTTCGCCGTAGTCTGGGCTCTAAAGAAACTGCGACCCTACCTCTTCGGAACCCACTTCCGAGTCCAGACAGATCATCGACCCTTACGGTGGCTCATGCAGATGAGAGGGGAGAACCCCAAATTGCTACGCTGGTCCATCTCCCTCCAGGGGATGGACTTTACAGTAGAGCATCGCCCTGGCAACGACCACGCCAACGCTGACGGCCTCTCCAGATTCTTCCGCCTCAGCGAAGAGAACCCCCAAGAAGATGGGTAGTTCTCTCCGGCCTTCAGCTGGGGGGGACGAGTGTTGGACCCGGCCTCGTGGCATGGCCCATTCAGACCCTTAGCGAAACCAGGCTACCCCCTACTCCCCACACTACACTGACTAGCGTAGCCTCCCCGACCCGGAACCCGGGGTTACCCCTGTCCTCCCCTCCATCTTCCTGACACCAAGCACCCTTCCCATTCCCTCGGCCTCGCGGCCTCCAGTACCCGGCCCAGCACCCCCGATGGCTGCCTCGACCCAAGCGCAACCCCGGCCTAGTCGCGCCATGCCGGCTGGGGGGAGAGAGAGCTCCTGGTGAGCAGGAGAGGGAGGAGTAGTTTTCATTCACACCTGGCCTCCTCCCAAGAGATGGTTTCGATCGCCCTCTGGCCACCCTGAGGGCTGGCTCCACGCCTGCTGCGTGTCTGGGATCCCTCCTGACCCCGCTTTGAAAGGATCAAAGGGCCGCGTGGCAGGAACCCCCAACAAACGACCCCCAGGCGCTAAGACCCCTGCCCGTGAGGACTCCGGACATCAAAGAGGAGTCGACCTATAACAAGGGGCGCCCTGGGACCCTCGGGAGTTGAATCCTGGAATGAACGAGCCCTGCTGACGTGGTCGCGGCTGAAGAACATCCCCACAACATCCTACGGAATTCTTGGAACCTTGGTGAGCCCTGCAGACAGCGTCGCAGCTCTACCTGGCAGAGACGGACTTGTGCCAAACGACATCCGAGCCCTGCTGACGTGGTCGCGGCTCACCTTGCACCCTAGAGAACTCTGAGCCCTGCTGAGTGACTCGCGGCTCCTGGAAGATTGTCCGACCTCCGACACCCGGACTCGAGTCCTGCAGAGCGGACACACTCAAGAGACATTCCGGTCCGGCTGGACCCCAAAGATCATCTCCTATCCCCCGGCTCGAGGATTGAGAGCTGTGCGCCGGATACGCTTCCGCATTGACCCAGATCCTAAGACTGTCTCGCTACCCCTACCCCAACCGAGACTTTGTGAGCCCTTGCTCTACTTGTACATACTCCTGCGGATCATAAAGATCCTGATATTGCTAGATAAAGCATACGTATCCCAGAATCTACGGTGTGGTGTCTCTGTGTTACCTGGTGCTGAAGCAGCGTGTACGATCCTAGGTGTGAGACCCAGTCTCCGACCGGTGCTCGGCTATTTCTCCCGGAATGATGGGCGCAGGGTGGTCCAGCACAGATTCTGTCCTCCCCTGGGGCTAGCCCTTCTAACAGGGGTATTTCCATATGCAACTACAGACTCCAGTAGGCAACTAACTATCACAGTCCTACACCCTACATATTATTCTTTTAGTATCCTCACTTCAAGAATTATTTTTTAATATCAGTTATAGCTTTACTACAATGACCAAATTAATCTTCAAATGCAAACTAACATGGAATAGCAGTCTACACTACAGGCAGTACAGCTCGCAATTCCAATTTTAAATGCTAATTTCGAACAAGATTTTATTCAGAAAATACAACACTTCGTCAATGTATTCTATACTTATTTAATCTTTTCATCCTACGCCTTCACTGCACTCAGTAGGGCTCACAATGAAAATTATTTCCTTCTTCATTATCTACAGAGTCCACTTGGCAAGTAACTATTACAGGCCTCAAATCTACATAATATCCTTTTAGTATCCTTTATTCTTGAACATTTTTTATATCAGTTATAGCTTTAGTACAATGACCAAATTCATTTTCAATTACAAATGAACACTCAGCAGTTTACACTGCGGGCAGCAGACCTCACAATTTGAATTTTGGCACTTGGTGCCAACTAACACTGTCCAACACAAGCCGATCCCACATGTGTAACTGTGTCCTGAGTCCTGAATGGCAGTGACCCCAAGTCCATGGCAGCGGCCAAAGCACCAGACTCCCTTCAATCAGTGAGGCATATTTCGATATGCAAGGCCGGCGACACATAGTCCCACTAACCCTCTTTAACACAAGCCGATCCCACATGTGTAACTGTGTCCTGAGTCCTGAATGGCAGTGACCCCAAGTCCGTGGCAGGGACCACAGCACCAGACTCCCTCTCATCAGTGAGGCATACTTCCATATGCAAGGACAACAGGACATGGTGCCACTGACCCTGTTCAACACAAACTGATCCCACATGTGTAACTGTGTCCTGAGTCCTGAACGTCAGTGACCTGAACTTCGTAACAGCGACCACAGCACCACACTCCCTTCGATTAGTGAGGGGTATTTGCATATGGAAAGCCGGCGACATGTGGTGCCACTGAGCCTCCACGACGCAGGCCGGTGGGGCCACCAACGTATGCATGTGGCTGTGGGCCCTTGCTCACCACTACCTCTGGCCTACACTATGGTCAGCATGCCTCACAATTCAGATAGAGTCCTGATTCCACATGACGCAGTCCAGTAGCCAAGACACATTGCTCCCAGTGCGGCCCGTCCACACCAAGCATCATCACAGGCTCATACTGTCTCAATACTTCTGGTGCCACTAACCATCTTTAACACAAGCCGATCCCACATGTGTAACTGTGTCCTGAGTCCTGAATGGCAGTGACCCCAACTTCGTAGCAGCGACCACAGTACCAGACTCCCTTCAGTGTTATTTGTTGTTCTATTCTTTAAATAATTTTTTTAATATGTAAATCTATATATGACCAAGATTCTTCTTTGTGCAACCGCACAGGGAAACTTTCAAGCCCAAGAAGGTTGTTGGGTTTATGATGGTAATGTGGGAAGAGGGTGCGTTACCTGCTGATGTGGGGAGAGGCAGCGCCAAAGGAGTATCTATCACAGAAAGAACTCCGATATGTTTTCACAAATGCCTCGGTCAAATGCCAGCTGATGGACTGAATCACAAAATGGTTTTTCAATGCTTATGTAGTGTGAGTTATAAACAGTTCGCACCCAGGCTCGCAGAGGGCCAGCTGCGGCCCGTCCGCTCGACTCACAGACGCAGTACAACGAGCCGTCTGCGTTATTGTAGCTATCCCTGCCCTGTTCCATCATACGCCACGCCACGCCACGCCACTGCGATTGCGTTCCGATGTTGGCCCCACATAGCTACCTGTCGCAGGCGTACTTGCTGTTGGTGTGCAGGTCAGTGGTCTAGTTCTCAACATCTCACGGCCACTCCCTCAGGGCAGGTTTGCACACATATCACACCCATCCGGCACATGCGTCGCAGGCCATGTGACCACGCATATATAATAGAACGACAACACCACATCCTTTATTGCTGGTGCTGACTAGATGGCGGACGCTCCACCTGTCTCAACCATAAAGAGTCTTTGAAAAGTTGCGCAGAAGGTTAGTCGCACCCTGATCTGTATAGCCATCAGGGGCCTACCACCCCCTTGGCACGGACTTCAGATGCACAGGGTTAGTGCCACCCAAAGCTCATATGGCCATCAGGGGCCTACCACCACGTGGCACAAACTTAACTTCTACAGTCTTAGCCGCCCCAAAAGCTGATGTGGTCTCCACCATTGATGACTCAGGACTCAGCGACATGTGTGAGATATGCCGGGCCGTGGAGAAGATGATGTGGTCTCCGCCATTCATGACTCAGGACTCAGCGACATCTGTGCGATCCGCCAAGCACCTGATGTGCTCAGAGACATATCTGGGATGAGTTTTGACAGGCAAGTGGAGTGCCCACTGCTGCACACTCCGGTGGCACCAGGTAATTATTTGCTCATGGATGCGCAGAGGCGGCAGTGTCTGTGTCTCTCTCTCTCTTCCTTCTTTTCCTTCTATCTCTCTAACTCTCTCTCTTCCCCCTTTCTTTCCCTCTCTTTTTCCCTCTGGCTTTTTTTTCCTTCTCTGTTTCTCTGTGCCTCTCTCCTTTGATATGCCCATTACACACATCCTTATTTTGTGCTTTATTTTCCAGGCTCTGTCGTCGACATCCATGGTCCCCACAGGAGTGTTTTGCCTTCTTGTTTTCTATTATTTTTGTTACATGTTGTTTATTAGTTAATCATTTATATATATGTTAATAAAAAAATACATTTCGCAAATAGTTTTTTGTTTATAGTTTACATATATATTTATAAAAAAATTAAGTTTAAACATTTTTTTATAACGTTTTTGGTTGTTCTCTTCACTGCTGTGTGACTCTTTCTTGTTCTTATTACTGTTATTTGATGGAGTCCACCATGGTGTTAAATTTTGGGGCACTTATCATGGGAATACTAGTGATGTCTGCAGTTTACACCAACTTCTGAATAGTGTGTTAGATTTATCTCAACTTTACTTCCATTAAAGTGCTGAAAATTAAATGCAGACTAGCCGTTACCGTACAAAAGGACACGAGGTGCATCTTTGCGATTTATTCTAAATACTAAAATCCTGTATTGAATTGCACTGAGGTAGTGGCTGCACTTACAGTGTACACACAAAATCAATTAAGAACTCTCATTATATTTATATTGATTGGGAATAGTGCGTCAAGTGGTGGATCTTGATGAGATACACTGCTCAGTTCGTATATTGTTCTACACACGAAAAAAAATCACATCACAACTTTCACACCACCTGCAATGCGAAACAAATTCCGGCAATAAGCCACGTTAGCACCAGGTATTTTACACCTGCTTTCTGCTGGTGTTAAGCAGGACAACTACGTGCACCATGAAACGGAACACAGCCAAGAGCCACACCAGAACACCCACAGGTGCCATAGAATCAATGAGCATGATGCAGGGATACACATGAGGGCCACAAGACTCATCGCAACCGCACCAGGACCGCCAACGCCCCCCAAACCCTCATCTGAGCAAGTGTGTCCCTGTGGTCATTGTCTTTGCATGATAGGCATCAGCCCTGCAACATCACTGTGTGCTGTCACCTCAGCGTTGGCAGTGAGCCTGGACATGTAGCTACGCACGCATCCTCCTGCATGCACCACCGGCATGTGCTGGTCCGGAGTACACAGGTCAGCGCAGGGGTGTGCCTATCCGGCAAGGGGAACAGGGTGTCTCGGACATGTCCGTGTACAGGAAGTGCGGTAAGTGTGTCTCTGTGTTCTGGTGTGGCCTGCCACAAAGGCCTCAGCACTCGATGTTGTAAAGTGCCATGCACCACCTCCAAACGGCACTGTGATGGTGTAGTTTGAATGTAGCAGGACATTCGCGAATAGGAATTACAATGGTGTGCCGTACGAGTGCACAGGATACAACAGCGCACCGTAGAAAAGTGTGGGGGCTCATGGGAGGGAGAAGCAGCTGTTTGGCAATGTAACACACAGTGAACTCGCCCATGTGCTATGTACTGGGCATCTCATCCATGATAACTACGGTCGCAGACATCCTACAACACCAACGACCGGCCTTTGTACACATCCTGTATGAATGCAGCATGGTTTTCACTTCTATGCTCGTTCAGTGGTGTGATGTTGGCGGGTTGTGTGACTTGTGCTCCTTGTTGGTGTGTTTCATTTTGGCCATTGTTTGTCTATACTTGTGCTGTACTTAATTGTGCATGTGTGCCATTCTGCCCAGCTCCCCCCGTCTCCCCACTCCCTGCTTCTTCCTCTTCCTGGTGCTGTTGTCTCTATAATTTAGTTGCTCCACACATAAACACATGTGAAGAAGAAATTAGAATAGTTCCTTGATTCTTTTAGGTTTCAAAACTTCTCTCTATTGGTTTCTTTTTAATTTTCCATATAAACAGTTTCTTAAATATTCAACAACACATAGAAGTCAGAAGTGCAACGTATTCTATCAACACACTTTCTAGAACATTCTACAACACGTGCAAGTTAAAAGTTTATCAATTTTTTTTAAAACTTAACGATATTTTTTTGCTACATTTTCTCGAACATTTAACGGCACGTGCAGGTTAAAAGTTCACAATTGTTTTAAGTTCGAAAAGTGCCTTCCAAATGCAAGTAGCAGCTGTGGTTCAGTTAAGCAAATTTTATCCTATGATATGTACTCCACATTGAAACTGCTTTTTCTTAACCAATCACAAAGATGCTTTTCCACAAAACGAATGTGCACCATACTTTTAAAAAAGAATGCTTTTCAACTCCCAATCACGTATCGTTTTGTATGGCAAAAAAAAGTACTTCCCCATCTTTAAACATATCTCTTATTCTACCAAGGAACTGCATGAGCTACAGACATCTTTCCATACCTTCCAACCATACCTTCAAAATGCTAGTGTGGATCGTAGGACATAGCTATATTTCCAGGTGCAAGAGGTATGCAGAACATAGACGTATTGACTTAGACCTAGGTTTACAAAATGTGGACATTAAATGGTTTACACTGAGAAGATTGAAGTTGCACCAATTGCTACCTTTGGTTAAAACCTCTTTGCATCTTCCACACCCTGACCTCATGATTGTGCATTGTGTTGGAAATGACCTAGGCACATTGACTGGGGTAGGTTGGAAATGCTTATGAAGGACAGCTTTGGACACCTCAGCTCAGCACCACGTGACTCTGGGCAATAGCTCACTTAATAGCTCACATAATTTCCACGCCGGCCTCAAGGGCCTTCAGTCCCATAGGGGTGAGTAGTTTGTGCTTTTCAAATACTGTATTGATTTGATGCAAGCAAATTTACCTTTGCACTCCCTGTATAACACCCCCTAGGCACCCAACACAAGTTACAATGTTCAAAACAAAAGTTCCTCCGAGTAGGTATAACTACATGCTGACACTACTTGACAGATGTGGCACAGCGACCAGAGCACATGACTTCACAGCATAAGACACACAGTTTTGACTCATGCTTTCATCCCCGACTCCGGCAGCACCTCAGCATAGCACCACGAGACTCTAGACAATACCTCACATATTTTCCGTACCCCAGGACTTTCAAACCAGTAGAAGTCAGGAGTTTGTCCTAGTAGGTATAAACGCATGCTGACACTACTTCCACAGGTGAGCTGCAGCGTCCAGGGCACATGACTTCACACCATAAGGCACACAGTTTAGGCTCACGTTTTCATCCCCGACTCCCGCAGCAGCTCACCTTAGCAGCATCAGATATGCAATACCTCACTTAATTTCCGTACCCAGTACTTTCAGACCGGTAGGTATGAGTAGTTCGCTTCGCACCCCCTCTATAGCACACCCTAAACACTCCACAGAGGTTACAGTGCTCCTACCCTCCTCTTTCCCACATTTTTCGCCCTTTTTCCCCCTTACTCGCTTCAACGGAATCACAAAATGGCGACCAACACTTCCTAGTTGCAAACGCTCGCAGCACTCGCAGCCAATCAGCAGCAAGCTCGTGCTCGTAACGCCTCAGCCAATCAGATGGCAGAAATCCCAAATATCGATATCTGTAAATTTCGATATTTTTCAAAAACTACTGAATGGATTTACACCAAATAAACAAAAGCGTGCTTTCTAGCCCAAGACCCTTCTCTCTGCCAAATTAGGGGTAATTCCGTTCACCCGTTCGACCTGTAGCCTTGTCTAAACTTTCCTATGGAAATTAACATTGAAAAAACCACGTTTTGGAATGCCGGCTACGGTGGAGTTCCACGCCTCCACGTAGCACCTGAGTGCCGTGCTGTTGCCCCTCCCCCTCTACAGGTTAATGATGGCAGTGGAGGACGCGAGGCGTTTGCTGGCGTTTGCTGGTTAGTCCTATGGATATGCGGTCTCTACCCCTGTCTCTTGTTGGAGCCGGAAATTCTTCTCTATTCCAGACAGAGGGAAAGCTGAAACACCTGCTATGGCGAGATGGCGTCCGTCTGATTTCCCTCTCGAGTGCTGTTTTCGCCATTTTCTCTTTGCCGTCCCAGGCGTTTGATGCACGGAGGGAGAAGGGCCCACAGCTGCTCTTTGTCAGCCCCCCTGTTCCTGGTGGTTGGCAGGTTCAAATCTGAGTGTAACTCTGCCCGGCTTTTTTTCGGTGGATAATACATTCTGGCATGGAATGAGGCTGTGGCAGGCATTAAGCGAAGTGGGCAAGGAAAGAGGCTCTCGGCTGTCCCTGGTCACCCGGGAGGGAACAGGCAATGGTACTTCTGCTATGAACTGACTGGAATGGAGTCGCTTCGATTTTGCCTTTGCAAGATTTTGGTTTAAAGTGAGTAACCCACTGTAAGCTACTGCGTTTTTTGGGTTTTTTTGCGTATCTTACTCCCTCCAGAGGGAAAAAGGGAGAAAAACTGTCATAAGAGGGGAAACAAGGGAAAAAGTATAAAGGGAGAGAGAGAAGAAAAAAGGAAAGGAAAAGACGCGGTGATATGTGATAAGTGAGCTGCGTGAATATCTGTACTGTTTGAACGAATATCTGAAGCACGCATTATGGGAAAGCTACTAAATGCTCGTATTAAAGCTAAGCAACGCCGACAGCAGGCAAAAGAAGCGGCTGCGGCTAGGTTAATAGATGGAGCCACCTCCAAGGAAGATGACTCGGTCCATTCATCAGAGGGCTCAGAGGCCGAGGATATAGTAACAGAAAATTTAGTCCAACTGAATTTGGGGGAGGAACCCAATGTTTCATATCCTGAAGATTCCTCTAAGACTCTTGAGCCTACTCAACCACCCCTATTGCATCCTACGCCTAAACAATTTCCTCTGTTTGCCAAAAAATCACTTCTTCTTGCACCTAATAAACCTAATAAAGCATTTTCCTTGATATCTTCATACTTGGAATCAGGCCAGATTCAGCATGTTGGTACAAATGGTCTGAGTCTTAGTCCGGCTGTAAATACTTCAATAAACCCTGCTCCTTCTGTTTCTACGTTTGCTTTAAAAGAGAAAAAAACAACAACTGACGCTGCGAATGTAAAAAATGAAGATGTAAGGGGCGCAACAACACAGTCTCTGGTAGTTTCCGTCAGGGGGTGTGACGGGGTGGTGGCTGACCCCTTAGGCCCTCTGTTAGAAATGGACACAGAGACTGAGGGTGAAATGAGGATGTCGGTAAAGGATATGTTGAATCTAATCCTGGATGAAGTGAGAGAGATCAAGAGGTCGCAAAATGCCAAACTAACAGCGATTCATCATAGACTGGATAAAATTGATAAAATCGAGGAACTAGTTTCCACTTTCCCAGCTCGTTTACTTGAGGCAGAGGAGAGGATTTCCTCCCTGGAGGACCAAATGGTTGAGGTAAAGCAAGGGTCTAAAGATTTCTCTAAGATAACCAAGGCTCTAGAGGTCAAATTGGACGATTTGGAGAACTATAACAGAAGGTCCAATCTACACTTAGTGGGTGTTACCGAAGGAATTGAGGGGACAGAAATGCTCGTGTGGGTGACTAAGTTTCTTCACCAGGTGATGATACCGGAGCATAAAGACGATCTCACTATTACCAGAGCTCACCGGGTTCCTACTCATCTCTCCCACGTACTATTCTGCTAAATTTTGCAGATGTCAGGATTAAGGAGCGAATTCTATCCAAGGCGATTCAACAAAGGCAGTTTCCCGTGAATGATATAGTGAAATGCCGAATCTTCTCGGATATGTCTGCAGCGGCGGCGAGACGCAGGAAGGAGTTCGTTAAAATCTTACATTTATTCAAAGCTAAAGGGGCTCAAGCAATGATTGCACAACAGTCTAAACTTAGAGTTCTGTTTAAAGGAAAATTCTGTATGCTATCAGATGTGGAGGAAGCTCAGGCGTTGCTCCATGGAATCCAAAATGGCTAGTCTGGACTTAAGATTTAGTATTTGAATGACTTTTGTGATAATTTGGATTACTCACAAATTGCTTTTTTTTGTTTATTTTCACTATTTCATGTTTGATAATTCTTATCAGTCTTGGGGGGGTTGTCACGGGCTTGGGGCTTGGGGGTGTAAATCCATGACACCCCAATGTTAAGGGGAAGGTTCCTGTGGCGAGCGTGGGTAGAGGCAGGTAGTATTAGGCGAGTGCCACAGGTTGTAGAGGGGGGTGGGCTGGTTAAAAAAGTTAAAAATGAAGTTCTTGGCAAATTTCTTCTTGTTTCTATTTCCGTGGCTTTGATAATTGTTGGAGATAAACAGGGTTTTTTTTTTCTTTTTGCTAGAAAATTTTTTTGGGGGGGGGGAATACTGATTAAGGTATCGATCGCCTAAAGTGAGATTGGATAAAAGAAGAAATAATGTGTCATTGGTTCTAAGTAAGGGCTTTAATGATGTCTAATGATGTCTAAAATTAGTTTGAAAATTATTTCTTTTAATGTGAACGGCTTAAATAATAAGAAGAAAATGCGGGCAATAGAGACATGGATTCTGACTGAAAATCCCGCAGTCATATTTTTGCAAGAAACTCATATTCCTATTTCAAAAGCTGATAATTTTTTTATTTTTAAGGGGTGGGCCTCTTACCGGGGTTTTTCCTTTTTCTCTGAGGCGCAGAGAGGAACCGCACTCTTTTTTAATAGGAGATTGGAGGCGGAGATGGTTCAAACTGGTGCGGACAGCCAGGGTAGGTGGTGCTGGGCCACTTGTAAATTAAAGAATAGGCTGACATAATATCGACTACCAAAATATAGACCTACAAAAATATTGATGCCAAAATATCGAATGCCAAAAAATCGAATTCCTATCTTCAAACAGGTAAGTACAAAAATATCGAGTCTAAAATATCGTTGTAAAAAATATAGTCAGTCAAAATATCGAATTTTTTTAAATGTATTAAAAGTAATGTAAACATAATGAAATAATACATATAATTAACTAAAACATATTTAAAAATACTTAAATAACCTTAAAAATAATAAATAATTAATGTAACTTCCAAAAAATAAACGTACATTTTTATTTTTAAATACATATATATAAACGTAATATTAATACAAAATAATTAATATTTTTACCGTAGAATATCGGCTGGGTAAAATGTACCATTACCACTCCAGTGAGTGCAACAGTAGGGAAAGCGTCAGATAGCGTAGAGGTAAAAATAACTATTCCCACTCCAAAGAGTGCAACAGTAGGGAAAGCGTTGGATAGCGGGAGGGTAACATTTACTATTCCCACTCCAGTGAGTGCAACAATAGAGAAAACGTTGGATAGCGTATGGGTAACAATTACTATGCCCGTTCCAAAGAGTGCAACAGTCGGGAAAGCGTTGGACAGCGGGAGGGTAAAATTTACTATTCCCACTCCAGTGAGTGCAACAATAGGTAAAGCGTCAGATAGCGTAGGGGTAAAAATTACTATACCCACTCCAAAGAGTGCAACAGTAGGGAAAGCGTTGGATAGCGGGAGTGTAAAATTTACTATTCCCACTCGACTGAGTGCAACAATAGGGAAAGCGTTGGATAGCGTATAGGTAAAAACTACTATTCCCATTCCAAAGAGTGCAACAGTAGGGAAAGCGTTGGATAGCGGAAGGGTAAAATTTACTATTCCCACTCCAGTGAGTGCAACAATAGGGAAAGCGTCAGATAGCGTAGGGGTAAAAATTACTATACCCACTCCAAAGAGTGCAACAGTAGGGAAAACGTTGGATAGCGTAGGGGTAAAATTTATTATTCCCACTCCAAAGAGTGCAACAGCAGGGAAAACATTGGATAGCGGGAGGGTAAAATTTACTATTCCCACTCCAGTGAGTGCAACAATAGGGAAAGCGTTGGATAGCGTATGGGTAAAAATTACTATTCCCACTCCAAAGAGTGCAACAGTAGAGAAAGCGTTGGATAGCGGGAGAGTAAAATTTACTATTACCACTCCAAAGAGTGCAACAGTAGGGAAAGCGTTGGATAGCAGGAGGGTAAAATTTACTATTCCCACTCCAGTGAGTGCAACAATAGGGAAAACGTTGGATAGCGTACGGGCAAAAATTACTATTCCCAGTCCAAAGAGTGCAACAGTAGGGAAAGCGTTGGATAGTGGGAGGGTAAAATTTACTATTCCCACTCCAGTGAGTGCAACAATAGGGAAAGCGTTGGATAGCGTATGGGTAAAAATTACTATTCTCACTCCAAAGAATGCAACAGTAAGGATAGCGTTGGATAGCGTAGGGGTAAAAAGTTACTATTCCCACTCCAGTGAGCGCAGCAATAGGGAAAGCGTTGGATAGCATATGTGGAAAAATTACTATTCCCACTCCAAAGAGTGCAACAGTAGGGAAAGCGTTGGATAGCGGGAGGGTAAAATTTACTATTCCCACTCCAGTAAGAGCAACAATAGGGAAAGCGTTGGATAGCGTAGGGGTAAAAATTACTATTCCCACTCCAAAGAGTGCAACAGTAGGGAAAACGTTGGATAGCGGGAGGGTAAAATGTACTATTCCCACTCCTGTGAGTGCAACAATAGGGAATGCGTTGAATAGCGTAAGGGTAAAAATTACTATTCCCACTCCAAAGAGTGCAACAGTAGGGAAAGCGTTGGATAGCGGGAGGGTAAAATTTACTATTCCCACTCCAGTGAGTGCAGTAGTAGGGAAAATAATATTTTAATATTTTTATTAAAATAATTTAATTATTAATACCACTACAAAAATTATTAAAATTAATTACCAATAACAAAATATTTAATAATCAAATAATTATAAATATCAATAAATATTATTTATTTAATTAATTACCTATTAATAAGTAATTAACAAACAATTAATTTTCAATACCAAAATTGATTAAATACAAATAATACCAATTAATATTCAATTAATATTAAATTAATTATCAATGTACAAAATGAATTTAAATAATTAATTATTTATAATTAAATTACTTCTCACCATATTCCCCTAGAAACCCACAACCCACTACAAATAATAAATTAAAACAATTAACATAATTATCAATTAAACAATTAATCCAAATTAATTACCAATTAATCCAAATTAATTACCAATTAATAATTAATCAACAACCAATTACCAATTAATACAAATTAATTACCAATTAATAATTAATCAACAACCAATTACCAATTAATACAACTTATTTACCAATTAATAATTAATAAACAACCAATTACTTTTCAATACCAAAAATTTATAAATAATAAAACATGCAAATGAAAAATTAATTAACAGTAAATTATTTATCAATACCAATAAATAATAATAAATATTTACTTAATTATTATTAAATTACTTCCCACCCTATTCCCCTATAAACCCACAACCCGCTACGGAATTAAATTATGCAAAAATGTAATAACATAAAATTCATTACTTTTAAAAAATTAAACTTACATTACTAAAAATATTATACACTTTTAACACATATACTAACATGCAAAACACTTTAAAAAATCGATATTAATAAAAATTCGATATTTTTTCATGCCTATATTATGACATTCGATATTACTTACCTGCAATTCGATATTTTTAACGACTATATTATGTCCATTCAATATTGTGTCCATTCTATATTTTAGACTCGATATTATGTCCATTCAATATTTTTTTTTCGATATTATGTCTAGTTACCGGCTATCGTACATTACCTTTGTACGTTTTTATGCCCCTTTGAATGATTGTCCTGCAATATATGACGAAATGTTTCAGTCCCTACTGATGGTTGGTGGGGATATTGTGATCGGAGGGGATTTCAATATTCTTATGAAACCAAATTTAGATTCCACCACCGGTAGGAAAAAGCAGTTGAAGCCTAAATCATTTCAGACAATTATGAATAATATAAGGACTTTTGACCTTGTTGTCCCTTGGTGTTTTTTAAATCCTTATAAAAGAGAATATACTTGTTGGTCGGGAAGGTATAAGTCATTCTCTCGTATTGATTTTCTTTTGGTTTCGTCAAAATTTCAAATTCGGCATCATAGGATGTTACACAATGGCTTCTCCGACCATGCGATGTTAGTGGTTGAGTTTGTGCTGGATGAAAGCATGAACACTCAGAAACGATGGGTCTTTAATAAATCTTATCTGTCTGATGAAGTTTGGGTTTCTTCTCTTAAAAATGAGATTAGGGAGTATATTGAACGAAATTTGGGGACCGCCCCTATCCATGTTGTATGGGACTCACTGAAGGCATTTATTCGGGGGGAAGTTATAGGAAGGGATGCAAAGGAATCAGTTATCTATCGGGATACAAAGAATCAATTGCAGCAAAAAATACAGGCTTTAGTTGATCAAATGTATCATAATCCTTCTTCTAAGATACAGAATCAATTAAATGCTGCAAAACGGGTGTTGAGTGCACATTACTTCGCAAGAAGTGAGGAAATCTTTTGTAGACAAACCCCAAAAATCTATGAGCATAGTAATTTTACAGGTACATTTTTGGCGTGGCAGGTCAAAGAACGAGCTGCAGCTAATTCAATTCGATTTCTTAAATCTCCAATCAGTGGTGTGGATACATCAGATGCGGGAGAGATTGGGGCAATTATGTTGTCCCATTACGAGAATATTTATTCCTCACATCACACCATGGCTCAGTTGAGATTAAACGATTTCTTAGATAAATATTGTCTTCCCACCCTTTCTCAGCTGGACCAAGAAGTAATGGCGTCATCATTTTTGTATGATGAATTAGAGCTTGTAGTTAAAAGCCTTCCTCATGGTAAGGCCTGTGGTCCTGATGAACTTCCCTCTGAGTTTTTTGTTACGTTCTTTAGTTCTCTTTTTGAGCTTTTTCTTTTATTAGCAAATTTTATGCTGGAGGGTGGACCAATTCCTGCGTCCTTTTATGATGGAATGGTGGTTAGTTTCTTCAAAGAAGGAAAGGAAGCTAAAGACCCAAATTCTTATAGGCCCATAACATTACTGAATTCAGATTATAAAATTATCACAAAATTGCTCTCGACTCGTTTTAATTCTGTTTCCTCGCAACTGATTCAAGCAGATCAGAATGGCTTTATTGCTGGCCGCCAATTAGTCACTAATACACATTATTTGATTGAGGCATTAGATTATTATGAAACACGGAAGGTTTCGGCTTTAGTTCTCCTTTTAGATGCAGAAAAGGCTTTTGATTTGGTGGTTTGGGATACCCTTTTTTTTATTTTACAACATTTTGGTATTCCCTATCAAATTATTACCCTAATCAGAAATTTATATCAAGGGGCAAAAGCTCATATCCTTGTTAACTCATCTATGAGTGGGCTCGATTGTAGTGCAAAGAGGGACGAGGCAAGGCTGCCCACTTTCTCCCGTTTTATTTGCTTTTTTTATTGAACCTTTAGCAGTTGCAATTAGAAAAAGTAAGGATATTCTTTCTCCTATTGCTGGTATGGATAAGATCAAATTATACGCAGATGACATCATGTTGTTGCTGAAACCTGAGATGCACACACAAATACAGGCTTTTTTGGTCTTTACAGAATTTGAAGCACTGGGGGGGGGTATCGAATTAACAAGAAGAAGACTGAGATTTTAATCTGTGGTAAGAATAATCCTGAATTACACCCAGATATTCAGAGTTGTGTCAATAATAGACCCAAAAGGTATTTGGGCGTTTATTTTTCGCGTTTAGTCCGTGATTTATATACGCTGAATTTCGAGCCCTTGATTCAGAAAGTTCGTGATATGCTCTCACAATGGAATCCATTGCCTTTATCCATTTTGGGTCGGATGGCATTAATTAAAATGTCAGTACTCCCCTTATTTAATTTTTTGTTCTCTACTATTTCTTGTACCCTCCCGGGCTCCTTCTTTTCAAGAGTCGAATCTTTATTTTCTGCCTTTATCTGGGCTAAAAAGACTCCTTGAATAGCTATCAATACGTTATATGTAGATAAGGAACAAGGAGGTCTTGGTCTGCCAAATCTGCAAGACCACTACTATGCATACTTTGCACAGTATCTCTCAAGATTTAAATATTCAATACCTAGAGCAGCTTTGTTTATCAACTTTTTTTTTTATTTAATTTGTAAAGAGACCAAAATACCCTCTCCACTTTCGATATTCAAATCACCTAAACTAGTTAGATATAAGGTCTTGAATTGTTTTTTTTTTTAAACGTGAAGCTATGATGAAAAGGTACTCTCTTTCTTATCTGAGTTTAATAACTCCATTGAGCGATGCGGTCTTTGGATTCGGGATTAACATCGGGCTAGAAACTATACATAATTGGGCCAGATCTGGGTTTATAACTTTATCGAACTTTGTGAGAGACGGAGCATGGTTGACTATTGATGAGATGGCTATTTTAATTTGGGGAAATTTTCTTCTTATGGGTTCATATGTTCTACTGTATAAATCTCTGGTTCAATTCGATTTAGCGCAGAATAGTCAGATCTCACATTCAACAAATGACCTTTTCTGGTCCTCACTTTTCAAAAATCCCGGAAAATGGAGGAAAAGTTTAGCACAAAGCAGGGAGGAGGATGTAAGCGCCAAAGCAATAGAAAAGTGGCAGAAGCAGGAAAGCATCAAATTAACTGATAACTCTTGGAATACTTTAAATAAATTTAATTTCACGGCTGAGAGGTGCCAATTGGCGACGAATGCTTTTTTTTAGTAAGTGGCTTTTATATTATACCCCTGCAATTTTGGCCAAAATGTATAGTACTACGTTGCCCACTTGTTATAGATGCACCCAACCGGATCTGGCTAACTGGTCTCCTATAATGGCTTTTTGTCCTAAAATTAAGACATTCTGCAAAGGAATGTTTTCTTTGCTTTCTCTTCATTTACATTTTACGATCACTAGCTATGAAAATCTAATCATATTCGGATTTGATCCAGAGCTAAATGCGGTTGATTCTTTGGTGAAGCTTCTGTATATATCAGTAGCAGTGGCAAGATCAGTGATTCTTCAGTATTGGAAGACAGAAACAGTTCCAACGGTTGAGGAATGGTATCAAAAAATTAAGAAAGTCAGGAAATCCGAATTTATATTCGCTCAAAGGATTGGGGCATTGCGTAAATTTACTAAAATTTGGGGATCTTATTTTGACTAAAATTATCTGTTAAAAATTCGATATCTGTTACCAGAATTTTTAAATCGTGGAGCTGTCTTTATGTATGTTCTTTGGGGTCTTTTTCCTTTTGTGTTTTATTTGATGTACTTTGCTCAGATCCAGCATATCATTTATGTTTGATATATTGTATTATTTGTTCTGAATGGATTGCCAAGAACTCAATAAAAATGTTATAAAAAAAAAACATGTTTTGGGACCCCCCTTTTTCCTCAGCCCCCCCTTAACGAATCACCCCCAAACTTTCAACATAGCAGCTTATCTCATCAAAGAATTAGTTTTGAAAATTTCACGAAGATTCATTAATCGGCGCCAAAGTTGTTGCGAATAGAATGATGCCATTTTCCTATAGTAACTAGGTCCTAACTATAACTACCTACTGGCGACCGCCAGTAGGTAATATATTTAGTATACTATGTATACATGTGAAAATGTGTCGGTCCACCTGTTTACCTCAGTGGCACGGAAAAAATGGGTGGAACTGACGGCAGCACGCCGACGAGGTCCTCTTATGGCTCCTATGACGTCATACGGTGTCGCGAGCGGAGCTGTGCTATTATGACATCGTCGTCGAAATGGGAGAGCTAGGAAAGAATTTCCGCGGAATGCTGGCGCAGGGGATATTCACATAAGTGTTCAGGCTAGTCCTTTGGGAGCAACTGTTTATGTTACCAGTCCAGAAACCGAAACAAGTGATCTGAGGGCAGAAGCTCTGCAGATGGCACACGAGATGAGGAGCCCAGTCGTGTGCACCAGCGGGGCAGCAAAGTGACAAGCACTACTACCTACAGAAAAGGTAACGAGGGCACTGAATAACACAGGATCTTCTCTTTGTATCAGGCAGGAACAACAAGATTAAAATGCCCTAGTTCCAAAATGTAGAATTAGTGCTACAACGGTCTTCAAGAGGACATGCGATGGATGCCGATCTGCCTTCCGTACAGTGGAGGCGGCACATGGGTCACGCGGTACGGTCATACTGCGGTGGGACGCACACTCGTTGACCTCTCATGGCACTGCTCCACACTTCGGGGACAAAGCTTTCCATTAGCTGTGTTTACTGATGACATGTTGCGCCTGCCCCAGACTCTTCCACTCTCTCATCGGAAGTGAAACCAGGCCACACAGACACTTTCACAATACAACAGCCAGGAATGCACTTTTCGGTAAAAAAACACATTCCTTCCTCCTAATTTATCAAATAAATGACTCACTGAAGACCAGGGGCCAGCTTTGATCGCTAAACAGCTGTTACAATGACTTTGTTACTTTGCGATACCATTACAACACATGCATTACCATGCATGCGTTGTACATCGCAAAGTCATTAGTACAAATTTTTTTTAGAGCACATGGTCATTTACCACACATGCCTTTGCAACGAATTGTAAAGGTGTGTATGGTAAATGACCATGAGTTCTAAAAAAATGCAGAAAATCCATGTAATTGTAAGGAAACAGAGTCTGTTCTGTTTCCTCACAACGACGTGCACCGCCCCTCAGAGACGCCATGAAGCAGGAGCCACGAGGAGTGAGAGGTAAGGGGGATTGGGCATGGGGTGGCGGTTACTTTTCTAGGGTTTAGGGTAGTGCAGTGGTGTTTTGGTAGTGTAGGGGGTCGTGTTGAGGGGAGTGTTTTAGGGTTTAGGGTAGTGCAGTGGTGTTTGTGTAGTGTGGGGGTCGTGCTGGAGGTAGTGTTTTAGGGTTTAGGGTAGTGCAGTGATGTTTGTGTAGTGTAAGGGGTTGTTCTTGGTGTAGGTTTAGGGTTTAGCGTAGTGCAGTGGTGTTTGTGTTTGTGTAGGGGGTCATGCTGGGGGTAGTGTTTTAGGGTTTAGGGCAGTGCAGTGGTGTTTGTGTAGTGTAGCGGGTCATGCTGGGGGTAGTGTTTTAGGGTTTAGGGTAGTGTAGTGGTGTTTTGGTAGTGTAGGGGGTCGTGCTGGGGGTGGTGTTTTAGGGTAGGGCAGTGGTGTTTGGGTAGTGTAGGGGGTCATGCTGGGGTAGTGTTTTAGGGTAATGCAGTGGTGTTGGTGTATCATAGGGGGTCGTGCTGGGGGTAGTGTTTTAGGGTTTAGGGTAGTGCAGTGGTTTTTGGGTAGTGAGGGGGGTCATGCTGAGGGTAGATTTAGGTTTTAGGGTAGTGCAGTGGTGTTTGGGTAGTGTAGGGGGTCGTGCTGGGGGTAGATGTAGGGTTTAGGGTAGTGCAGTGGTGTTTGGGTAGTGTAGGGAGTCATGCTGGGGGGAGTGTTTTGAGGTTTAGGGTAGTGCAGTGGTGTTTGGGTAGTGTAGGGGGTCGTGCTGGGGGTAGTGGTTTAGGGTAGTGCAGTGGCGCTTGGGCAATTTAGGGGGTACTTCTGGGGGTAGTGTATTAGGGATAAGGATAGTGCACTGGTGGATGGGTAGTGTGGGGGTACTGCGGGGGGAAGTGTATTCGGGTTTAGGGTAGTGCAGTGGTGTTTGGGTAGCATAGGGGGTACTGCTGGGGGTAGTGTTTTAAGATTTACGGTAGTGCAGTGGTGTTTGGGTAGTGTAGGGGGTCGTGCTGGTAGTAGTGTTTTAGGGCTTAGGGTAGTGCAGTGGTGTTTGTGTAGTGTAGGGGGTCGTGCTGGGGGTTGTGTTTTAGGGTTTAGGGTAGTGCAGCGGTGTTTGAGTAGTGTAGGAGGTCGTGTTTTAGGGTTTAGGGTAGTGCAGTGGTCTTTGGGTACTGTAGTGGGTCGTGTTTCAGGGTTTATGGTAGTGCTGTTGTGTTTGGATAGTGTAGGGGGTCTTGCTGGAGGTAGTGTTTTAGGGGTTAGGGAAGTGCAGTGGTCTTTGGGTAGTGGAGGGGATTGTGCTTGGGGTTGTGTTTTAGGGTTTAGGGTAGTGCAGTGGTCTTTGGGTAGTGTAGGGGGTCGTGCTGGGGGTAGTGTTTTAGGGTTTAGGGTAGTGCAGTGGTGTTTTGGTAGTGTAGGGGTTCGTGCGGTGGGTAGTGTTTTAGGGTTTAGGGTAGTGCAGTGGTGTTCTGGTAGTGTAAGGGGTTGTGCTGGGGGTAGTGTTTTAGGGTTTAGGGTAGTGCAGTGGTGTTCGGGCAGTGTAGGGGGTCGTGCTGGGGGTGGTGTTTTAGGGTTCAGGGCAGTGCAGTGGTGTTCGGGCAGTGAGGGGGTCATGCTGGGGGTGGTGTTTTAGGGTTTAGGGCAGTTCACTGGTGTTCAGGCAGTGTAGGGGGTCGTGCTGGGGGTGGTGTTTCAGGGTTTAGGGCAGTTCAGTGGTGTTCAGGCAGTGTAGGGGGTCGTGCTGGGGGCACTGTTTCAGCGTTTAGGGCAGTGGTGTTTGGGCATTGTAGGGGGTAGTGTTTTAGGGCTTAGGGTGGTGAAGTGGTGTTTGTGTAGTGTAGGGGTCGTGCTGGGGGGTGTTTTAGGGTTTAAGGTAGTGCAGCGGTGTTTGTGCAGTGTAGGGGGTCATGTTTTAGGGTTTAGGGTACTGCAGTGGTCTTTGGGTACTGTAGTGGGTAATGTTTTAGGGTTTATGGTAGTGCAGGGGTCTTTGGGTAGTGGAGGGGATCGTGCTGGTGGTTGTGTTTTAGGGTTTAGGGTAGCGCAGTGGTCTTTGGGTAGTGTAGGGGGTCGCGCTAAGGGTAGTGTTTTAGGGTTTAGGGCAGTGCAGTGGTGTTCGGGCAGTGTAGGGGGTTGTACTGGGGCTGGTATTTCAGGGTTTAGGGCAGTGCAGTGGTGTTCGGGCAGCATAGGGGGTCGTGCTGGGGGTGGTATTTCAAGGTTTAGGGCCGTGGTGTTCGGGCAGTGTAGGGGTCATGCTGGGGGTGGTGTTTCAGGGTTTAGGGCAGGGCAGTGGTGTTCAGGCAGTGTAGGGGGTTTTGCTGGGGGTGGTGTTTCAGGGTTTAGGGCAGTGGTGTTCGGGCAGTGTAAGGGATCGTGCTGGGTGTGGTGTTTCAGGGTTTAGGGCAGTGCAGTGGTGTTCGGGCAGTGTACTGGGTCATGCTGGGGGGTGGTGTTTCACGGTTTAGGGCAGTGCAGTGGTGTCCGGGCAGTGTAGGGGGTCGTGCTGGGGCTCATGTTTCAGGGTTTAGGGCAGTGCAGTGGTGTTCGGGCAGTGTAGGGGGTCATGCTGGGGCTAGTTTTTCAGGGTTAGGGTAGTGCAGTACTGTTAGGGCATTGTAGGGGGTCTTGCTGGGGCTAGTTTTCAGGGTTTAGGGCAGTGCAGTGGTGTTTGGGCAGTGTAGGGGGTCGTACTGGGGCTAGTGTTTTGGGCAGAGCAGTGGTGTTCGGGCAGTGTAGGGGGTTGTGCTGGAGGTGGTGTTTCAGAGTTTAGGGCAGTGGTGTCCAGGCAGTGTAGGGGTCTTGCTGGGGGTAGTGTTTCAGGGTTTAGGGCAGAACAGCAGTGTTTGGGCAGGGTAGGGGGTCGCGCTGGGTGTGGTGTTTCAGGGTTTAGGGCAGTGCAGTGGTGTACATGCATTGTAGGGGGCCGTGCTGGGGGTGGTGTTTTAGGATTTAGGGCAGTGCAGTGGTGTTTGGGCAGTGGAGGGGGTCATGCTGGGGATGATGTTTCAGGGTTTAGGGCAGTGCAGTTGTGTTCGGGCAGTGTAGGGGGTTTTGCTGGAGGTGGTGTTTCAGAGTTTAGGGCAGTGGTTTCCAGGCAGTGTAGGGGTCTTGCTGGGGGTGGTGTTTCAGGGTTTAGGGCAGTGTAGTGGTGTTCAGGCAGTGTAGAGGGTCGTGCTGGGGGTAGTGTTTCAGGGTTTAGGGCAGTGCAGTGGTGTTCGGGCAGTGTAATGGGTCGTGCTGGGGTAGTCTTTTAGGGTTTAAGGCAGTGCAGTGGTGTTTGTGACCTAAAAAGCATTGCACCAAGATGACTGCCAACACTTCCTGGATTGAAGTGTTGGCAGCCAATTAAAACCAAGCTTGTGCTTGTGTAGTTAGGTCCCGCCCAGATATGTAAAGATTTTTTTCCTTTAATATCTCGAAAACTACTGAACGGATTTACACCATTTAAAAAAACATCACTTTATGAACCAAGCACTACTTTTTTGCCAAATTTGGTGTAATTCCGTTCAGCAGTTTCAGCTATAACCGTGTCTAAAGTTTCCTATGGGAAATAGATTTTTTGACCTCTATTTTTGGGATTTCTCAGGAACTACTGAACTGATTTACTCCATTTAATAAAAAGGTCTCTTTCTGAAACAAGAGCTACCCTATTTCCAAATTTGGTGTAATTCCCTTCAGCAGTTCGGGCTGTAGTCGTGTCTAAAGTTTCCTATGGGAAATACCATGGAGAAAACACGTATTGGGACCCCTCTTTTTTCTCAGCCCCCTCTTTGTGAATCACTCCAAAACTTTCAGGATAGGAGCTGACTGGAGCGGGCCACCAGATTTGAAAATTTCACGAAGGTTCCTCAACCAGCGCTAAAGTTATTGGGGGTAGTGTTTTAGGGTTTAGGGTTGTGCAGCGGTGTTTGTGTAGTGTAGGGGTAGTGTTTTAGGGCTTAGGGTAGTGCAGTGGTGGTAGTGTTTTAGGGCTTAGGGTAGTGCAGTGGTGTTTGTGTAGTGTAGGGGGTCGTGCTGGGGCTGGTGTTTCAGGGATTAGGGCAGTGGTGTTTGGGCAGTGTAGGGGGTCTTGCTGGGGTGTTTCAGGGTGTAGGGCAGTGCAGTGGTTTTCAGGCAGTGTAGGGGGTTCTGCTGGGGCTGGTGTTTCAGGGTAGTGCAGCGGTGTTTGTGTAGTGTAGGGGGTAGTGTTTTAGGGCTTATGGTAGTGCAGTGGTGTTTGTGTAGTGTAGGGGGTCGTGCTGGGGTAGTGTTTTAGGGTTTAGGGTAGTGCAGTGGTGTTTGTGTAGTGTAGGGGGTCGTGTTTTAGGGTTTAGGGTAGTGCAGTGGTCTTTGGATAGTGTAGGGGGTCATGTTTTAGGGTTTATGGTAGTGCAGTTGTGTTTGGGTAGTGTAGGGGGTTGTGTTGGAGGTAGTGATTTAGGGTTTAGGGTAGTGCAGTGGTCTTTGGGTAGTGGAGGGGGTCGTGCGGGGGGTCGTGTTTTAGGGTTAGGGTAGTGCAGTGGTCTTTGGATAGTATAGGGGGTCGTGCTGAGAGTAGTGTTTTAGGGTTTAGGGTAGTGCAGTGGGGTTTTGGTAGTGTAGGAGGTCGTGCGGTGGGTAGTGTTTTAGGGTAGTGCAGTGGTGTTCGGGTAGTGTAGGGGGTCATGCTGGGGGTGGTGTTTTAGGGTTTAGGGCAGTGCAGTGGTGTTCGGGCAGTGTAGGGGGTCGTGCTGGGGATGGTGTTTTAGGGTTTAGGGCAGTGTAGTGGTGTTCAGGCAGTGTAGGGGGTCATGCTGGGGGTGGTGTTTCAGAGTTTAGGGCAGTGCAGTGGTGTTCTGGCAGTGTAGGGGATCGTGCTGGGGTGGTGTTTCAGGGTTTAGGGCAGTCGTATTTGGGCAGTGTAGGGGGTCATGCAGGGGGTGGTGTTTCAGGGTTTTGGGCAGTGGTGTTTCGAGAATGTAGGGGGTCATGCTTGGGGGGGTGTTTCAGGGTTTAGGGCAGTGCAGTGGTGTTCGGGCAGTGTAGGGGGTCGTGCTGGGGGTGGTGTTTCAGGGTTTAGGTCAGTGCGGTGGTGTTCGGGCAGTGTGGGGGGTCATGCGGGAGCTGGTGTTTCAGGGTTTGGGGCAGTGCAGTGGTGTTCAGGCAGTGTAGTGGGTCATGCGGGGGCTGGTGTTTCAGGGTTTGGGGCTGTGCAGTGGTGTTCAGGCAGTGTAAGGGGTTGTGCGGGGGCTGGTGTTTCAGGGTTTGGGGCAGTGCAGTTGTGTTCGGGCAGTGTAGGGGGTCGTGCGGGGGCTGGTTTTTCAGGGTTTGGGGCAGTGCAGTGGTGTTCGGGCAGTGTAGGGGGTCATGCGGGGGCTGGTGTTTCAGGGTTTTGGGCAGTGAAGTGGGGTTTGGGCAGTGCAGGGGGTCGTGCGGGGGCTGGTGTTTCAGGGTTTATGGCAGTGCAGTTGTGTTCGGGCAGTGTAGGGGTCGTGCTGGGGCTGGTGTTTTAGGGTTTAGGGCAGAGCAGTGGTGTTCGGGCAGTTTAGGGAGTCGTGTTGGGGCTGGTGTTTTAGGGTCTAGGGCAGAGCAGTGGTGTTCGGGCAGTGTAGAGGGACGTGCAGGGGCTGGTGGTTTTTTTGGGTTTAGGGCAGTGCAGTGGTGTTCGGGCAGTGTAAGGGGTCGTGCAGGGGGTGGTGTTTCAGGGTTTAGGGCAGTGGTGTTCAGGCAGTGTAGAGGGTCTTGGTGGGGGTGGTGTTTCAGGGTTTAGGGCAGTGCAGTGGTGTTCAGGCACTGTAGGGTGTCTTGCTGGGGGTCGTGTTTCAGGGTTTAGGGCAGTGCAATGGTGTTCGGGCAGTGTAGGGGGTCTTGCTGGGGTAGGTGTTTCAGGGTGTAGGGCAGTGCAGTTGTGTTCGGGCAGTGTAGGGGGATGTGCTGGGGCTGGTGTTTCAGGGTTTAGGGCAGTGCAGTGGTGTTCGGGCAGTGTAAGGGGTCGTGCGGGGGCTGGTGTTTCAGGGTTTGGGGCAGTGCAGTGGTGTTCAGGCAGTGTATGGGGTTGTGCAGGGGGTGGTGTTTCAGGGTTTAGGGCAGTGCAGTGTTGTTCAGACAGTTAAGGTGGTCTTGCTGGGGGTAGTGTTTCAGAGTTTAGGGCAGTGGTGTTCAGGCAGTGTAGGGGGTCTTGGTGGGGGTGGTGTTTAAGGGTTTAGGGCAGAGCAGTGTTGTTCGGGCAGTGTAGGGGGTCTTGCTGGGGTTGGTGTTTCAGGGTTTAGGGCAGTGCAGTCGTGTTCGGGCAGTGTAGGGTGTCTTGCTGGGGGTGGTGTTTTTGAGGGTTTAGGGCAGTGCCATGGTTTTCGGGCAGTGTAGGGGGTCTTGGTGGGGTAGGTTTTTCAGGGTGTAGGGCAGTGCAGTTGTGTTCGGACAGTGTAGGGGGATGTGCTGTGGCTGGTGGTTTAGGGCAGTGCAGTGGTGTTTAGACAGTGTAGGGGGTCGTGCTGGGTCTAGTTTTCAGGGTTTAAGGCAGTGCAGTGGTGTTCGAGCAGTGTAGACGGTCTTGCTGGGGCTAGTGTTTCAGGGTTTAGGGCAGTGCACTGATGTTCGGGCAGTGTAGGGGGTCATGCTGGGGCTAGTTTTCAGGGTTTAGGGCAGTGCAGTGGTGTTCGGGCACTGTAGGGGGTCGTGCTGGGGCTAGTGTTTTGGGGTTTTGGGCAGAGCAGTGGTGTTTGGGCAGTGTAGGGAGTTGTGCTGGGGGTGGTTTCTTCAGGGTTTAGGGCAGTGCAGTGGTGTTCAGGCAGTGTAGGGGGTCGAACTGGGGGTGTTTTTCAGGGTTTAGGCCAGTGGTGTTCGGGCAGTGTAGGGGGTCTTGCAGGGGGTGGTGTTTCAGGGTTTAGGGCAGTGCAGTGGTGTTCGGGCTGTGTAGGGGGTCTTGCTGGGGGTAGTGTTTCAGGGTTTAAGGCAGTGCAGTGGTGTTCGGGCAGTGTAGACGGTCGTGCTGGGGCTAGTGTTTCAGGGTTTAGGGCAGTGCACTGATGTTCGGGCAGTGTAGGTGGTCATGCTGGGGCTAGTTTTCAGGGTTTAGGGCAGTGCAGTGGTGTTCGGGCACTGTAGTGGGTCATGCTGGGGCTAGTGTTTTTGGGTTTTGGGCAGAGCAGTGGTGTTAGGGCAGTGTAGGGAGTTGTGCTGGGGGTGGTTTCTTCAGGGTTTAGGGCAGTGCAGTGGTGTTCAGGCAGTGTAGGGGGTTTTACTGGGGGTGTTTTTTCAGGGTTTAGGGCAGTGGTGTTCGGGCAGTGTAGGGGGTCTTGCAGGGGGTGGTGTTTCAGGGTTTAGGACAGTGCAGTGGCGTTCAGGAAGTGTAGGGGGTCGAGCTGGGGGTGGTGTTTCAGGGTTTAGGGCAGTGCAGTGGTGTTCGCGCAGTGTAGGGGGTCGAGCTGGGGGTGGTGTTTCAGGGTTTAGGGCAGTGCAGTGGTGTTCGCGCAGTGTAGGTTGTCGTGCTGGGGGTGGTGTTTCAGGGTTTAGGGCAGTGCAGTGGTGTTCGGGCAGTGTAGGGGGTCGTGCTGGGGGTGGTGTTTCAGGGTTTAGGGCAGTGCAGTGGTGTTCAGGCGGTGTAGGGTTCGTGCTGGGGGTAGTGTTTCAGGGTTTAGGGCAGTGCAGTGGTGTTCGGGCAGTGTAGTGGGTCGTGCTGGGGTAGTGTTTTAGGGTTTAGGGCAGTGCAGTTTTGTTCATGCAGTGTAGGGGGTGTGCTGGGGTAGTGTTTTAGGGTTTAGGGCAGTGCAGTTGTGTTTGTGACCTAAAAAGCATTGCACCAAGATGGCTGCCAACACTTCCTGGATTGAAGTGTTGGCATCCAGTTAGAGCCAAGCTTGTGCTTGTGTAGTTAGGTCCCGCCCAGAGATATATGGATATTTTTCCTTTAATATCTCGGAAACTACTCAACGGATTTAAACCATTTAAAAAAAGGTCGCTTTATGAACCATGCGCTACCTTTTTGCCAAATTTGGTGTGATTCCGTTCTGCAGTTTTAGATGTAACCGTGTCTAAAGTTTCCTATGGGAAATTGATTTTTTGACCTCTATTTTTTTAATTTCTCAGGAGCTACTGAAGGGATTCCCACCATTTAAAAAAAAAGGTCTCTCTCTGAACCAAGGGCTACCTTTTGGCCAAATTTGGTGTAATTCCGTTCAGCAGTTCAGGCTGTAGTCATGTCTAAAGTTTCCAATGGGAAATAACATGGAGAAAACACGTTTTGGAACTCCTCTGTTTTCTCAGCCCCCACTTGGTGAATCACCCTAAAACTTTCAGGATAGGAGCTGACCCAACCGGGCCACCAGTTTTGAAAGTTTCACGAAGATTCCTCAACCAGCGACAAAGTTATTGGGAAAAGAAAAAACGCTTTTTCTGTGGAAACTAGGTCCTAACTATAACTATCTACTGGAGACCGATATGTAATATATATATATATATATATCCAGCACAACATCCTCCGTTTACTGGGGGCCACCGACTCTGCAGGGGGGCTCAAAGGTTGCAGGAGCGGAGAAGCCTGCATATTCAATGCTTCAAAAATAAAGCCCCACTCCGACTTCTGTGCAAACACAAGACTTTATTCGTCTGAAGCAGCATATATATAACTCAAGTCCTGACCGGTTTCGGCGTCACCACGCCTTGCTCACAGGTGAGTTCAATATTTACCATGTGGTCACGAGGCCATAGGATCAACTACAGCCCCCAGCATGCATCATCGTTGCTTTGTAATCACGAGGCATTGCTTGGTATTCATGTTTTGCCCAAATAGCGTTTTATGAACAATGTCTCAACAACGTACCAAATTGTAATGTGCACGCATTCCTTCTCATAGCAAGAACACTTTTATGCTGCCTCTGTCCATGATAAGGGTTAGCACTGCGGAGCTTCCAAGAGGAGAAAACTCCCCTATTCCCTTTCTCTCTGATGCGCTACCAATACTTCTGGCAATCCTTCGTTTGGTGCGCGAGAGCGTGTCATGCCCCCTCCGTAAAATCCAGCACAACATCCTCCGTTTACTGGGGGCCACCGACTCTGCAGGGTGGGCTCAAAGGTTGCAGGAGCGGAGAAGCCTGCATATTCAATGCTTCAAAAATAAAGCCCCACTCCGACTTCTGTGCAAACACAAGACTTTATTCGTCTGAAGCAGCATATATATAACTCAAGTCCTGACCGGTTTCGGCGTCACCACGCCTTGCTCACAGGTGAGTTCAATATTTACCATGTGGTCACGAGGCCATAGGATCAACTACAGCCCCCAGCATGCATCATCGTTGCTTTGTAATCACGAGGCATTGCTTGGTATTCATGTTTTGCCCAAATAGCGTTTTATGAACAATGTCTCAACAACGTACCAAATTGTAATGTGCACGCATTCCTTCTCATAGCAAGTGCACTTTTATGCTGCCTCTGTCCATGATAAGGGTTAGCACTGCGGAGCTTCCAAGAGGAGAAAACTCCCCTATTCCCTTTCTCTCTGATGCGCTACCAATACTTCTGGCAATCCTTCGTTTGGTGCGCGAGAGCGTGTCATGCCCCCTCCGTAAAATCCAGCACAACATCCTCCGTTTACTGGGGGCCACCGACTCTGCAGGGTGGGCTCAAAGGTTGCAGGAGCGGAGAAGCCTGCATATTCAATGCTTCAAAAATAAAGCCCCACTCCGACTTCTGTGCAAACACAAGACTTTATTCGTCTGAAGCAGCATATATATAACTCAAGTCCTGACCGGTTTCGGCGTCACCACGCCTTGCTCACAGGTGACTTCAATATTTACCATGTGGTCACGAGGCCATAGGATCAACTACAGCCCCCAGCATGCATCATCGTTGCTTTGTAATCACGAGGCATTGCTTGGTATTCATGTTTTGCCCAAATAGCGTTTTATGAACAATGTCTCAACAACGTACCAAATTGTAATGTGCACGCATTCCTTCTCATAGCAAGTGCACTTTTATGCTGCCTCTGTCCATGATAAGGGTTAGCACTGCGGAGCTTCCAAGAGGAGAAAACTCCCCTATTCCCTTTCTCTCTGATGCGCTACCAATACTTCTGGCAATCCTTCGTTTGGTGCGCGAGAGCGTGTCATGCCCCCTCCGTAAAATCCAGCACAACATCCTCCGTTTACTGGGGGCCACCGACTCTGCAGGGTGGGCTCAAAGGTTGCAGGAGCGGAGAAGCCTGCATATTCAATGCTTCAAAAATAAAGCCCCACTCCGACTTCTGTGCAAACACAAGACTTTATTTGTCTGAAGCAGCATATATATAACTCAAGTCCTGACCGGTTTCGGCGTCACCACGCCTTGCTCACAGGTGAGTTCAATATTTACCATGTGGTCACGAGGCCATAGGATCAACTACAGCCCCCAGCATGCATCATCGTTGCTTTGTAATCACGAGGCATTGCTTGGTATTCATGTTTTGCCCAAATAGCGTTTTATGAACAATGTCTCAACAACGTACCAAATTGTAATGTGCACGCATTCCTTCTCATAGCAAGTGCACTTTTATGCTGCCTCTGTCCATGATAAGGGTTAGCACTGCGGAGCTTCCAAGAGGAGAAAACTCCCCTATTCCCTTTCTCTCTGATGCACTACCAATACTTCTGGCAATCCTTCGTTTGGTGCGCGAGAGCGTGTCATGCCCCCTCCGTAAAATCCAGCACAACATCCTCCGTTTACTGGGGGCCACCGACTCTGCAGGGTGGGCTCAAAGGTTGCAGGAGCGGAGAAGCCTGCATATTCAATGCTTCAAAAATAAAGCCCCACTCCGACTTCTGTGCAAACACAAGACTTTATTCGTCTGAAGCAGCATATATATAACTCAAGTCCTGACCGGTTTCGGCGTCACCACGCCTTGCTCACAGGTGAGTTCAATATTTACCATGTGGTCACGAGGCCATAGGATCAACTACAGCCCCCAGCATGCATCATCGTTGCTTTGTAATCACGAGGCATTGCTTGGTATTCATGTTTTGCCCAAATAGCGTTTTATGAACAATGTCTCAACAACGTACCAAATTGTAATGTGCACGCATTCCTTCTCATAGCAAGTGCACTTTTATGCTGCCTCTGTCCATGATAAGGGTTAGCACTGCGGAGCTTCCAAGAGGAGAAAACTCCCCTATTCCCTTTCTCTCTGATGCGCTACCAATACTTCTGGCAATCCATCGTTTGGTGCGCGAGAGCGTGTCATGCCCCCTCTGTAAAATCCAGCACAACATCCTCCGTTTACTGGGGGCCACCGACTCTGCAGGGTGGGCTCACAGGTTGCAGGAGCGGAGAAGCCTGCATATTCAATGCTTCAAAAATAAAGCACCACTCCGACTTCTGTGCAAACACAAGACTTTATTCGTCTGAAGCAGCATATATATAACTCAAGTCCTGACCGGTTTCGGCGTCACCACGCCTTGCTCACAGGTGAGTTCAATATTTACCATGTGGTCACGAGGCCATAGGATCAACTACAGCCCCCAGCATGCATCATCGTTGCTTTGTAATCACGAGGCATTGCTTGGTATTCATGTTTTGCCCAAATAGCGTTTTATGAACAATGTCTCAACAACGTACCAAATTGTAATGTGCACGCATTCCTTCTCATAGCAAGTGCACTTTTATGCTGCCTCTGTCCATGATAAGGGTTAGCACTGCGGAGCTTCCAAGAGCAAGGCGTGGTGACGCCGAAACCGGTCAGGACTTGAGTTATATATATGCTGCTTCAGACGAATAAAGTCTTGTGTTTGCACAGAAGTCGGAGTGGGGCTTTATTTTTGAAGCATTGAATATGCAGGCTTCTCCCCTCCTGCAACCTTTGAGCCCACCCTGCAGAGTCGGTGGCCCACAGTAAACGGAGGATGTTGTAATGGATTTTACGGAGGGGGCATGACACGCTCTCGCGCACCAAACGAAGGATTGCCAGAAGTATTGGTAGCACATCAGAGAGAAAGGGAATAGGGGAGTTTTCTCCTCTTGGAAGCTCCGCAGTGCTAACCCTTATCATGGACAGAGGCAGCATAAAAGTGCACTTGCTATGAGAAGGAATGCGTGCACATTACAATTTGGTACGTTGTTGAGACATTGTTCATAAAACGCTATTTGGGCAAAACATGAATACCAAGCAATGCCTCGTGATTACAAAGCAACGATTATGCATGCTGGGGGCTGGAGTTGATCCTATGGCCTCGTGACCACATGGTAAATATTGAACTCACCTGCGAGCAAGGCGTGGTGATGCCGAAACCGGTCAGGACTTGAGTTATATATATGCTGCTTCAGACGAATAAAGTCTTGTGTTTCCACAGAAGTCGGAGTGGGGCTTTATTTTTGAAGCATTGAATATGTAGGCTTCTCCGCTCCTGTAACCTTTGAGCCCACCCTGCAGAGTCGGTGGTCCACAGTAAACGGAGGATGTTGTGCTGGATTTGACGGAGGGGGCATGACACGCTCTCGCGCACCAAACGAAGGATTGCCAGAAGTATTGGTAGCGCATCAGAGAGAAAGGGAATAGGGGAGTTTTCTCCTCTTGGAAGCTCCGCAGTGCTAACCCTTATCATGGACAGAGGCAGCATAAAAGTGCACTTGCTATGAGAAGGAATGCGTGCACATTACAATTTGGTACGTTGTTGAGACATTGTTCATAAAACGCTATTTGGGCAAAACATGAATACCAAGCAATGCCTCGTGATTACAAAGCAACGATGATGCATGCTGGGGGCTGGAGTTGATCCTATGGCCTCGTGACCACATGGTAAATATTGAACTCACCTGTGAGCAAGGCGTGGTGACGCCGAAACCGGTCAGGACTTGAGTTATATATATGCTGCTTCAGACGAATAAAGTCTTGTGTTTGCACAGAAGTCGGAGTGGGGCTTTTATTTTTGAAGCATATATATATATATATATATATATATATATATATATATATATATACACACACACACATTCATATGTATTTATGTATGTGTAAATATATACAGATATACTTATATGCATGTATATATAGAACATGTGTTTGTACCTACCTGTTAAAATATTTAGCCAGCATATGCCTTTACCAAGCATGCTTGTATCATGAAAATATAAGTATTTTACAGGAAAATATAAATCCTTTATATATAGAAAGGGTTTTACCTTACCTGTAAAATACTTTTGATTGCTTGTAAAACCTTTGCCACACATATGCCCTTACCATTCATGCTTTTTCAAGAAATGTGTTGGTAAAGGCTTATGCATTGTATAGGCATGCATTGTAAAGGTTATGCGTGGTAATGGCATTCGTGTCCTAAGGGCCACGTTATAAAGGCATGCTTTACAATGGAATGCGATGTTCATTCATACATCCCACCTGCACAGGTAAACTTGTGAGATCATTGTCTCAAGCTTGTGGATGAGGGTTAATCTTTGTCATTATATTTGTAGACCTCTCAGCTGCATTTACTATGAGAGATCACATCATCCTGCTCCACAGACTCAAGACAGTGGCCTGCAACTCAAACAAAGCAACATCACGGCTTAAATCCTTCCTTAAGTGCACACCCAAAGCATAAGAATCAGAGAAGTCATTTCCCCTACCCAGAAGGGCACATCATCTCCCTTTCCTCTCCTATGCAGAATACACACAGATGCACCTCAGTGCTACATGGCGTTGTAAAAAAGATGTAAACCTCAGGCAGATGCGCCACAGGGCTTGGAACCATGGAGGGAGGGATGGATTATGAAAAACAGCCTCAATGATTTTCCTCAAACCCGTAAATATTGGTTTAGATACAGCTCCCCTGCTCAAAATCATTGACATCCTCTTACTGCTTTCTTTGTCAAGTGGGCTCTCGCCAGAAGAAAAGTAGGGAAAAGTGGGAGATTTGTTGCGACGCTGAAGTTAGCCTCAATTTCTAAGGAGGGCAGCAGTAAAAGCATCCGTCCACCCACACAAACCCTTCTCATTCTTTTCCCCCTCAAAGAAAACACACTCATTCTTTTCCCCCTCAAGAGCAGCCAAGCAGTAGGGCAGAAGAAAGAGCAAACAATGCAGACACACAAATAGACAACCCCTACATGCCTGCACACATCTAACGCTATGATGTCCAAAATGCTCTTATCTAATATGTGAATGGTTAATGGAACAACTGCCTCGCGGACAGCGGTGGCACTGTAGAAACAACGCATTGAACACTGTGACCTTGGTCAGCCCTGCCACAATCACGAAACTCACCCATTGTAATGAAACCCGATGTGTCTGGCGCCAAGCAAATGTAACTACCGTTCAGTAGTGTCCGCTCTTAAAATGTAATATACATATAAATGAACGTAGAACAGCCAGAGTAAGGCCGCAATCGCTTGAAAAGACATCCCATAAAAGGGAAATATCGCTCGCCACCCCAGCTCAATCACCATTACATTTAAAATTAGACAGGTCACTGCATTCTTTATGTACTAGGCCGAATGCGCGGAGTAGGCTGCTGCCGTGACGCTGCTGAGAGGAAACAGGGCAGAAACCGCTGTGGCTGCTGTCCGAGGTGCTGCAGGGATGTGCGCTTTCTGAAGGTGATTACGGCACCTTGCTTTTCATTCCTTAAACATTCCCGTGAAGTGAACTCACGGAAATATGCATTGAGAATGGATTGGTCAGACAGAAATTGGAAAGCAGAGATTAATGGAGGAGGGTTTTAAAAGGGGGCTCTTGAAATAAAGGTTATTTTGTTCAAAACGGAGGGGATGAGGAAAATTATCCTAATACCCATTACAGTAATGCGTGGGTTTTCGGGGGTGTTGTAACTGTCTGGGAGAAGGGGGTGCTCCGAAGTAAACTGAATGTCAAATGTATTTTGGGGTCAATGCACAGATACCCTATTCATTTACATGAGCTTCACATCAAGCGAAGCAGCACTTTATGACGCAAAGTAGCGCACGCAAAAGAGTTAATTAACTTCCTGGTGCTATATTGTTTAATTGCTGATGGCTGACACAAGGATACCAATGCAAAAGAGGCATAAAAAGACTGCAACAATGCAAAAAAAAACAAGAATTCAAGGAAAAGCTTGATCTACTAGGTTACCATTCCCAGATTTTGAGTCAAATCCGAGCGCCAAATTAACCAATATGCAAGCAAGGGAGAAACAGAATGTCCATGAAATTTCCACACTAAAAAGGTGTAGTTACGACAGTATTTGCCTTGTTTTCTGGCTTGTCTGAGGCAGTTGTGATTGTACTGAAATTTGTATTGGAAATTGTATCTCAAGTAAAAATGTGTCCTAGTGACATAGCATAATGCATACGATAAAATTGAACTAACCCCTAACATGGTCTTCATAAAGGGCTTCAGCGACTCATCAGGGGGTAGTTAGCGCTATATACAATGACAATAAAAATTAAATACAATAGCATTCCACTAAACATTCATTTACATGAGTGCAGCCGATGTCATCGTCGGTGTTCAGCTCTTTATAAATACTGTGCAATCCAACGCTGCAGATTTTCACACTACGCTGCAACACATGAGCAAATCTTGGCCTATGATCCCCTAAAACATGAATACTCACAAACATTTCCCCAAGGTGGCGGGCCCGGGGGCCACATTAATGGTAGCACAGTGGGAGTGGGGCTTTATGGGGGGTTAAGGTGGGCATAGGGGAAGCGAATCACATACATTGTGCGGTCAGTGAGTCAGGAATTATTTTAAGTTTTTTTTCCTTACTGCCCTCTAAATTAAGTACCCAGGGCCCGATTCACAGAACTAACTTAAGACAAAATCCTAAACTTACTACCATTTTAGTATTCACAGAAGGCACTTAATCATTTTGGTATTCACAGAAGGCACTTACTCATTTTGGTATTCACAGAAGTTAGGAGTCCTAACTTTAGGACTCCTAAATGCCTTCTGTGAATACCGAAAGCCTTAAAATTAGGATATTTCTCAGTTTAGTAGTAGTAAAGTTAGGAGTCCTAACTTTAGGACTCTTAAACTGAGAAAAATCCAAATTTTAAGACTTTCGGTATTCACAGAAGGCATTTAGGAGTCCTAAAGTTAAGACTCCTAACTTCTGTGAATACCGAAGTGAGTAAGTTTCTTCTGTGAATACCAAAATGGTAGTAAGTTTAGGATTTTGTCTTAAGTTAGTTCTGTGAATCGGGCCCCCAGTCTCTAGCAGTCATACATTTGACAATACTGTGTTATTCTGTATCTGAATTGCTATCCATCTACCGCACATTGGGGTAAGCCTTTCTGCTTGCTATTGCTACCTTGGGAGATGCAAGTGTAAAAATGAAGTAACCAGAAAATCCAGGATCAATCCCGGCTTCCCCACTTGGCCCAACTGTTTGATCTTAGGCAATTGCCTAATTTCACTTTACCTCCTTTTTCTTCATTATGATAAATAAGAGCACCTTGAAATACATGAGTTCAGGACATGTGTTGATACATTGTACAGACCTCGTGTGCTTGATTTAATAAACTATAATTCTGAATATGTACAATAACAACCCTGACCACCCAGAGG
This sequence comes from Triturus cristatus, assembly GCF_964204655.1. Lineage (NCBI taxonomy): Eukaryota > Metazoa > Chordata > Amphibia > Caudata > Salamandridae > Triturus > Triturus cristatus. The sequence goes on from NC_140594.1 coordinate 689,701,193, forward strand.
TTTCCACGTGCCAACTGACTTGCCTCTTAGTTCATTATTGGCATTGTTGTCAGGGTGCGAGAAGGCATGAATATTTCTGCACTCATTTTTTAAAGTGACCAGTTTTAAATAAAATACTTCTAAATGCTCTATTCTGCTGTACTGAGGTGCAATGCTCCTGCATGTCAATGAAATCGACTTTTTGAATTTTTAAGAGACTTTGTACTATTTTTACATGTTGCTCGCTGTATTAAATGATGAATGTGTTCCTACAGTTACGTTTTGCAGGCCACCTTATTTGAGTATTTTCATTTATTTCAGTTAGCCTGCAAATGAACGTATTCCTGTTTATTTAACATATTTTTTAATGTTAGCTATTTCTGAAGTAAACAGCTGCCCAGTGCAGTCATTCAGCTGGGGCCACAGGCGAGGGTCAGAAGAGCCGCATGCAGCCCTCGGGCCTTGCTTTGAGTGCCACTGCTCTAAAGGGTACAGATTGAGAAGAACTCAACCAGTGCCAGTCTCAGCACAGGCTCTTTTGAAGGCTGAACTTCGAGTTATATCCCAGGGCTCTATCTTGACACCAGCAAGTCTTATAGCATGAGCCCATTTCTAAATGCAACCCAAAGCAACAAAACGGCCCCCATTCATTCCCCTTCCCAATGATCAAACTTCCATGCTGCCACCATAGTTCAAGAAGAGGCCGAAATGTGATTTTATTTTTACTGATGGCTCTCCGTCCATTCTTAAGGAGTTAAGGGGCATATGTATCAAACGATTTTTTAATCGCAAACGCTGCGATTCGCAAAATAACAGCGTTTGCGATTAAAAAATCGGTAATCGGGATGTATGAGCCAAAATCCCATCGCAAAATTAAGGAATTGCTAGTTTAGCGATTTCTTAATTTTGCGTAAGCATTTAAGAAATCGCAAATTGCGATTTCTTAAATGATATGTAAAAAGCACCCAAGTTGTGCAAATTATCCTTAAGAAATCGCAAATTACCACCAACTTCCAATTGGTGGTAATTTGCGATTTCCTTTCAAAAAGCACTTTTTTTAATTTTACAAAGTGCCACGTGGCGCTCATAAATGCCCTTAGGGCATGTATGTGCGCCATATGCACACACATGCTCATTTCAGGGGTGCATCAGGGTGTCATCATGAAACCCTTGCACCTTTGAAATTATTCTCAAATTGCGATTAGCAAATTGCGATTCGCTATTTGAGAATTACTTCCCTTTCATTCCTATGGGTCTCCTGGCCCATAGAAATGAATGGGCAGGTATTCCTTAATTGCGATTTCGCAATTTGCTAATCGCAATTAAGGAATTTTAAGAAATCGCAAAAAGTTTGCAATTTTTTAAATACATCCCGTTTTGCAATTCTCAAATAGCGATTCTTTAAAAATCGCTATTTGAGAATCGCAAATGGTGATGTTGATACATATGCCCCTATGTGGCTAATGCCAAAAGATCCTTTGCAGTGTGTGAGCACATAACATAGCGTAACATAACATCACATCGCATAACGCAACATAGCATTGACTAAATATATAGCTAATTTCTGCACCATTCTCAGAAGAAAAGCACAAACATTGCACAATGCCACATCACAGGTCAGAAATAAGTCAACAAAGCAGAACAAAAGTATAGCCGGGCCTGGGCTACTGTTCAGCTGAAACTAATCATCATAGAAAAATCAACAGAAAAATAATGAAGTCACGGCAGGACAGTTCCTAGCCCCTATAACACACCTCCAGGGAAAGACCTGGTGTGAAGACGAGAAGCAATGGGAGGAGGAGTGGCTTTATGGGTCCAGGGTAAGAATAATTGACTTGTCAGCAGAGCAAGTGATCCATCTACACTGCTTGCTCAAATAAATGATCATGAAACACCTCAGGGAGTGCAGGCAGATTGCAACCTTGAGTCCTCAATCAGAGCAGCACAGGTACGCCACCACGGATGGAACAGCTAGCTAGCTCGCGCTTCCGCACCTCAGCGCCATTTCTTGTCTCAGCCGATCAGAACAATGACATTTCTGAGCCTGCCTTCTGCATCAGACATGGAGACCAGGCTCTGACCCCTCAGTCAGTACAAAGAGCTCTGTAGGCACCATAAAAAAAAACTAAAAAAAAGTGTCCACATAAGAAAGTACCCAGAGGCCAGGAGAAAAGTGTGGTTTGGTGGCCACAACTAGTAGAGAGGAACTCCATGCACGGGGTTTTCAGCTTATTCTGAGCCTCCAGGACTCAAGTTATCCCATTATGTGGTCCATATATCACTTCCATTGATTGGAATTATTCAGTTGATCTTAGTTAAGATGCAATGAAGCACATCTTTGGCTCTGGTATAATTGGTCATCTAGTGCATGGAGGCGGGAAATGCTGCTCTTCTGCTCCACGCCAAGTCCATATTTCTGGTGGTTCCACACACCCTTATGGACTATAAGTGATCTATTTTCCAACACATCTCTACTGCTAGAGTGCCCCTCACCCCATTGATTCATGGGCCCTTCACCCTGAAGGTCTACTGATGTTGACATTAGACTGCCTGATTTCCTATAAGAGATGGCAATGATTGTGTGAGCACATGTTTGAGAGTCTCGAGGCATTACCTGCTTCCAGTGAGCTGCAGCAACACCCCAAACTAACTATTCCAAAGCGGATGTTCACAATTAGGCAGCAAAGTCAAACTCAAGTGCTCATCTCAGTCAGAGCTTAGAGGTGCTGAAGGATACAAGTTCCTAATCCTACCATCAAAATGCAGAACAGTAAAGATATAAATAAGCTAATGTAGAACCTAATGTCTATATATAAAAATTAACTTACGCGGGGTAAACAAGAATGAAAAACACAACACATCATTTTATTTATTTATACAATTTGTAAAGCGCGCAAATACCCGTGGGCATCTCGGCGCTATGCACAACGGGCAAAAATCATTAAATGTGTGGGACTCTAAATAATCAAAACTGCATGAATGGGGGTGAAATGTCTGGATGCCATTAATAATTAGGGCAACCTATAGTCGTTCACTGGTTTGTCAGGATTTTATTTCCCCCTCCTCCCAAACATCTCCTCTGGCCATTGCGGGAGTGAAGTAACATTCAAAACGTGGGGTTTGAAGGGAACAGGTTTATTACTCACGAATCAGCCACTGACATTAAGCTCCCTCACATACCCGGCAGCAACTGCCCACCCTTAGATCCAGAGAATTACGATCAATCCACAGAACCCTTGAGCCACCTTGGTGACTATCACCAGGAAACACATCACCCATATCACAGGCACCATACCTCTCTTCTTTTACATATTGACAATAAAAACAAACATAATAAAACATTTCCTTAAAATAATCTAAATTATCAGCTGTGACATGTACCTTACAAATAAAACGTCTTGATGTCCTTCCACACTTCTATCTACACTATAATCTACAGCATCAACTTTACTCTAAAACATTACTTAAACCATGTTCCAACTGAGCATTAGCTCAGTTCATCACAAAATCATGAAACTTGGCTGGGACGCGATGTTGTCTGCGTCCACTACCACGTGACTTACTCAACATACTTCCAGTACCTTGCAGATCTCTTCTTACACTCATCCTTTCTGCATTACCTTCCTCACTCAACTGCATCTGACTCCTCTCCCTATTGGGCACTGGCCCAAACATTGCCGTGTCTGTCATCAGCAAAAACATCACTGCACCTCAGTTCTCCATCTTTCCCTTCCCACTTCTGCCCCGCACCATCACTCTTCTTACAATACAATGCAACCCTCCTTTTGTTCCACCTCTGTCCATTCTTCAAGATTACATGGCATTCATGCACTCTCTGCACTTGCATGGGATCTGAAAATTTGATAATTCCATCATTTCTCCTTTCGAATTTTATCTTAACGTAATTGTCCCCTTCAATTCTTCCACCTTTCGCCCTGAGCAGACTTGTCTCCTTGTCACAACTGTTAAAAGATTTCAAGAAGAAGTGCCAGAAACAAGAAAAGTTTTGGAGGAGTCATTATTCCTTAGTGGAAAGGGCAAAATACAAAGAATTTATTCAGGAATATAAATCCCTGATAAAAGCAGAAAAGATTAAGTTCTTCTCAGATAAGATTAGATTGGCCGCTGACTCTCCTAGGGAATTATTCCAAACAGTTCAGATGTTGTCACCCCTGTCCACTGTTAGCACAATAATCCCAAGTAAACAGTTCTGTGATGATTTGGCAAATTTTTTAAAGAAAAGGTATCTATGGTGAGTTAAGTGTGATCCAGAGGAAAGGGTGTCCATCGGACAAGGAATATCCTTCAGAAGAAAATCGTTTGACTTTCTGCAATTTTCCACTCTTGACACCTGAGTGTGTAGAGGAATTTATATTGAGCATCAAATCAGGGGGGCAGTAGATCCGTGTCCTCCTAGAGTGATACAAGAGAATGTGTGATGTATTGCCACTCCTTTTGCTGCACTGTTGAATACCGTTATAAGGGCAGGAAAGCTTCATAAGAAATGGAAACAGGCATCAATCCTTCCATTATTAAAAATACCCTCTTTAATGAAGAAAAGAACTATAGCCCAATCTTGCATCTCCCTTTTGTAGTAAAAGGTTTAGAGAAACATTTAAAAATTTCAATCTCAGAATTCATGGATCATAATGAGATCATGGACAAGGCCCAGTTTGGGTTTTGTAAATCCTACTGTATGGAATCAGCATTGGTGGCAGCCACAGAGGAGATTCGAGACATAATGGTTAAAGGTGGGAAGGCTGCGGTAGTGCTTCTAGACTTGTTTGCAGCCTTTGCCACTGTTAGTCATTCAGTGTTAAAACATTGGCTAACAGAACTAGGAACTGGAGGGTAAACTTTCAGACTTCTCTGTTCCTTCATTGATGATAGGGAACAATCAGTTGCCCAAGGAGTTTTCTCTTCTAAATCAATTACCTTGCCATGTGGCATCCTACAGGGGTCATCACTAAGTCCCACACTATTTAATATGTACTTGGCTCCTTTAGCCAAATTGATAAGAATGTTCAGGTTTCTCCACTATATCCTATGCCAACGATACCCAAATAGTGGCATCTATCAGCAACGGCATATAGGAAGTGGCTGAGCGATTTTACAACTGTATGAGAGCCATAGCGAAATGAATGACCAACCACTGTCTGAAGCTTAACTCCAATAAGACAGTGGTGCTGATCTTTGGTAAAGATGTCTCCATTTGGGACAACACATGGTGGCCTCAAGATCTAGGCACTTTGCCTACTCATGTTCCATAAGTGAGAAATGTGAGTATTATGTTTGATTCCAGACTCATTTTTGGGGAACAGATTAAACAGATTCTATCATCATGCTTCGTTGTGATAAAAACCTTAATGAAGGTTCTTCCCTTCATACCATACAATCTCAGGAAGACTGTTATCATTACTCTATTTTTTTGTGAATGGATTACTGCACTTCCCTTTATCTGGGCATGCAGCAAGGGCTGTTAAAAAACTGCAAAGAATTCAGAATGCAGTAGTACGATTACTTTATATTATGAAGTTTGATCCCATTTCGACCACTTCGGCTGAACTTCACTGGTTCCCTGTGAAGAAAAGGGTAGCCTTTAAGGCACTTTGCATGGTCCATAACGCTCTTCATTTGACAGGTACTGTATTTTTAAACAAAATGATTTTCTTTGTATCTACCTAAAAGGGACCAGCGATCTGCGGCCTCAAAGAAAGTTGTAGTACCAAGAATTTTAGAGCCTCTTGGGGCCGCAGAGGTTTTGTGTACCATACTTCAAAGCTTTGGACCTCTATGCCTGAGCTGCTGAGAGGACAATCCAATCTGCAGATGTTTCGCAACAGTTGTAAAACTGGATTTTACTATCTCATCTTAATTTCTGACTAGGCACAGTATAGAGGATTTGTAGCAGATGTACAGTGCCAAGATGCATTTGGGCATACGTCTCGCTTTAGAGATCTAAAATCAATCATCATGCCACTCTCCCTTATCCATTGAGGATCTAACTTGGTTTTCACTTCTCTTCCTCTCAGGCTCACAAAAGGTGTCTTTCCTGTGATCCCAGTACCGGACTGCCTCATTCAGAAACTTCAAAAGGTACAGATCATGGCCATTCACCTCCTGTTTAATCTGCCTAAATACACCTCGATATCGCACTTTCCAAGCAAGCTACATTGGCTTCCAGTGAAGAAGAGGGTAATTTTCAAAGGACTGACTGTGAAACACACAACCTTCTACAGGACTGATCCTAAATACTTACATGATAAACTAGCCCCTATTGTCCTAAATGACCATTGAGGTCTCAAGCAGCTCACCTGCTATGTATTCCCTTTACCAGATGAAATAAATGGGGCAGCTCTGCAGGCTCAGGACTAGCTGCTAAATATTGGAATGAGCTCCCTGTAGCCCTTAAAAGCATCCCAGACACAACAACAGCCTTTCGTAAACAACTGAAAACCCACCAGTTCAAAGACTAAGCTGGCATCCAGCCCCCCCTTGAAGCATAGTTACCTAGGAAGGGTAAACCCAAGACTAGTCTCTGGGACCTGGGTAAAGGACAGTACGTAGGAACAAAGGTCCCAGAAAGCGATAGTACAATGTAAAAACATCAAAAGAAACATTCAAAACAAAACATAAGACACAAGGTATTTGTTGCACCCAGTGTTTAATTCACACTGGGCATTGATCTCTTAGAAATATTTACGTATTATAACATGTAACAATGTCCCTAGGCGGGAACATGTTCCCGCCTAGGGACATTGTTACATGTAATAATACGTAAATATTTTCATTAAGAGATCAATTTCCAGTGTGAATTAGACACTGTGTGGAACAAATACCTTGTGTCTTATGTTTTGTTTTGAATGTTTGTTTTGATATTTTTACATTATACTGTCGCTTTCTGGGACCTTTGTTCCTATGTGATCCCCTTGAAGCATTGGCCATAGCGCTGGGACACTCTAGTAGTAGCAGATCCACTCTACAAATCCCAATATTCGCGTATTCATTCATTCACCGTTGTGATCTATGCCCATACCATATTCTCGACAGCACTCATCACTCCCTTTCCATCACTCAACACATATTGAACCGGTCCTTTGACAAGGCGATTAACACGTTGCACTTAACCATTACATAGAGGTTTATACAAAGATGTGTGATCATTTTTAATACCGTGTTTCTTGAGATAACTCTGCATAACCATGGATGTCAGTTGGGTGCCATTGTCTGTTATAATGATTCCTGGACAACCTTCTCTAATCAATACTTTCCAAAACACTTTCACCACACTCTGTCATTATGTTTCTTAAAAACTTGACAATCACCCATCTCAAAAAAATCCACCATCACTACCGCAAACCATTCAGACTCATTTAAATAATCCAAAGGACCAATAAAATCTACACACACTTTCATCCAAGCACTCTCTCCATCACTCAATGATCTCATCACTTTGCCTCCAATTTTGCATCGCTTCTCACTCTCTCTACATAAAGTACACTCTTCCTCCCATTCCTTCACATCATTGTCCACACCAGGCCACCAAAATGTCTCTTTCAATCATATTTTAGGTATGAATTATCCCAGATGACCTTCATGCACTAACTTGATTAATTTATTTCTTACATCTTCCGGAGGTATGTATCTTTCTCCTCTCATTACAAAAGAATCATTGGTGCCCCTGCTCAGTTCACCGTGCAATTTTATATAACAACGAAAGTTACACGTGTCAGCTCCTCTTCCACAACCATCCGAATACATCTCATTAATTCCTGAAAAACAAAATCATTTCATACAGTCTTCTCCCATTTTTCACATGAAACCACTTTATATTCCCCTTCCTCAGCATCTGCAACATTTGCCACAACAAAAACTACTTCATCAGACTCCTTTAGGGTCTTCTGTTCATCACCCACGCTTATTTGCATCCTTGACAAGCAATCAGCGGGTAAAGTTTTCCAACCGTGAACAAAATCTACATGCCACCTGTTTGCAAAATCTTTAACAATTGTTTATGACCCGTGCGTAGCGAAAAGTGCAGACCTCACAAATACGTATGGAAACACAGAGCACCTCATGCTCTGTCTGACTCAGCAACCTCAAAGCAAATGCCCCTGGTTTCTCTATATAACCCTTACTTTGTGACAATACAGTTCCTATCCCATGGGCACCGACATCAACAATTAAAATAGTCACCCACTTGGGATCAAATGGTGTTAGGATTTTCACCCCATTTAAACTCTTTCCATTTTCTCAACAATTCCTTCAGACCATTCAACAAAATTGTTGACAAACTTTGTGTAATGTTCAATCAAGCCCATGAGAGAGCGTAACTGATCTTTTTTTCCTGGGGCTGAAGCTAGACTAATAGCCTTGACCTGATCTTTCTTAGGGCTAACGCCTCTCTCTAAAATGGTATAATCCAATACTCTGTTTCTTGAAGTAAAAATTTATATTTCTCTCTCCGTAGTGTTAGGTCAGCTTCTCTCATTATTTCTAAGACTTTAACCAAGACACTGATGTGTTCCTCTTTTGTGAAATCAAACCCTAAAATGCCATCTTGGAAGAAACTAACATTAGGCATATCTTCAAACAACCTGGTCATCATGTGCTGGAAGACACTCAAGCTGATACGACACCAAAGGGAAGTAAATTGAAATACCCCCTTCATGGTGATGAAACCAGTGAGATTCTTAGATCTGGGTTGGAGCTTAATGTGGTGTTAGGCCAACTTCAAATCTAACCTAGAGGAAACCTTGCCATTATTGAGGAGTAATACCATTTCCAATACACCTGGAGGCCGGGAACTGTTCTTTACTATACATTGACTTAGTCAACACAGAATGGTAAGCGCCCATCCCCATCTTTTGTTATAACTTCAGGGGAAAGCCACTCAGATGCTTCCATCACTTCTAAGATCCCCTCTTTATGCATATCCCCTAACATTTCTTTCACTTGAGGCCTAACTGCTAGGGGGACCTCTCCTTAAATTATGCCTTACAGTTCTGGCATGCTACTTGAGTTTTATTTCACACACATAACCCTTCAATATCCCCACTTGCTCCTTGAATACATCTGTAAATTTGTCCAGGATTACACCCCTTCATCTTGTATGACCAACACTTATTCAATTGTTCTAGGGTCAATATCGATGGGTAAGTCATACTGTTGTACCCATCCCAATATGGCAGGGCTATCCTTAGATACATACACATTTCCTTCTGCTACTCTTCCTTTGAATTGAAATGTGGCCTGTACAAACTCCATGATATGGATAACCTCCATGTGTATCCTTTAGGCTGTATATCACTTGGTTGTAACTGCAAACTCGCCCAAAACATATCAAACAAAGCATTTGTAATAATGGTGCACATGGATCCAGGATCTACCATCAATTCGACTGCAACACAATTCACAAGGAGTTCTGCTTTTGGCCTATTCCTCCTAACTCTCTCCTTACTCTCAATGCAAAGTACTCTTTCTGGCATTTCACCATCGTCCATCAAATTGGCCAAACAATTTCCTAACATTTCTTTGCATACCATCACCAAATTTCCCCTCTTTCCACACTTATGACAATCTTTTTGTTGCACAAGCCATCATTTGAAATATGCGCAGTGTGACATACTTCCACACCTATAACATCCCCTATATCCAGGTCTGTTGTAACTCCTGCATGATTTGTCTTTTCCTATTTCTGCGTATCGTTTATCTCTAGTGTCTGTGTCTTTAGAAGGTTTCATCCAAACCTCCTTCTTGCTTACTACATTAACCTTCTCCACTTTTCCAGCTTCCATCTGTTGCACTTCCCTCATACAAAGGTCAGATTCTTCCACAATCTTTGCAATCCTATCACCTCTTGTAGAGTGGGATTTCTTGACGCCCATAACCTTTCATACATCCTTTTGTTCCAGCATTGTACGATCAGTTGATCTCTGATCATTTGGTCAGTCATGTTTCCTCAATCACATATTATAGCTAACACTTGTAGCCTTTACTCATTGATCTACTGATCCTTGGCTTTTCTGGGGCTGTGTATATAAGACACGCCTCTACACAACTATATTTACTTGCTTTCCAAAGTACACCTCTAGTTGTTTTTTTTAACTTCTACGTGAAAATCTGTTCCTTCCTCATCCTCTGCAGTTGCTGCTGTTAGTAACATTTTTAAAATGTGTTGACATTCTTTTCTTAAGGAATTTAGCAACAATGTTTTTTTCTTTGAAGAGTGAAACTGTAATCCATCAATGGCCTCCAAATATTTTTCAAAATTGGCATTTCTCTCCTCCCATTCAATAGGTGGGACACCCACTTGAGCCAAAAACATTGGAGGAAAAGATACTGATAGCCCAATGTGAGTATACATAATTATGCTCAATTTGGGTACGCACCACACCCTAAGTGTTGGACAGGCCTCACAAACGGCTCGCTCCCTCCCCGCTCGACGGGGCCCGAACCCCGGCCCACCTGGCATATCCCCGCAACAAGCACCTGTACTCCGTCTCCCGACGGACCCTCTGCCCTCGGACCCCTACTCATCACGGGGTCCAGCCCCACCGGCTTTCCCGGCCGGGTCAAGCCGCCATCTTGGGCCCTGCACCACGCGGCCGCACGGCCTCCCCTCGACCCTAACCCCGGGCCTGGCCGGCCCCGACATCCCGGCACCACCATCCACCCAGGAGGTGAGCGGACCACTTGGCAGGTCAATGGGAGAACGAAGTGTCAAGGGCTCTCCCCCGCCAGGTGCCGATCGCCCCCAGCTCCCCCAGGCACTGGCTCCACCCCCTGCTGGGTGTCTGGACACCTTCATCCCGGACCCTCCGACCTCCAAGTGCGAGGGTCCGGACATCAAAGGGCACCAGCCCTATAACTGGGGCAGCTCCGGAGCAGGAAGGCAGTTGTATCCTGGAGTCGAGAGACACCGAGTGAACTCAACCCTGACGGTCTACTGGCGCTGCCGTAGCCCGCTCTTGTGAACCATCGTCCTGCCTGCTGGCGCTGCCGCGGCCTTCTGCAACCTTCACCTTCCTGGGACCTGCTGGCGCTGCCGCGGCCCGTTGTAACGACCATCCTCACCGGGACCTGCTGGCGCTGCCGCGGCCTTCTGCAACAGTCATCTTCCTGGGACCTGCTGGCGCTGCCGCGGCCCGTTGTAACGACCATCCACACCGGGACCTGCTGGCGCTGCCGCGGCCCATACCACCTAATCACCAAGCTCGAGGATTGTGAGCTCATCATCATCTCATCCGAACTACCTGATTGGTAAATAGACTGTCCCGCTACCCCCTTCCCTACCTTGCGAGACTCTAATCGAGGGGACCCCTGAGTCCAGACCTCCTTGTACCATTTAACCGTACCTTAAATAAGTGCTTATAAAGAACACTGAACCTTATCCGTGTGTGATATCTGTCTGTGGGGGGGAAGTTACTTGTCTGTACGATCGCTGGAGACGGCTCTCCCCGGAGACCTCTCCTCCTGACCCCGGCCGACCCTCCCGGTCCATCTACCTTTTCTAACATTGGTGGCCAGCGGCGCGATCCGAATCAACGCGTAATCGTACAGAGAGTAGCTCACCCCACGACAAAGCACGATGTCGACCAAAGATAGCAGCTCCACCGAGAAGTTCCAAATGGAGAAATTAGAAGAATACAACCACCGCGAACTGAGACAATTTTGCATAGAACTTGGCATTGCTACCACCGGCCTGAGTACCAAGGATGATCTAAAGCGCGCTCTTGAGTCATGGACAGAAACTGGGGTCACAGGAACCTCCGACCAAAACAGCGTCACACCAGACCAAACCAGCATCACACCAGAGGGGAACGCCACGGCTCCCGAGGAGCGGGGAACGGGCCTCTCACAGGAGGAGATACGAGAAAGAGACAGAGTCAGATTACACGAATTAGAGATGGCACGACTCAAGATGGATGGGGAACTTAAGTTGGCTGAACAGAAAATCAACCTCGAGCATATGCGGCTTCGAGAGGAACGAGAAGAAAAGCAGAGACAAAGAGAGCTGGAAGAGAAAAAAATAACGCTCGAGCACGAGCGCCGACTGGCGGAAATAGAACTGCGCAAACAGAATAAGGAACTGGGGGTGCCTGAGCGACCACACACCCCGGGGCCTATTGAGAAAAAAGTTCACATCCCCAAGGATGTGGTCCGCGAGTATGTCCGAGAAGACGACATACAACAGTGGTTTAAAGCCTATGAGATCGCAATGACCTCCCACCGGATCGACCGGAGTGATTGGGGAGCCGGACTTTGGGGGAGATTCATCAACGAGGGTCGCGATGCCCTGCTGCAGCTCCCCGATCACCAAATGTCGTCCTACGACCACATGAAGGCTGCCCTCCTCACCCGCTACGGCCTCACGCCCGAGATGTACCGCCAGAGGTTCAGAGATTGCACCCGGATCCCAGGTACAACTTGGGTGGAATACGTGAACTATTTCAGCCGGGCCTTCGAGGGTTGGATCAAGGGAAATCAGGTCACCACCTACGAACAACTCTTCAACCTTATGGTATGGGAGCACCTATCAAACAACTGTTTCGTCGAGCTCAGGCAGCACCTACTCGACAGTAAGCTGACTGACCCACGGCAGCTCGCCGCCGAAGCTGACCGGTGGGAAAGCACCCGAGTGGGCCGGAGAGGGCCCCACGACCAGAACAGAAGCAACCAAGGCCAGCACCGTCCTCGGGGAGGAGGAGGGGGCCAGGGGCGAGGGAGAGACACCTTACCAGCAACACCCGTGGCCAGCACCCCACCTCCGGCCGGCCGGGGCAACCCCCCATTGCGGCCTGGGTACCGAGCCCACGTCACGTGCCACCGGTGCCAGCGACTAGGCCACTACGCCAACGATCCGAACTGCCCGCTAAACCAACCACCCAAGCCCCGCCAGGTAGCTGCCGCTGCCCTGGGGGAAGAGCAATCATCGGAGGGACCCGAGGAGTATGAGCCGGACCAGCAAGGGTGGGAACCGGCCGCCATGGTCCTGGCATGCTTAGGGGGAAGGGACATGGTTCCGCGGGCTCCCCTACCCGCCAACACCAGAAAATATGGTCAGTGGGTGACCATTAATGGACAGAGAGCCGAGGCCTTGCGTGACACCGGCGCCAGCGTGACGGCCGTCCGCTGTCACCTGGTGAAGCCCGAGCAGATCCTGCCGAACATTCTCTGCCCCGTCCGCTCGGCAGATAACTCTGAGAGCATGTGTAAGATGGCCTGCGTCCCGTTTGAATGGGGAGGGGTCTCCGGCCTACTGAAGGTGACGGTCCGGGACGATGCCCCCGTGGACTGCCTCCTGGGGAATGACCTCGAGAGTTCCCCGTGGGCCACCGTCGAGAGAAGAGAGCACTTGGGGATGCTGGGCCTCCCGGACTGGGCCTGCATAACCACCCGATCCATGGCCGCCCGTGCCGCCCCCCGATCAGAAGAAACCGAATGGCCAGCACCTCCGCCCCCGTTGCCCTCGCAGAGGACAACGGCGAGACCGACCTCCCGGACCCGACTACCGAGGAAGACGCGCAACACCAGGACCTCCCGGATCTGGCTCAGTGGCGGCAAGAAGGGGGGCCCACCCAAGAACAGTTCCGCCAGGAACAAAAGACCTGTCCCTCCCTCGAGGGACTCCGCCAACAAGCCAGCACCCAAACCGCCGGGGACACCACAGGAACCCACTGGGTCTACTGGGATAACGACCTGCTCTACAGCGAGCAAAGAATCGCCGAACTGGGGGCCGGTCGAGTTCTGGTGGTACCGCTCCGCTTCCGAGACTTTCTGCTCAACCTAGCCCACGATGTCCCCCTGGCTGGACACCTGGGCCAGGACAAAACGTACAGTCGCCTGGTGACCCACTTTTTTTGGCCGAAAATGAGGAATGACGTCCTGAACCACTGCCGATCGTGCCCCACATGCCAAGCCAGCGGGAAGAGTGGCCGGAAGCTGAAGGCCCCTCTACAACCCTTCCCGGTGGTCACCACCCCGTTCGAGAGGGTGGGGATAGACATTGTGGGACCTCTGGACCCCCGCACGGCACAAGGACACAGGTTCATCTTGGTACTAGTGGACCATGCCACCCGCTACCCCGAGGCGGGGCCTCTACGGACAGTGACCGCTCCAGTGGTTGGCCGGGCCCTGATGGGGATCTTCTCCCGGGTAGGCTTCCCCCGAGAAGTCGTCAGCGACCGAGGCACGAATTTCATATCAAAGTACATGAAGTCCCTCTGGCAACAATGCGGGGTCACCTACAGATTCACGACCCCCTATCACCCCCAAGGGAACGGACTAGTGGAGCGTTTTAACCGCACTCTCAAAGGGATGATTGGGGAATTGGAAGAACCTCTCCGTCGCCAGTGGGATGTACTGCTCCCGTGCCTCCTCTTCGCCTACCGGGAAGTGCCCCAGAAGTCCCTCGGTTTTAGCCCCTTTGAACTCCTATACGGACACCCTGTGCGAGGGCCCCTCAGCCTAGTCAAGGAAGGTTGGGAGATGGCCCCCCTAACGACCCCTCCAGACGTCTTCAAATACATCCTGGCCTTACGAAACCAGACCCGGCGCTTCAGGGAGATGGCCAAGGCGAACCTCGAGGCCAGCCAGGAGGACATGAAGAGGTGGTATGATCACAATGCCTCCTCCGTTGAATTCGAGCCGGGGCAGCAAGTATGGGTGATGTCCCCCACCGAACCATGCGCCCTGCAAGATAAGTGGACGGGGCCCTTCAAAGTGGTCGAGCGCAAAAGCCCCGTCACTTACCTCATCGACATGGGGTCCTCCCGGAACCCCCTTCGGGTCCTCCACACCAACCGGCTCAAACCGCACTTTGTGCGCTCCGAACTAAGCCTCTTGATGGCTACAGACAGTGGCACAGAAGAAGACTCCGAGCCCCTCCCGGACCTCCTGAGGACTCAGGAGAAGGACGGCTCCGTGGACGGGGTCCGGCTCTCGGACGCCCTCACTTCAGAGCAACGCCAGGACTGCCGGAACCTCCTGCTGCAGTTCGCTGCCCTGTTCTCCCTCACCCCCGGGGTCACCCCCTGGTGTTTGCACGACGTAGACACCGGGGACAGTCCCCCTGTCCGGCACCGGGCCTACCGCGTACCAGATCGGGTACGGGCCTGCATCCAGGAGGAAGTGGCCAAGATGCTCACGATCGGGGTCATCGAGCCCTCGGACAGTCCCTGGGCCAGTCCGGTCGTATTAGTTCCCAAGGCCGCTGCCCCCGGCTCCGCCCCTGAACTAAGATTCTGCGTCGACTACCGGGGCTTGAACGCTGTCACCCGGACCGACGCTCATCCCATCCCCCGAGCAGACGAGCTGATCGACCGGCTGGGGGCCGCCCGCTACCTTAGTATCTTCGACCTAACGGCGGGCTACTGGCAGATCGGCCTCACACCCAGGGCTCAGGAACGGTCAGCCTTCTCTACCCCCGATGGCCACTACCAATTTAAGGTCATGCCCTTTGGCATGAAGAATGCCCCCGCCACGTTCCAACGCCTTGTGAACCAGGTCTTGGCAGGGCTTGAAGAATTCAGCGCTGCCTACCTGGACGATATCGCTGTATACAGCCGCCACTGGTCCGACCACCTCCGCCACCTCCAAGAGGTCCTGCAAGCCCTCCAGCGGGCCGGCCTCACCATTAAGGCCGGCAAGTGCCAGATTGGCCAAGGGTCTGTGACCTACCTTGGGCACCAAGTGGGGAGCGGGCTGGTGGCCCCACTACAACTTAAGATTGCTGCCATCCAGTCCTGGCAGCCCCCCGTCACCCAGACCGAGGTCCGAGCCTTCTTGGGGCTCACCGGCTACTACCGGCGGTTCGTGAAGGACTACGGCAGCATCGTGGGGCCCCTCACGGGTCTCACATCCAAGAACCAGCCGAAGCGGGTCAACTGGACTCCTGATTGTCAAGCGGCCTTCGAGGAGCTGAAGGCCGCCCTGTGCACCGCCCCGGTGCTCCAGGCCCCCGATTACAGTCGGGAATTTGTGGTGCAGACCGACGCCTCCGACCACGGCATCGGGGCCGTCCTCTCTCAGCTGAACCCCGAAGGTCATGACCAGCCGGTGGCCTTCATCAGCCGACGTCTCCTGGCCCGAGAACAGCGTTGGAGCACCATCGAGAGGGAGGCATTTGCAGTAGTGTGGGCCCTCAAAAAGCTCCGACCCTATCTCTTCGGTACCCACTTCCGGGTACAAACCGACCATCGACCCCTGCAATGGCTGATGCAGATGCGGGGGGAGAACCCAAAACTCTTGCGCTGGTCCATTTCCCTGCAGGGAATGGACTTCACCGTGGAGCACCGACCAGGCCAAGATCACGCCAACGCAGATGGCCTGTCCCGCTTTTTCCGCCTCGACGAAGAGAGTCCCCAAGGAGATGGGTGACTCTCCCCGCCTTCAGCTGGGGGGGACGCATGTTGGACAGGCCTCACAAACGGCTCGCTCCCTCCCCGCTCGACGGGGCCCGAACCCCGGCCCACCTGGCATATCCCCGCAACAAGCACCTGTACTCCGTCTCCCGACGGACCCTCTGCCCTCGGACCCCTACTCATCACGGGGTCCAGCCCCACCGGCTTTCCCGGCCGGGTCAAGCCGCCATCTTGGGCCCTGCACCACGCGGCCGCACGGCCTCCCCTCGACCCTAACCCCGGGCCTGGCCGGCCCCGACATCCCGGCACCACCATCCACCCAGGAGGTGAGCGGACCACTTGGCAGGTCAATGGGAGAACGAAGTGTCAAGGGCTCTCCCCCACCAGGTGCCGATCGCCCCCAGCTCCCCCAGGCACTGGCTCCACCCCCTGCTGGGTGTCTGGACACCTTCATCCCGGACCCTCCGACCTCCAAGTGCGAGGGTCCGGACATCAAAGGGCACCAGCCCTATAACTGGGGCAGCTCCGGAGCAGGAAGGCAGTTGTATCCTGGAGTCGAGAGACACCGAGTGAACTCAACCCTGACGGTCTACTGGCGCTGCCGTAGCCCGCTCTTGTGAACCATCGTCCTGCCTGCTGGCGCTGCCGCGGCCTTCTGCAACCTTCACCTTCCTGGGACCTGCTGGCGCTGCCGCGGCCCGTTGTAACGACCATCCTCACCGGGACCTGCTGGCGCTGCCGCGGCCTTCTGCAACAGTCATCTTCCTGGGACCTGCTGGCGCTGCCGCGGCCCGTTGTAACGACCATCCACACCGGGACCTGCTGGCGCTGCCGCGGCCCATACCACCTAATCACCAAGCTCGAGGATTGTGAGCTCATCATCATCTCATCCGAACTACCTGATTGGTAAATAGACTGTCCCGCTACCCCCTTCCCTACCTTGCGAGACTCTAATCGAGGGGACCCCTGAGTCCAGACCTCCTTGTACCATTTAACCGTACCTTAAATAAGTGCTTATAAAGAACACTGAACCTTATCCGTGTGTGATATCTGTCTGTGGGGGGGAAGTTACTTGTCTGTACGATCGCTGGAGACGGCTCTCCCCGGAGACCTCTCCTCCTGACCCCGGCCGACCCTCCCGGTCCATCTACCTTTTCTAACACTAAGATGTGAAGGAAAAATGGCAAAGAACCTTGTTGCGAACCTGCTTGCACAATGTGCCTGACCTGAAACACTAATGACTGAGCTTCATGTGATATAATCACAGACTCCTTTCAGTGTCTATGCACAGGCATTTTCTTTTTTTAATCCTCTTTAGCTTTCTATGATCCTTTCTTACTGTCAACACGCGCACAACGAGCTTGGATTACCATTTGCCTTTCAGTGAGATACATCACAATTTAGACCTTTCTGCTTTTAAAATTCACAACTTCCCCATATGTCATCCAAGCTCAGAGCACCGTTGCTGTTCTAGACTGCATAGGGCACTCGCGCTTGATGTTCGATCCCTGAGTCACGCACATGAAGTAGAGTGGTGGTGGTCACACTTAAACCAGTCTCATACAATAGGAAGAGTTTAATGAGAGTTCACCTGTAGACTTGTTGTTCTTCATTCTCCCATACTCCAGAGACTTGTTGGTTTTGTCAGTTTTCATTCTCCCTTTGACACTTCCAAGGTGCTGTATCTGTGGCTCTTATCATGTGTCAGCAACAGTGGGTTCAGCTTCTTCATGACCAGCCCCAACATAAGACAGGCGCTTGTCGCCAAATTGAAGAAGCATACAAGATGTTATGTTTGAAGAAACCAGGTTTATTACTCACATACTATCCACTGATATTAAGCTCCCTCACCTACCAGACAGCAACTGCCCCCTCAGCTCCTGAGAATTCTGTTCAATCCACAGAAAGCTTGAGCCACCATGGTGAAAAATGCCAAGCAATAAATCACCCCATATCACAGGGAGCCACTTCGGGAGGAAACAATTTAGGGCCCGATTACGATGATGGACGGACCTGAGTCCATCCGACATCGTTTGGGAACTGGTACTGACCAACCTCCTATCGCCGGTCCCAACCCAGAAAGTAGGATGTGACCGAACACCATTCGGTCGCAGTCCTATTCTTTACAATGGGAGCATGCATGCATTCTGACCGGAATGCATGCTCTCATTGTAAAGAGCTGAGGTGCAATTCATCCCTACACCCTGTGGCAGACACCGGGTGCAGGTATACACAGTGGGGTCACCATCCAGAGGACTTGCACCCATGTGGACCCTGCTGGGGGCCCCTAAAGTGGGAGTTCCACAGCCTTTTAGTGTCAGAAAGGCCGGTACAGAAAGGCTGTGGGAATCTGCCATCGTATTACCTCGGTAAGAAAGAGCCGCCCTTGGGATTACAGTCCCCTTCCCGAATGGCAGACGGGCTCTCCGAGCCCGTCATAAGCCATTCGGAAATCCTATTTGGATGAATTTCCGAATGACTCCATTAAAATGGGTCGGTCGGAAATTAATCCAAACAGGAGATTACGATGCCGTAGGAACAGCTCCGAGCGAGGGTCGGAGTCATTCCTCTGGCATTGTAATCTGGACCTTAGTATTGGTAGGACACTTTCTCACTGATGTAATTTCTGAAAAGATTCATCACAAGCAGGGGGTTCATCATTGAAAATGGCATAATTAGTGTCCACAATATCTCATGACATTTCAGAACTTACATGCGGGACAGCCACAATTAATAACTTGACATGGGGAACCTATACAAATGCCGACAGGAATAAAATTGGTGTAGATGTCCTAAACAGGGTGCCAATCTGACATCCTTACTACTATTGTCATCCACACTGTAAAACGTTTTTCGGATGGCAGCACTACTGCTGGGGAATTGTGCTCTCCTTATCATTAAATGAGGCTGTTGGACTGAGAAGGGGAAAAAGAACATCACTTTGGGAGGTGCTCCTTCTCCTTCCTACCATGCAATCGATTAACTTCTGCCCCTGACAGGAGGACATCTTCCAGAGAGTGAAGGGGTCAGAAAAAAGTTTGTGAAACCTCATGAAAGTGTATGGGTGTGGATGTGCAACAGCTCGAGTTACACACGACAGCTTCAACAGAAGCATTAACACATTTTCTGACTCCGAAAAGTTGTTTTGCCCTCATTAATATAGGCCATTTGTTTGTGTAGGTCAAACTTAGATACACAAATAGCTTTGTAATTCAGACCCCAAGTGAGGTCTTAAAAAGAAAAAAGGTTAGGGTGGAAGGAAAGACAAATTAATCTGTTGCTAACATTCCAAGGAAACAGAATAAGGAAATATCACTCAGCAGTATATTAATCAGTCGCCACATCTAAATATGAACTCCAAATGTTTTTATAGAGGATTTCTTGGCCTTTGTTACTGAACTAAATTAATTCCATTGAGGCTAGTTCAGTCATTGCCACAATGTTTTATATTTTATTTCTTTTTAGACTTTCGATCTTAAAATAATTATCTTTTTACATAGCATTGCATTTTATATCCCAGAATGTATGGTATTTTTACAATCCGGGTCCATAGTACGCAACTTGCAAGGGGACACAAGAGGTTTTTGCCTTCTCTTTCTGTGCCCCGAGGGCAGATTTATAGAACAGAAGGGGCCACAGATGCTTGCCTAAGTCCCTTCTTTTACATGGATCGCACTGTCACAAAATGTGCCCTGGAATGTTTCACGAGAGTGTTCCCTCATTGGCATGTGGGGCATGCCATATGCAAATGAAATAATGCCCATACCCGTGTGCCTGCACCATATTACAGGTACAAGGGTAAGATCAAACAAGCTTTTGAGAGGAGCACTGGTCGTGTACCACAAATAAGATGGCACATTGTTCCTGTACCCCTCAAGGGCACCCCTTATGACTGTGGCACTGGGGTCCCATGACCAGCACCCATGCCCTACTAGTGGGGCAGCTCCTCTTTTAAGATCATCGATCCCTCTGCAATGAAAGTTGGTTGGTAGCTCTGAACTCTGTTATTTGGGAAACAAAATAAGTTCATAATGCTCTGCCATTGGAACAATAAAGGAGATTCCTTCCATGGACAGAAGACCTAATAGATCTTACACACCTAACCCTGCCTCATGCTGAAATGCACTCATTTGTGGAGTCTTGCAGGGGCTCAAAGGCACGTCTGGCCTCTTTTTCATATAAGTGTACTATCACCAATGTTCGGTGTCCCTTTGCTCATCTCACACCTTGTCGCCCGGGCCATCCTGTTCAGGCTAGTGGCTAATATTAGTAGCCCTGTCTTAGCACAGGAGAAAATGAGAGCAGTGGGCTATATGCTGCATGGACTATGGGTGAACTCTTCGATCTCACCCCTAACCTGTAAAACAATCTGAAATAGGGTGCAATAGGAGCGACTCTAGAGCTAAAATGATGCCAGCAGAAACTGTCAGTGTCCTGCCAGGCTTGGGCAAAAGCACATCAGTTAGGAAACAGGACTACTCTTTGCGAGAACGCCATCCCCAGATTGGTGGCTGTATAGTGCTGGTCCAGCATGTATGTCCACTTACGGCACCCTCTCTGTACTCCTTCATGTAACTGACCAAGTTGGAGAACCCCATCTTCGTAACAGTGACTCATATGATGACATTTTAGCATCGGCAGACCTTGGACGCATACTCGGCCAATATCAGGTATGTGCACCTGAAGCTGGTCCTGCCCTCGCAGGCCACCATGCCATCCTTTTGTTTCTGAGCGAAAGTGGGAGTTATCCTTACAGGCATGGTGGGCACTGCCACCTCGAAGAGAAAAAAAGACGCACAGAAGTCATTCAGTCTCCTAAGAAAAACCTTCATGAATATGACCTAATATGAGCACTGGCCAAACATCTAGCTCAGAACCCCCTTTACCGCACGTTGAGAGGCTGCATCTGAGATGACCTGTATAATCATCACAGCATATTACAAATATGACCATGTTCAACCTTGTTCTTAAACACTAAACACTCAAAACAAAAGAACTATGTATTCACATTCCCTGAAGTGGCTTTGAAGTGGACGGTCAGAGCTACATAAACATTTAAGAAGTAACAAAAAACATAAAAATGACCAGTTAAAATTGAAGCTGAAATCAACAATGCACTCACAGATACGGGGCAAATCATTAAACACACTGTTGCTTTTGGGCCTCGTCTGTTGAGAAGGATCTATTATGATAAGCATCATGAATGGCAGATTGACGCATTCGATCATGCCTATTTCAATTCACCTTAAGCTATTTTCTCTAATTACCCATCTTCGCCTTTTTTTCACAGGTGAGTTGCAATTTCACGTGTCTCAGTTGCTTCTCTGGGCTGTCCAGGTTGTGTGCAAAACATATAAACTCACCTATCCAGCAGTCGTGGCCGGCATGGCTCCAGGGTGGGGTGTCAGTAAGGGTCACGCTGGGGGGGTGGTCACGTGGGTTCACGGGGGAGGAGGCAGGACGGATTTAATTTAAATTTAAAAAAACGTACCTTACCGGCCCCGCGCCGCCTCATCTCCTGGCCAGGTCCCACATTTTCCTGCTGCTCTCCCGAACAGGAAGCAGCCACAGACAGCCTCCATCCCCTCCCCTAAGCCAATCACAACGATGCAATGACAGGATGTGTGTTAGTTGATTGAAAAGGACACCTAGCTGTTCTGACTATACCCAATCTCATTAGTCTCTGGCTGGATATTTTCCAGTTTGTCAAACACTAGTTTGGGCATCAGGCACAATTAGTCAACCATACTAATTCTATAATAGCGCCCACTGGGTTACTTCCTTTTCAATCAACTAACGCACAAATCAAGGTTTGCTACAGTTCAGGGTAATTGCGACCGCATGAAATGGAACACTAATTATTGGATTGA
Organism: Triturus cristatus; assembly: GCF_964204655.1. Taxonomy (NCBI): domain Eukaryota; kingdom Metazoa; phylum Chordata; class Amphibia; order Caudata; family Salamandridae; genus Triturus; species Triturus cristatus. The sequence continues at coordinate 689,723,406 of NC_140594.1, forward strand.
GTACTAGGCTAACTACATGTGAATTGTCATGCTTTGTGTCCGTTTCTTTATAGGTACTACTCTCGTTACAGATTTGCTAACGCATTCAGAAGTCCTGAAGGCAAGAATTTGCGAACCGTGAGTAATTCGGTTCGCTTTGAGGCCATAGGTTAGGGTGCACCTTAGCGAGTGCATACCGCCATGGTCCCTGGTCCTGAAGAAAGCCTCGCCATCGGCATTTAGAGGCTGAAACATGTAGACCTCATTTTTAATTTAGGATGTAACTGATCAATTTACTCAGTCGCAACATCCACTGCCCATTTTTAATCTAGTCTTACTATTCAACAATTAAATTTATTAGGAATAGTAAAGACTATTTTACTTTCACCTTTTGCACTATCACTTGCACATATCACAAAACAAAAAATCCCACTCTGCTGTAATCAGGCGTTGGAGCACACTGGAGTGGCACTTGGCCTCTCTGGTGGGAGCCCAATGATGAAGCATGTCACCAGCTAGGTTGGTGAGTGAGGGCCCTTCATAAAAAACATGAGTGACTCCTTTTTTAGCCCATCACCCTCTGGCTTCACTCTTCTGTTGTTTTTTGAGGACAATTGTATTTAAGACCTTTGGTGTCTGCTTACACTCCAAATTGCGCTCTGCATTCAAGCCAATTATATTTGGCCTTGATTCCTAGAATCGGGAATACCCAGCAGGGCGTTCGATCTTTTGCATATCTTGGCACAAAATTGTGGAATGATGGGCCACACAAGCTGCAAGTTTGTAATTCTCTTTTAGTATTTTGGAAGAAAATGAAGACTTGACTGTTTCCATCTATATAATATAATGTTTTTAGAAGAATTTGACTATTAAGCTGCTTCCACCTGTATAATGTGATATAATAGATTGAGTACTTTTGTTTGGTGAGGATGCCAGCGCTGGTAAACCAGTCAGGGTAGCCATGCACTTTACAAGTCACTATAACATAGCATAACAGGACAAAACCAAACTCTTTCATTTATTTAAAATGCCTAATATGGCACTAAGGTTTGAGATTGAAACCCTAAGTATGATGCAGCTCACCAGTTGTCTTTTCTGGGTGTGCGGAGGACAAGAGCATGACAGGTCAGAGTGAGGACTGATTTTTCTCTTACCCTCTCACGGGTGTCTGTAGTCTGAACGTTGTAATAGAGTGTAAATGATAATGAGGCTGCATGCAGTCATAGAGAGCAAGTTATATTGAGGCTGGGATTTTCAAATTTGTGTACAGGTGTGTGGTGATACCTGGCATAAGTGCTGATCCAGTCAGTGGTTTCACCCGATTGAGGTGCATAGTGGCCATTAGACACATAGAAGGGTGCTGAGCTGTGTGAGTATGCCCAGCGTGGTTCCTCCAGCAGGAGTCTCACCCGTGAGTCATGTTGGACCTTCTGCGAAGGTGGACAGGCTGGGTGCAATGTGAGCATTTCTGATGTAGTCTAGTTGTTTCAGAGCAGAGGAGGCAGATTCTCAGAAAGTGGATGTGCAAATGAATTCACACAGTCAGTCCAAAAACAATACAAACACAGCAACCATCTTGGAATGGTGTCGGAATTGGCTGAGCAGAATTATACATGAAGGGCAAACTGCTGAAAAGAACATGTAGGGCTGTTGGTACATTCTATTAATAATATTTCTCTTACACTTGTTGAGCTCCACCCAAATTTCGCTGTTCTCACTTGGTGGAGTGTTCCTTTAGCAACTTAATAATGTAAAGTTGAATATATATCTACGGCCTGACTTTGATGTTGGGTGGAGGTGCCCTGGCAACACTGGTGATCTTTCTGTCAGTACGTCACCATAAATATCGGTGAACTGGCACGTGCAAACAATTTTTAGGATGAGGTGATCCCTGATCTGCTGTCCTTAGTAAATATGACCCAGGTCGAGGGAAGGAAACAGACAGTCAGGGTCACCAGATTTTCCCTTAAGCTGCTCAATGAAGGAAGTTTGCCCTGAGAAATGCTGACACAATATAGCCTTATAGCCCGCCGTAGCGGGCTATACCTGCTGTTAAAGGCCCGCTGCAGCGTTAAAGGCCCGAGCTGAAGGCGAGGGACTTTAACAAAGCAGAGGGACATTAAAAGCCGGTATAGCCCTGCTACGAAGGGCTATAGGGCTATTAGAACATTCTGCCACTAGAGGGCAGAATGTTCGAACAAAACAAAGCCTTCAGGGAGCGCGAGGGGATAGAAATCCCCTCAGGCTCCCTGAATCCTTTGTTCACAGCCAGAGCTGTGAACAAAGACAAATTGGAATGTTGGTGCTCCGGGCTTATACCAGCCATTATAAGCCCGGAGCGCTCCATTGTGTTCAATGGAGCTTCCAGCATTCCAATGTTCTAATATAGCCTTATAGCCCGCCGTAGCGGGCTATACCGGCTGTTAAAGGCCCGCTGCAGCGTTAAAGGCCAGAGCCGAAGGCGAGGGACTTTAACAAAGCAGAGAGACTTTAAAAGCCGTTATAGCCCTGCTACGAAGGGCTATAAGGCTATTAGAACATTCTGCCACTAGAGGGCAGAATGTTCTAACAAAACAAAGCATTCAGGGAGCGCGAGGGGATTGAAATCCCCTCAGGCTCCCTGAAGCCTTTGTTCACAGCCAGAGCTGTGAACAAAGACACATTGGAATGTTGGTGCTCCGGGCTTATACCAGCCATTATAAGCCCGGAGCACTCCATTGTTTTCAATGGAGCTCCCAACATTCCAATGTTCTAATAGTGCATAACAAAGCGGGTCACATACCATATCCAGTGAATCTTGTGAGTGATGTAGAGCCTCTTGGTCAGACTGCTGAACAGAAATAGTACTCAATGCCACAAATTACACCGGGACCTCAGAAGATGGGAAGATTTGATAAGTGTGTATGGCTATCTGGATTTTTTTCCCCAAGACCTAAGGAACACTGTTGATAAAGTAATGGATTTAGAGGAGTCAATTTCCATACTTCAAGACACTGGTCACAAGCAGAAAGAGGAATTGTCAAAGCTGACGAAGACTACCAAGATCCTGTAGAAAAAGACGAAGATGGTTAAGGAAGGTTACAAAGATCTAACGTAACACATGTTAGAATCTCAGATTGGACAGAGGGACAAGGCACTGAACTATTTCTGGAAATGTAGGTTAAGTGTTAAAGGCAGTGGAGGTCTTTGGTTGTTTCATTATCAGGGGAGCGTGCACCTGCCCTTGATGGCACATTCGTCTTAGGGGAAAAAGTCTTTAGAAATTATGTGGAAAGGTTCTGCCTACTGAGAAAGGCATTCCAACATGGCCACCAATGTTATGAATTCACTAAAGGGATGGTGTTCCTGACTTTGCCAGTCCCGAAGATTTTGCAGAAAGTGAACAACAGCATGGCAGTCTAAACATTAGATTGAGGTGTTTGTATATCCATGCTTTAGGGTCTATGTTTCTAGGGTAGGCAATACATGTGGGGCAACAAAAGTGCTACTCCTCTCACATTCAGTAGTTCTCTACTGACGTAATTACCCATCTCTTACTTAATTCAATAGGATTTCAAATGCTTATTGAGCGGGTGCAATGTTTTTATTAGTGGGTCTGTATCCTACTCGCACCCATGTTCAATTGTTACATGAACCCATAGGATGGCTGTTTGAGGATGGTAAATATGCATACAACTACATGGTTGCCCACCTGGTCATCCCAAATTAATGGAGTTTCGAATCACAAGATATATTGGGGCTTATTTACAAGACCCTTGCGCTGCCGGTGCATCACTTTTTATGACACACTGGCGTCGTAACCTGCTGCCCTATATTTACAAGGACATGTATGGCCACCCTGTGTGGCTTTTCATACCCTTGTAAATATGGCCCCTTAACATGCAACACTTTGCGTGAAAGGGGTGTGCCATGGGTGTTGCTGTGAGTGTTCCCACGCAACACCCATGGCTTTTGCCACATTTCCAGATTAACGAGAAATCATTAAACCTTTGGAAATGTGTCAGAATGATACGCCTCCCCAGGGGAGGCGTGGGAAGGTGAAAAGAGGAGAAATTGTTTAATTTCTCCTAGTCTTTTTCCTCTTTCTATGCGCGCTGCATTCTGCAGCACACATAGGAAGAGAAAATCACCTCTTGTGGTTGTTTTTGTGCAGAGAGGTGTGTGTTCCTGCACAAAAACAATCATCAGGGTGCAAGGGTGCCTGCATCAGTGCATGGCAGCTAATTGTGCACCAGCGCAGGGGATAGCAAACTGATCTGTCATATCGTTGTAGATCGGACGCATCCCTTTGCTTCGGAATTAAGGCAGCGCAGCACAGCCAAATGGCTTGTGGCACCGCGCTGTGACAATCCCTTGTAAATAAGGCCCATTGACTTTCAAACGCTTGATCACATAACATGGAGTTGAGAAAACGCAGCTATGTTCTGTCTCGTTCAATTACCCCCAGTGAGGGGTAGTAGAGTGTTAAAGTGCTGTGCTGCAAAATTTGTAAATAGTGCTGTGTTTAGTACTTAGTCCTGCATGTGCCAGTGTTTGATAATGAAACTGTTTTAAAGACCCCAAATTGTTTATGGATTTTTCTGGTTTGATGACCAGCGGTGGTTCTGTCTTCAGTGAGGAGCTAGGACATGCGCAGTTTTAACGGGCAGGTATGTACGCGGATGAGAACATTATTAAAAACATTCCATACACTCAAGGCTTCACCGCTTTTACAAGTGGTGTTACCATTATCCACCAAGATCTTACTCGATTTAGAGACCTCGAGAGTTTAAAGGGCAGAATTAATGGCTACAGCTGTGGGTGCTTTTACCACTGAGATAAGTTACTGACTACAACCAGATTCAGACAGAAACTCCACCGAACCGGAGCGATTTCCTTGGAACTGACCATGAAAATGACTGCACAGTTCAACTTAGCTGGCATGGAGCAATATATACATCCAAGTTTAACGATTTTAAATTAAAAAGCATATGTGAGCATGGCTTTCACTTTTTATGCCACACTTAATGATACTTTGGGGAGTCGGGAGCTGGCTTGGCAGTTTGTTTGATGATGTAGTTCAGGGAACATTTCTCTGCTTCGGTGGAACAGCCCCCCAGCCAGTCCCTTTCATTAAGAATTCTTATGGAAGTAATGACACAGCATCATAGCTAATGAGTATTACACACGGTACTCAGTGGCATATGGAGCTGTTATCCGAGGACAGAGCAGACGCCTTCCTTCAAACATGCTTTGGATGTTTTATGAATTTTTAGTGCATGGACTGCAATCGTCTGGCTTCAGGGCGCTGTACAAAGCATCATAAAGACCAGGAGTAGAGGAAGCACATCGTGACATTCAGAGTGTTATACAAACCATTGTCAATAATTAGATATTAAAAGATCATGGGAATCATTTATGGAGGAATTTCAGATGTCTGTACAAAGGTGTCTGCAGTAACAGGGGATATTAGTTTACTACTTGTAAAATTCCATAGCGAATTCCCAAATATTGCAAAATTTGCGCAAAATTATAAGTTTACCTTTGTGAATCAGGCCCTATTCAGTGCACCGAGGGTTAATAACCAGACCTCAGTGACAGTGTTCTAATGCATTACAACATGGCTACCCCCAACTTGCACAAGTTAACTTATTTATAAGCTTCTAGTATATGGTCCCTAGGATACCCAGGGCAAGCAAGTGTCCACCGGGGGCGGCAGCACTGATTGCGCCATCCTGATTGTGACGAAGTACAACATGACTGCAGCCTGCCACTGCAGCCTGAGAGGGCAGTTTCAAACTTCTAGTTCGATTTTGCCATTCAAACCATGGCAGAACCCCCACTTTCATTAACAATATATATACGTTTCCTCTAAGAGAGGCCTAACAAGTCCTAAGGCAGGGGGCTGTATATTATTAAGCAGGACATGTACTTGAATATGTCCTAACAGTAAAACCTCCAAATTGTTGTTTTTATTGTGAAAGGCTAATAGGCCCTTTGGCAAGTACCGAGTTACAGGCTGACCCCTCAGTTCTGATAACCTCTGGAATGGACTACTTAAGTTGGTACTCCAAGGTATCAAATTTATCAAAACATGAAACCTGACCTAATGCCCAAGTTGAATTTAATGTCACTTTTAAGGAAAAGCAACTTTTAGAAAGTTGCCACTTTGATGCCCAGTTTATCCGGTGGCCATTCATAGTTGCTGGCCACCAGACACCATTCTGCACTCCTCGGGAGTCATGTAAATGACTCTCATGCCTAGGAACAATATAGGCCTGCTGACGGAGGGAGGCGTTACCTCCCCCCTTTCAGGAAGCCCCATAGAGTGTTGCCCAAAAGGTGAGCTTCAAAGGAGAAGTCACCTTTGATGGGAAAATTACAAACACACTTGAGAGGGGTTGCTTGTTCGTTCAGGTAGATGGGCTGTCGGTGGGAACAGAGAGGGAAGAACAATGCCCAAACCGGTTTTCCCATGGGTGTGTAGCCCACAAGTAACTATAACTATACCTCTAAAGTGGGCTACTAAGTTACTCACGTCAAAGGAAGGGTTCAGACATCTTGGGAGTGTCCAGAATAGTGCACTCTGACAGCTAAATGCCACACATAGCAAGGAAGTCGTCATAAAGTGGGAGTCACCACATCATTCTCCCAGGGCACTTTCTGGGCTCAAATATGGCATCATGAACCTCAGATCCATTTGGACTGAAGAAAGAACTGAAGAAGGTCTGCTATGCTGATCCTTGGGCCTGGCAAGAGAGGCTGCACCAACCAGTGACTGCAAAAGCTGCTACTTGGGCTAGCAAAGAGAGGATTGTGTCTGTGGTGCCTGGCTCCTGGAAAAGTATTTTCAGAGCCCCAGACAAAAAGTTGAACTCCACGAGTCAGTTGGCTGACTCCATTTCAGCACCAGGCCCATAAAAGCTTAAGGAGCCCATTCTGGCTAGTCAGTGGCCACTTCTAAAGAATCACAGTTGATCAAGAACGTGCAGCCAAGAAGACCACCCCACAGTGCTCAAAAGGTGCACTTATGTCTGTGAGACCCAGGAGAGTTGTCAGAGTGCAGGTTGGTCACCAAAGAAGGACATCAGCCTGTGCCAAGGGAGACCATTGGACCTGCTCTGACAGGAGATTGGTTGTCCATCTGTAGAAGTGGACCTCAGCTAGGCCTACCAGTTCAAGGGGTTCACCCTTCTCTGCACAGAGTCCTCAGACCAATAGGAAGAATTTGGCACAGAAACTGGAATAGAAAATACAAAGTTTAATAAACCTCATGAGGTGGAACTACATTCACACAGCACCCTTCGGTATTGAATGAAGTAGCACTCCGAACAGAGGGAATATGGTCCTTTTATACGCACACAGGGGCTCAAAAGAGGGTGGTACAAGTACAGAAGAAGGTTTTATGCACATATAAGGTCATATAGAAATGCACAGTCGACAAGTAGGAGGAATTAACAGTTTGCCAATGCTAGTAAACACATCCTGACAGTTACGTACTACTAACAGCTGCAAGGACAGCTGAAAACTCAACTGGGCATGTGCAAAGGTGGAAGATACTAAATATAGTTCGTTTCTAGGCAGATTACAAGAGCAGTCAACACTGAGGGAGGACAGAGCACATGGTGAGCTGTGGCAGCACATGGCAAACAAAATGGCTGTCAAAAATACAAAATGGATTCCACAAAATGGACAAGATAGCCTCTAAATACAAGATGGATTCCGCTAATGCTAATCCAATCGCTGCCAATTTACAACAGATGACCCTTTCAGCATTAGCTGAAGACATTCATTCCTCTGGGGTAATCTAAATATGCATCTCGTACATCTATTAGCATTATTTCAGCCACCTCTTTATTCAACATTTGTTGGGCCATGTTTCTGCAACATTCCTTTTGACAGGTATACAGACAGAGATGCAAATGGAGCAAAGCATTGGACCACATTGGATACATACACAGCATGTAAAAAGTATCGTAATCATTACACACAGGATAGTCAGTAGCTTCCAGCCCCAAGCAGAAATAGGAGTCCAAAACCATCCAGCAACAGTCCAAGTACCAGTCTCTGGATGAATTTCTGCAGCAATTTTATGCAGTTTTGATATTGCGTCATATACTGAAGGTGAGTGATCCGGTATGAATACGCAACAGCTGCTACCGATGATGCGACATGCACCACCTCGATCAGCTAGAACCACATCTAGAACCATTCGGTTCTGGAGAGCTACAATCCTTGCAATTTGCAGCTCCTCCGTAATGTTTCCAAGTGCCATAGCTGTCTGATTGGTAACAGCTTCCACAACTCTAGTCAATCGTCTTATTTTCCTACTGTTTAATGTAGCACCCACAAAGAAGAACAAACCTAAATTAAAATCGACATATTGTTGCAGAGTGATATCAGTTTGGTCTACTTTGTCAGCACTTATTGTCCTTTTGTATCTATTTCTAGAGATATCGTCGAATAATTTAATGTCCCGGTGGTAGAATGCAGGTGCCAGAAACACAGGGGGCAATTGAAAGGACACATAGCACACACCTGACCACCCAGCAGGAAGTTGATAATATCCGTAGCTACCACAGATAAAGTAGGTATTATGTGAGGCTATAAAACTACTGTTATTTACACCTTCAATAGTCAGAATTACAGTACATTCGCTTTTCCCCACTGGAATTCTCCCAATACTTCTTATACATAGATCTGCTTTAGCTCTACTAACAGAAATCACAAATTGTTCATTACTGGTAAAAGTTCTCATATTTGTGAAGACATATGGTGTTGAAATATTGTCCGGTTGATACTCTTCCCATTCCCATTTGGTCCCTTTGGCTTGAGGATAACCATCTTTATTTTGGTAGCATACTTTATTAAGGCAAAAAGGAAGCCCGCCTACTGTACGTCTTCCAGATGCAAACAAAAGCGCATACCAAGCTTGACAAGAACCATTATGAGAAAAGGGAAGAGGAATAAAAGGTGCTCCTCCTTTCTTTTGATGTGCAGGTATCATCCCTCACACCCAACAGTTGGTAGTATTTGTGGCATTATGAGTATGATGCAACATCTGGATAAAGGTATTATTTAAGTAGGATTGTCGATGCTTCTGCTCATGGTAGGGAAGCGTAAAGTTGTGGTGTTCAACTGATACTGGAGTAGTGGCGATCAAAAGCTCTCGAGCAGGAGCCACTTTCTCAACGAACCAGGTTATTACTGCTACAGCCACCATAGCAACAACAAACCCTATAGCACAAATGATCTTTCTCTTAGCAACAGTTGATCTCATTGTGGACATGATCAGCTTGTCGTTGAAAACAATCGTTGGAGCTCTTATCCCTGGGCAGCCGTTGGTTTCTTCACCGAGGGTCAAGACGGGTGTCGCTACACTATACAGGACTGACCCCCCACTTGCCACATCAGCATTCCGTTTCACTAACCCAGGGCGGTTGCTCAACCAGTCTATTTCGACGATGCAGGCTCTTTCCGTGGTCTCAGTTGGTATCGGGATACTCCAGGAATCGTGTGGTCCGGGAAGACTTCCTCAGGTTCGTCAGGTGATATGGCTTGGCCTTTCTCTGTATCCAGGATCCACCAAGGTAGACGGCACTTTCTTGCAGTGGGTGGAGTGCACCCAGTTCCTCCTGTTCATCACTCGGACCGCAGTTCTCGTTGAAAGGAGCACCTGCTCCGGGCAGCGCCACCTCGGTTCCAAGCTGCTCGACCTCTGGAATGATCGGATCATCACCTGGTCTCCAGGTCGAAGTCCATGGCCTTCACCTGCAGACCTATCAGGAAGAGCTTCTCGAACCTGTTGATGAATAGAAAGCAAACTGTCAGTCAATTGTGATAGGTAGTCGCTCATCAATACACATGGTACATCATGTATGGGACGTGGTTTAGGAATTCCCCAAATGTTCATAGGCCTTCCAAACACCACCTCATATGGTGTAAGACCAGATCGCGAATGTGGCACTGATCTAATGGACAACAGTGCCAAAGGTAATGCATCTGGCCAATTCTAGGATGTGGAAGCCAGTATTTTCGCCAGTTTAAATTTAAGTGTGGCGTTATACCTTTCCACTAGCCCTGCTAATTGTGAATGGAAAGCAGCATGACATTTCTGCTTTATCCCTAATCCCTTCAGGACATATTCGACAACTTGCCCAATAAAATGGGGTCCGTTATCACTCCATAAAAGTTTACAAACACCAAATCTGGGGAAGAATTCCTCCAAAAGTACCTTTGCTGTAGTGAGAGCTGTATTGTCCTTCGTAGGGTATGCCTCTATCCATTTACTGAAGGCACATACCACTACCAAAACATACTTTAAGTTGTTACAGCGCTCAAGCTGGATGTAATCCATTTGCAAAACTTCAAACGGTGCGGTTGGCGTAGCAAACCTTCCTGTAGGAGTCCATGTCCCTTTACCAGGATTATGCTGAAGACAAATCAGACAAGACTGCACCATCTTTTTAGCTGTTCCGGCAATTTCTGGATGCTCCCAAACTTGCGTGAGCAATTTCGTTATCGAGGAGGCTCCAACATGTGCCGGCCCATGTGCCATATGAGTCATAGGTTGTAAATAGGCTGTAAGCAATCTCCACTTACTCATCTCTTTATTCCTCCAACAGCCCTCATCGTCCATTGTTCCCTCCTTAGACCATTGCTCAATTTCTTCTGCAGAAGCAGATCTCTGCATATCTAGCACTTCCTGTCTGGTATCATGCCAGCGTTCAGCCTGTGACTTCACTACGGACATTGACGTGGTGCTTCGCTGCATGGCAGTTTCACGGGCTGTTTGGTCTGCAAAATCATTGCCTTGTCCTATCTTATCAATTACTTTCTTATGTGCGCTACATTTAACAATTGCTATTCTCTTCGGGTATGTTAAAGCAGTCAAGAGATTATGTACTAATTCTCCATGCATTATTTGCATCCCGCGGGATGTAAGAAAGCCCCTCTCCTTCCAGAGTAGCCCAAAATCATGAGCCACTCCGAAAGCATAGCGGCTATCTGTATAAATGTTCACAGATAAGTCAGTACTAAGTTCACACGCTCGTGTCAAAGCTATTAGCTCAGCTGCCTGAGCTGACTTCTGTGGAATACGAGCTGTCTCAACTACCGTCTGAGGTGTTGTAATTGCATATGCAGCTGACGTTGTACCATCTGGTAACTTCAAACAGGACCCATCAACCCATAGTTCCCCATCAACACTTGAAAGGGGCGTGCCTTGGAAATCGACACAACCCTTTGTCTGTTCCTCAGTAAGGAATACACAATCATGAGACGACTGTGACTGAGACTGAGTCACCGGGTATGGCAACAAAGTGGCTGGGTTTAGTGTCGCACATCTCTTCAGTGTAATGTGAGGGGCCAACAATGTCAATTTGTATCCTGTCAGACGAGCACTAGTTAAATGCTGCGTCTTCGTCTGATTTAAAAGGTCATCAACCGCATGGGGTACTAGCACCAACAGCTTATGTGACAAAACTATCCCTTCACTCTGACGTATTGACACAGCTGTTGCTGCAACTGAACGGAAGCATCCAGGTAACGCACGAGCACCAGGATCAAGTACTGCTGAAAAATATGCACAGGGCCGCTGTTTGTAACCGTGTGTCTGCACTAAAACTGACAATGCGCATCTATCTTTCTCATGTACATAGAGTGTAAAAGGCTTCGTATAATCTGGAGTACCAAACACTGGTTCTGAACAAAGAGCTTGTCGTAACTGTTGGAAAGCAGTCTCACATTCATCTGTCCATGGGAGGGGCATTGGAGTATTTTTAGTCAAAAGTGCTAGCAAGGGTTTAACAATGTGTGAAAACCCTAATATCCATTTCCAACAAAAAGAAGTAAGACCAATGAATGCACTGACATCTTTCTGAGTACGGGGCACTGGTGTGTCTAAAATAGCTTGAATGCGATCTGGTGTGAGTGCACGTCCCTCCTTAGACAGAAGGTGACCTAAGTAGGTTACCTTCGGTCTACAATATTGCAATTTCTTTCGTGACACTTTGTGATGATGGGAAGCAAGAAAAGAAAGCAAGGACAAAGTACATTTTTCACACTGTTCAGGGGTATCAGCTGCCAACAAGATGTCATCGACATATTGTATGAGAGCCACACCTTCAGGCAAAACAAAAGAATCAAGTTGTCTTTTTAATGCTTGACTGTAAATACTAGGACTCTCAGTATAGCCTTGAGGAACTCTACAAAATCTATACAATCGATTATTCAAAGTGAAACAGAACAAATATCGGTTATCAGGATGAATAGGGATCGAAAAGAAAGCATTTTTCAAGTCTATCACAGAGAATGTAGTTGCTGTCGGAGGAACCAAAGTAAGAAGTGTCGGTATGTCAGAAACCACGGGGTATTGTGGTACTACAATCTTGTTAACTTCTCGCAAATCAATAATGAATTCGTAAATCCTAGTGTCAGTATCTTTTTTCAGAATAGGAAGAATCAGACTGTTACAAACATTGTAAGGAAATTCCTCAACAACCCCCACTTCAATGAGATCATGGACAATACGTATGAGTGCTTCTTCGCATCAAGACCTCTTCATTGTAGTCTATGGCGGTCCTTGCATAAAGTGTGGAACTTGACTCAAGACTGCTGCGGTGACCAGGTAAGTGCCTGAATACCCCTTACTGGCCCCCCTAACCTTCTCCCTGTAGGAACTGGTTGCCCAAACCGGGCCAGAGTAGGCTAACACAACACTTTAAAACTTTTCAGAGGTTTTAAAACTTTACGGTTATGATTGTATGTTGGTGCTTTGGCCTAAAAAGCAGAGATTCCCATTTTACTCAAAACTATATATCTCTGGAACCCTTTAGTGGATCTTGCTCATCTTGCAGTCTAAAAACTCACAAAAATATAATCTATTTTTATGGTGTCAAATTTCTTTTGTGTTGTGTGACTTTCTTATTCTGTTGATTGTTGCATATGAATGCTATACACCAGCTCCTTTCTTTAAGACTTGCTGCTCAAAGCCCCTGCCACCCAGTGTTGTGCTAGAAGTTTTACAACCAAGCCAACTGGACCCAAGACAGTTTCGCAAGAGTATTTCACATGGAGATGACACAACCACGCAATATAATACACCATAATCCTCACAATATATTGCTAATTTTAAGTCTTGTGCAGATAGAATGTCTATTAGGTGTTTTAACTTCTGGAGTTGAGATCTTGCTGATTTTGCCATGACTTGAATATGCTCTTTGAAGTGAAGTTTTTCACCCGGTAGAAAACCAAGGGATTTGTAAGTGGTGGCAAGTTTTTGATTAATACCACCATTTTTAGTTGATTCAGTTCAGATACATCAGATCATAAAGTTAGGATTTAGGAGAATAACATAAATTCTGACTTTAAAGAATTGAATTTTAGGAATTTCTTCTGCATCTATCTATGTGTGGCTTGTAGTGCCGGACTGATCATGTAGATGGATTCAGGAAGGTCCAACTTAAGATAACTTTAGGTGTCATCAGAGTACTGGTGAAAGAGTACACTCAGATCTTTAAGAAAGGTTCTAAGTGGCTCAACCTAAACAGTGTACTACTTTTTGCTCAGTCACTCGTGCTCACTTTGTCTCATAGAGATACACAGAGTAAACGGTGGGGTTTAATAGGTGTGTTGAAACAACCATTGGACAGTAACAGATATAAATGATTATAAGCACTAACAGAGTAAAAGGATGGTACATTTGTACCATCATGCTAAAACAATGAATACAGGCAAGTATATAAAATACATGACAGTAAAAATGGGTACTCCTATGATGCAACCCTAACTAGATGTACCTAAGTGCACATAGCATGTATGTGGGTGTAAAATCCAAGAATCCCTCTGGGATAAAGTCAACCCCATTACCTGAAGTGAAAGACTGTGGGACCCCATCTTGGTCTCGAGATGGACACCCTAGAAGGGATGTCAGACCACTGCGAGCTGGAGTGTCTTCATTCAGGAACCTCAGCGTCTTGCATCAGTGTGTCGGTATGGAAGTCATTTTCTCCTCTCACTACCTCAGCAAGATATGGTGTATATATACCCAAAGTGGTACCCCCTGGGGATATAACTTTCTGTGTCATGTCGGACTAGGATGAAGGAAGGAAAGACCCTTATACATAGTTATTATGCAGGGGATGGTAGGCCTGCTATCGTGCTGTGATTCAAAGAATCCTCATGCATAATGAATGAGGCTTAAGCTTTTCGGAGAAAACCCCATGTCATCTTTGGACATTTCTGTAACTAGGTAAAAGGTCAGTACTAAGAACTCTTATGTAGTGTAATGGTAGGGGAGAATATAGGTGAAAGGTTAGGTGACTACCTTAGCCTATATTGGGGCACCTATAAGGAACATAACAGAGTTGGCTCCAAAGTGGAGCCCTGCAGAATGCTAGCAGCTAAGTTTGAACTATAAGCTATGATTCAAACCACTTGAATTTTGTTCCATTCATACCCATTATCTCTTTTGGAATGGACAAGAGTTTTTGGAATTCAACTGTGTCAAATGTTGCTTACGGTGAAATAGGATAAGCAGATATAGAAGACCTTCATGAAAAGTACCAAAATACATAATCTAATACAATGAAAGGTCCTACTCTCTTTTAGACATCCTGTCCTGAATCCAGTTTGGAATGTGCCTTTGAGATCTTTATCTTAGATGTGCTTTAATAATTGGAAATCAAGTCCTTTCTCAATTACCATAGAGATGAAAGAAAGGACAGCAATGGGGTGATAGTTCTTAACCATAGAGGGAGTCAATATTCTGTTCTCTGAGGACTAGCTTGAAGTGTCCACCCTTGAGACATTGTGACACAATACTGTTTTGGAGTGAAAACGTAGTTATATGAAGCCAGTGCAAAAGCCAACTCTGTTTTATTTTTTTGGCAAGATGGGGTGGAATGGGATACCCAGAGTATGATGATGTCTTAGTGTCAGAAACAGCCATGAGAAGGATTTTGTGGCAAATAATAGAGAATAAGGCTTGTATAATTGTCACTTTAAATCAGTTACAAGATATGGGGATCTCTGCAGTTGAGTTACCTAGTTCTCTGATTTTGATTAGTGTGTTCTAGTGAAAGAAGTTTTCTCTAATTTTGGGCCGAAACAATGTAAATTCATCACATCTACACACATCTGTGGAATCAGGAGAGGCATTGTTGGTTTCTGACCTGATTTCAAAACGTTTGTTTAATTAGAGTTGTTATGGGGGATTAGACAAGAGGCTTTAGCAAAGAAGATAGGACATTTCTATGTATTAAAGATAATGAAATTCTTCAGTCTCTCCAAATTATTTAATCTTTACAGGTGGAACATCATTTGAGGCTAATATTCATGAAAAAGATTTAGCAGATTTGGTTTTATTTGGGGCTTTAATAGAGAAAGGAGCACCATCATCAATTATGTTTCCGATGGAGGAGTCAAAGTATTTAAGGTGAGAGCTGTTGATTGACTCAGATAGAAGGAGACCAGAGAGGGCAAGTCTTCTTTGTCTAGTTTAGTCTCTAGCTCATACTCTTTTGCCACAAAAATAAGGATGTGTGGCTTGAATCTAGATTGAGAATGGAATCAGGAAATTATGAGTCCAGTCCAGGTTGTTATCAGGCCAGTGGTCATTGTCTAGTATGTTGTATAAATGGTCACTGAAATGAGTCTTATATCATTATTTTTTTATATCCTTCAACTTTATTAAACATTGTTGCAGCAACATTTATGGGCAAATATTGACAGTACTATAAAAGCCAGTGATGCTTTTACTACCAAAGGAAATTCATATTATTATAGTCAAAGTAAATTGCTATATTTTTACACTCCTCCATATAATGTTCCTTTTATTAAACATAACAGCTATAAAGAGTTTTTTCTAAAGTTCCTACTTGCCTGCAGCTGAAGTAAAGATTAACAGATGAGATCACATTGCAGTGTTTTTGCAAAATTCTGCTAACGTTTTGTGAAGTCTGGTACATGCTATGATTTTTCAAGCCAGTGACCTCATATCTTGACACTACTAGGGAAACTTTCTGTGTTTATTTGATGTTTCCTCAGTTGAGTACCGTACTTTACTGGACCTGGGGTACCCAAAAGGGTTCCGCTTCTAATTGTGGGGGGTACTGTTATTCCCCTCTTAGCTGTATACAGGGTTAACTGGCCTTGTTGCATGTACTCTTCAGAGATGTTTCTGCTGATAACGTCTAAATATGCAATTTCCAGTAAAGGAAATGCTTCACCTATTTTGTATGACTGTGGATATATGTATTAAGATGGAAACCATGTGTGTTTTAAATTCTGTCTTCTGAAAAGACACAATCTGTTATGAATAAGATGTTGATTTCTCTGAATCAGATGACTGACTACATTTACACATTCCAACTTCAGTTTGGAGAAGTTCAGGAGAAGACGCCCACATTTAACTGCTATATAGTGACTTTTGATGCTGGCAAATCTTCTCACTGGCTCTGGATTGAAGGTGCACCCTTCAAAAATGAATCTGAATGAGCCCCACAGAGATGATTCCTTGTATTTGTTGCAGACTAGAAAGGAGCTGTGAACCTTTCTCTCGAGGAGAGGAGTTGGCCTAATGGCTAGGGCGATCGACCTCGGATCTGGGGGAACTGGGTTCGAGTCTCAGCAATGACGCTGAACATCCTGTGATTCTGGGCAAATCATTTAATCTCCCAGTACCTAACAAAAATGAATGTGTGTCCTCATGTAACTTAACTGGTGCTAAGTAAAGTGCTCTGATATCCGATTCGGGTCAAGTTCGCCATATATAAAACTCTTTAAAAAAAAATTAAACTTCTTCATAAAAGAATGTGAACAGGATTAGGACTTCCTTCCATAGCCAGGAAGACGCCAACCATATAGATACAATTAAGGGGAAAGCTGAAGACCTGCAGGAGACTCCTGCATTAGGAGCTACAGAGAAATGACGGTGGGTCTCCAAAGCAAAATGCTGCTGCCAAAGGTGGGTAATACTTAAAATCAACAATGACGAGAGCAAATTCAGAATGTCATTCAATGGGGATCAAGCGCTGTATAAAAGAAAGTAGTACAAGGCATGCTTTCCAATTAAAATGGGCATGCTTAGTCTAATGCAGCTAGAAACTAGAAAAAAATAACCTGCACAATCTCTGGGTTAACATTTGCAAATTTGGGCCATTAGTTTGGAAACAAAAGGAGTTCCCTGGTCCGTGAGGATTTCACGGGGAAAACCAACCTGGGAGAATAGTTCCATCAACTTCTCGCTGATGTTCACCGTGGTGGGGGCGCATAGGGGAAACGCCTTGGGATACCGGGTGGCGTAATCCACGATGACTAAGGCATACTCATTCCCTTTCTTGGTTCGAGGCAAGGGGCCAATAAGGTCCATGCCTATCCTCTCAAATGGTTTTCCGAGAATAGGGAGTGGCTGTAAGGGAACAAGAGGGGGTTTATATGGGTTGTTCTTCTGGCACACCTCACACTCCTGACAGAACTTGGTGACATGAGAAAAAATCCCTGGCCAATAAAAGTGTCGTAGTAGTATCTGAGTTGTTTTTTGTGCTCCCCTATGACCTGCTAATAAGTGGGTGTGGGCAGAAAACAGGACTTGTTCTCTGAAGGATCGTGGCACTATCAATTGTGGGGGTTCTCCCTGATTTCCTACTATGTATAACAGCTCGTTTACGATACGAAAACAGGGATACGCAGGGTTTGGTAGTAGGGCGGTTTGTTTGGCATGTTCCCAGGCGGTAGCTAACGTTGTACCATGAGTCTGGCTATACCTAAAGCTACGATCAGAGAGCCAAGGAGCTTGAGTGAGGAGGGTATGGCGTGTAGGGCCTTGGGAGTGCGGAGGCTGTATTTTATCTCTTAGTAAAGCAAGAATAGACTTGTCCAAGAATTATCTGCTCAGGGAGAAAGGGCAATACCCCAAGCTTGGCATACAACACGCGCCCAGTTGGTAAAGTAATGGGGAGTTGTACCAGGGGATAGACACGAATATCGCAGTGTACACACCTGATAGGTATTGTTTCTTGTGTAGGGGCTATTGGGGTTTTAAGGAGCGACTGTTGTACCACCGACTGGTGACAGCCGGTGTCCAGTAAGGCTTGTACAGCAGTACCTTGTACGTGTACACTTACATAAAAACTGGGTCCCATCTCTTCTGTGTATAGGATAGAGCGGGGTATGCAGTTTATGTCCATTGGCTCGTCCTGAGGCTTGTTGTGGGAGCATGACCTGGCGATGTGGCCCCACTCTCCACATTCAAAGTCTAGAGGTCCTCGGTTGGAGATGGGTTCAGGGTGAAACGGACGTATGGGGTAAAGCAAGGATTTCACAGGGTTTTTTTTTATTTTTAACTGAGAAATTGGAAGGACATGTGGGTTAATCGGAATCCCATGGTAGGGAACGTGGCTGGGCCTGGTGGAAGGAGGTGGCTACCTTTAACGCTTGCTCCACGGTCAGGTGTGTCTGTTGCTTCAGCCAACTCTGTGTAGGATAGGGCAATGCTTCAATGAACTGCTCCAAACATATCAACGACATAATTTCCTCTTTGGTGTTTGTTTAAGGCTTCAGCCACTTGTTCGCAGCGGCTTTTAATTTGAAGAAGAGGGTTTTTGGATCGTCCGCAGAGGTCCCCCTCTCCCTCCTGAACCAGACTCTGTAGGCCTCTGAGTCCATCCCGAGGTGATCGAGGATGATTTCTCTTATGTCACTAAAGGGGGTGTTGCCGTTTGCATTTGCTACCTAATAGGCAGCTTGTGCTTCTCCTGTGAGGAGGGGTGCCAAAAAAAAGGGCCCTTTGGCTTCAGGCCATCCCGAGGCTCCGGCAGCCCTCTCAAAGTTTAATAAAAATGTGTCCGGGTCTCCCCTCGGAACGTACTTTTGCAGGGACACGTTTGGACCTGTCCCCGGTCCTGCCTGCAGCTGGGCAGCCAACTGCAACCTGTCATCGGCAACTTTCTCCAGGCGTTTTGCTTGATTGCACATTGTATCCTTAAACATGTCCCTGTCGGCTTGGGCTGAGGACATCTGCTTTTCGACGGCCCATTCTAGTTTCTCCTGACCACATATAACTTGTAGTATGAGGTTCTCCATAACTACAGTCTATGGAGGGGCTCCTATCTGGCTCGCCACATGTGGCGTGGTGGAGAAGTAGACAGGGACTCGCGTTTCAGTTCACTACACTGCTTTTTATTAATCTTTTCACAGTTGGGGCTTAATGCTAGGGATACTCTCTCTGTGGGCCTCTATGTCCTGTTCCAGGTAGCCGTTTAAGTCCTTTCTCTTCCTTCAAAGAATGACTTGCCACCTTCGGTCTTCTGTCTCTGCCCCGGTGTGCCGATTACTACGGTATTTATCCAATGAAAATCACTCCAAATAAAGGAAAGAACACAAAAAAAGAATGTCAGGACACACTTCAGTCCACTTCGTTTAAACGTGGGGGAAGGGAGTGGGGGGAGGTATCACCATGTGCCTGCACCAGTGTTTTCAGGGTCTACGCCGTGTGACAGCTGTTTACGCACGTTTACACCAAAGCAAGCTCTATCTTTATCGCTGCCCTCCGCCTTCTCTACCCCACGTCTCCTAAGAGACTCCCGTCCCTTTTCCCCAGAGGACCCCCAGGCGTCCCTGTACCTTGTACAGCCACGTCCCTCCTGGAACGTGGCTGGCGTCTGCGTGATGCCGAATAGGGACCAGCTCCCTCTTGAAATCGAGTCTTCCTTCTAGGTTCCATACAACGTCGTCCTCGACTCAAACTGCCACAGTGTCTTGGGTCCCCGGTGCTACGACGTAGGTCTGCACTGCTTCTCTTCTCACTGGGCTTCCGTCTTCTGGTCTTTGTATTCCCAAGGCACGCCCCCAACAGTGCTTGTCTTCCTATTTCAGGCTGCGGGGATCACATGATTCCGTCACGTGATCGCCCGGCTGTTCTGACAGGGAGAACCTCTTAAAGGGGTATTCCAGTTCTCGTTCAGCAGGGGGTGTCTCTGAATAGAGGCGAGGACATGGAGGAAGGTAAGGGGGACATGTTCTGGTGTGTCCTCCATTTCTACTGCTTGCGGCATTGCTTCCCCACACACCTGAGGCTCCAGAACATGCTGAAACCACCCAAAGATTGCTTTTACTGATCTTGCACTAGCCCTATGCAACCCTATGCTGACCTGACATTAATCCTAAGAATATATTTATTCTAGTGCAGTCTTATCCTTTTCTAGAAAAGACTGAACTATTCCAACAACACATTGAGAAGGAATTGAAGGTTGTTCATAAGGGAATGATGACTCTGAATACCTGTGATATGAACCATCTGCCAGCACATTCTTTGAACCAAGAACTGAGGCAAGACTAAATCAAACTGTGCAGAGAAAAATGACCATTTATTTTGTTTGATGATGATTTGTGCATTGAATGTTTCTCTGACACTGCAAATTCCCATAGACAGTTTGAATTTTAATGGTTCTTTGAACCACATCAGAAAATGGATCCATTCATTACAAGCCATCTTAACTAGGGCACGCTCTCAAACACCAAATTGCTACATTTAAGACTCTGATAAAACATGGAAAAATAAAATACAGGATGTTAATTTTCAAGGGTGCACAAAAAGTGCAGAATATTATGCAGCAAAATTACATAACATTACAGATAATGTGCGCAAGATTACGCAGAGTAATGCAAGGAGAGTAACCCTTCATTTTGTGCTACTTTCTTAGCATAAAATGCACCCGGATGTCCAAAATGGACTTGAGGATGCCTTTTTGAGGACCCAAAATAGTGATAAATGCAACAGAACACAAACAGCAGCAGCCACTCATGCTATGTTCCTGTGCTCTTGCAGTAGACATTTGTGCCCCAATTTACTCTAAATAATGAGAGCACACATAGGCATGCAACATTTGGTGATTCCATGTCACAAGGGTAATGTGAAATTATTGAAATTACTCTGCTCACCTGTGCATAATTGCAATTTTGATAAGACCTAGTTAATTTCTATCAACTCCTGCTGTCTTGAGTAGAACTTCTCTCAATCCTGTAAAAGATGCATCTGTTACCACAAAGAAGTGTCTCAGGGACATAAGATTCGGACTTCAACAAACAGCTTTTGTAATGTATTGAAGGCTTTTTCAACCAAATCGTCCTAACAAAAATCTTTCCTCAGATTCTCCTTATATCCAAATTTACACTTATTGAAGATTTATATCGGTTTACATTTCCACTTACGGAAATGCAAATTGTGGTTAATTATTATATAGAATTAAGTCTAGTCCTTAATAAACAACTCTAACCCCCCCCCCACCACCACCACCCTCAGGTCTTAGCTCCCAGTGGATATTTGTTCATAAACCAAGGATTGATCCCTTTATATGCCTCCATCTCCTCTTTCCCTAAATACTTTCAGCACTGCCTTACGAAATTATGCATAGTTTTCTCCAACGATATGGAAGCATGTTTACCAACATGCCCTTTAGAAGATGTTGTAGAATGGATCCACAGAGTTCTTCAAAGAGCTGATGTGTGCCCTCCAAATATCTGAGTTTTAGATTTTCAATTTTTAAGATATGGGTAATCTAACCAATGATCTCTGTAAAGTTTGTAACCCTTTCGGTGCTCATGATGGAATGGGTCCATCATGAGCACCAGTGCTACTGTGCTCATGACGGAACCATTCTGCCATGTGCCAAAGAGCACTGAATCCCTCTGCTGTAAACAGCAGAGGGATTTCCTTTTTTTTGTTTGCGTCGGGAGGTGGGGAGGAGCTTCCTCAACCTCCCTAGGCATTTTTTTTCAATGTAATAACGACCGCGCATGGCGTGCTGACGTCATTACATTGAAATTGAAACTGAAACTTAGTTTCAGTTTCACTGTTTCAGTGCTCATGGGGCTATCTCAGCCCCCAAGAACCAAAACAGGAGAGATATCATTTGAAAGGGGATAATCTCCCCTTTCAAATGGTACCCCTCCCCAGTGGTTCCCTGTTTAGGGATCGTCCCAGGAGTGCGATACCCAAGCTAGGCACCATGGAGGGGGTAGCGCTCCCTTGGGCAATGGTCTTTGTTCCTTCCATTTCAGAATGGGCATATTCAGTCTTTCTACTCCCCCTGGGGGGCATTTGGGGCAGTAGCCGCCAATCTTTCCCCCAGAAGATAGAAAGCACCCTAGACATCAGGGTTAATTTTTAGTTGTTGTTGAGGGGTGGGGTCTGTCCAGAATGGGCATACCAATGCCTCCTTAAAAATGTCACAGTCTTTCTGCCCTCCCAGGAGGTAGATGTGACAAATAATAGCCCCTGATCTGCCCCCCGGGGGGGGGCAGAGAGCCCACTAGGCACCAGGGGTTAGTTTTTTTTATGTAGGGTTGAGGGCTACCCAGAATGGGCATACCAATGCCCCTACCCCAAAACAAATTGCCACAGTAAATCTGAAACCCCGGCGGGTAGAATGTCCACTAGACACCAGGGATTATTATTTTTTTATACATAGGGTAGGGGCTGCCGAGAATCGGCATGCCAATGCCCCCATCCGAAAAAAATATTTGCCAAAGTCTTTCACCACCCCAGGAGGCATAGGGGGCAATAGCCACTGATCCCAGGGCTGATCCCAGTGCTAGGTGCCAGTTATTATGCTGTTTTTTAAACGTAGGGGTGGGGGCTACCCAGAATACCCCCAGCCCCCAAAAAATGGTCACAGTCTTTCTGCCCTCCTTGGGGGCATATCTGGGCAATAGGCACCAATCAGCCCCCCTCAGGGAGGCAGAAAGCCCACTAGGCACAGACCTTTTATTGCAATGTGTGAAGCTGTGGATTTTGGGCCCTAGTGCAGCCGGCACCTAGGGAAACCTAGAAGACCTGTACATTTTTGAAAACTTTACATCCAGCAAAATCCAAGATGCAGTGACTTGTGGGGCTCCCACCAGGTTCTGTTATCCAGAATCCCTTGCAAACCTCAAACATTGTAAAAAAAAACACATTTTCTTCACATTTCTGTGATGGAAAGCTCTGGAATCTGCAGGGAGCCACAACCAGCTTTCCTCCAAGTCTCTCAATAAAAATGATACCTCACTTGGGTGGGTAGGCCAAATGCCCGCGACAGGAAACGTCCCAAAACACAATATGGACACATCACATGTTTCCACTGAAAATTGACCCTTTTTTCGCAATGTGCCTTGCTGTAGATTTTGGAACTTAGCTCAGCTGGCACCTAGGGAAACCTAGTAAACCTGTACATTTTTGCAAACTAGACACCCAGAGGAAGCCAGGATGGGGTGACTTACTAGGTTCTGCTACCCAGAGTTCCTTGAAAACCTCTAACCTTGTAAAAAGAAACACATTTTTCTCACATTTCTCTGACGGAAAGTTTTAGAATCTGTAGGGAGCCACAAAATTCCACCCACCCAGCATCCCTCCAAGTCTTCCAATAAAAATGGTACCTCACAAGTGTGGTTAGGCCTAGTGCCCGCGACAGGAAATGTCTCAAAACGTACTCTGGAGACTTCAAAATTATCGATCACGAAAAGACTTGGTTTTGCGAAAGAGTCACCTGCGTTTTTGGTCCAGGTCTCGGTGGGCATCTCTGGAAACCTACAAATCCCAGACATTTCTGAAAACTAGAGACATCCTGAGGAGTCCAGGGAGGTGTGGCCTGCGTGGATCCCCCAACGTTTACCTACCCTGAATCCCCTGCAAACATCAAATTTAGCTGAATAAATACACATTTTCCTTACATTTCTGCCTGGGATCATGTCCTACCACTCAGTTTCCCCTTGGTCTCCAGATAAAAATGATAACGAAGCCCCAGCAGATGGGCGATGAATTTGGGACAATCAGACCACATTGTATCCTCTCCTGTAGATAGGCCTTTAAGGTTTCCTTCTCTCACTCAACGACTAAATGCACACAAAAAGTACAATATCAAAAGGTTCATCTGGAATAGCACAGTCATACTCCATATAAAAAGAAGAAGTCCACACATTTCAGGTATAGAAAAATCCTGGAGAAAATGTATGGTAATGCAAAGGTACAGAAGGCAAGTTACCCCTATAATCTTCAATTTAGAATCTCCTAACTGATCAAAAGGTAACCAATAACCTTTAGAGGCATAAAATGGTCATGACAGAGCTGTGATGACAAAGGTACAGTGCAAGCAACCAAATTTACATAAGGATTATGTATTTTTAACCACAGAATTCCAATATGTACATTATAATTTAGAGAAGCTAATTACAAAAGAAAATACCTCAGTAATCTGTCGGGGTCCGTCAAAGAAGACTTCTTTCAGTTTATCGTCAATAAATCCTCATCACCTTCCCTTGTGTCTGAGTCCTTGCTGACTTCTGCGCTTCTGGAAGGCAATTGGTGAAAACTGTTGACATAAGTCAAGTCATCAATTCATCTTTGCTGAATATCACACAGAGCCAAATATTGGTGAGTTGGATAAGGAGGGAGGGCCGAAGGTTACAAGGCACTTTAATTAAGGTGATCAGGGCAATTGGAAACCAAGAAAAACTTGTACCTTAACAAGGAACTGGGGCTTGTCTATGGAGCATTCGGTCAAGCATACCATGCCCGATATCTGAGTTTCAGCGGTTGCCCTGATCATCTTAATTAGATTGCCTTGTAACCTTCGACCCTCCCTCCTCCTCCAGCTCTCCAATATTCAATCAGACCTCCAGAATTTGGAGGATCTTCGTTTCACAGATGGAATTCGCCCAGGGGCCATTTCTCCTAATTCACTGGATCTTGCCTCAATATGTTAATCCACCTCAAACTTACGGTAAGCGGATACTCCTGCCCTTGTAAGGTCACTATTCTATGACCACGCTTGATTTCTTATCGTCCTTACATCCTTATTACCCCTAATCAGTCTTTTTCTCCGATTCAGATCGTTCTATCCAGCCCCCTTCTTTTGCCTCGCTTGAACGCACGGGTACTCCCTGACCCCATACGGATATCTTCCCGACTTAAGGATTCAATCACATACCTTGTGTATAACTCCTCTACCACAGGTATTTCCGATGTCCTTTATGACCATTCAGTATGGTGTCACCCTAGTTTTTTCCCCTTCTTATTCTATCCTCTGCCATTTCCTTTTACAGCACTTCGCAAATGAATTGTAACCCGGTCCTTATGACGACCTAAAGTAGTCAAAGGTTGAAACACCGTCGACCATTCAACGCATTTCATGGCACTCTGATGGTTGCACTTAAAGAGATTGAATTCATTCTTGACTTTATAAATATTTTGTCTTGTAACCATATTTTGTTTATATTTTATGAGCCCTATATTTCGCTGTATATCCATGTTTGTTTGCACGTGCCACTAGCGCCGATCAATCCTTGCATGAGCACGTCTGTGCACATTTCTTACAGAGTTACACCCACATACATTGAAAATAGTGCTGTTATAACTATTGATGTAGACCAATCCTATAAATACAGACCATCATAAGTACTCAAAGAACATCCTTGGTTGCCTTCCCTTTTTTCTGCGCTTCGGCAAATTATATGTTTTTTGTGAATCTCACTGCAAAAGAAGGACATAGGAACTTCTGTTTATAATTACTACTTCATTTTAACTGTTCTTGATTTTGATGCTGTAACTAGAATACTTTTTGAAAATGTAGTTTTAGTTGTAAGGGGCAGTTTCTCACCACAAAACTACATGTAAAAGACCACTGGACGTTCAAGATCTGGTTGCATAGTTTGATATTATTATCCAAATGAACTGGTCTAACTATCAAGCCTACATTCAGAAAATGGAGACGTGCTTTCCTGATTTGAACCTACAACTCGAAGCTTTCAAAGAGCCTATTGAAGCAGGAGCATTAATCACCTCGCTTTCCCATCAGCAACCTGCTGTACCCCAGGGACAAGCATTAGGTCTATTGTCTACATTTACTAAGAAGACTCTTTTTCCTCTTGCTTGGAGCCTTGTTTAAAAAAAAGACAACATCCTAAAAATAAATAGAGGCGCGTGTGGCCAATGGAATTTTTTGTGGATTTTTTGTGGGGACTTTTGGAAAGTGCTGACATAGCATTCACGGGCAACCAAGAGTTTTACACTAGACATCAATTACATGCCACATAATGAGGCTAGATGGGCATCTACCAAAAGATTTGGGGTTAAGAAACACACCGACTGATAATAAACTCATGAGCAACGTGTCTCCCACATTGAAAAGGATGCAATGGCCACTGCCCACCCAACTGATGATAGACAAATTGTTTAACAATATGACCACAATATACTTGAGAGTCGCTAGTTATGTGATGATATGATTCACATTTATTATAAAGCGCAGCACCTGTATGTAAATAACATCTAGTCAGTGGGACATGTACTCAGTAGTTCTGTGCTCACTATCATGGAGATTAATGACTATGGGACTTATTTAGAGTTTGTCGGATGTGGAACTTCCTCCAAGAATTGGACGATGCCCCATCTGTCTTATTTAGAGAACAAAGAGGCTCTAAGTATCATAGGCAGGAAATTTGCCAAGGCATCTGCGACCTTTTGGAGGGGTTTTAGAATCAGCCAATCTCTAAATAAGGCCCTATGCCCATGTTTTTTCAGTTTCTTCACAATTAAAGTTGTTTTGTGTTGTAGCAGTACAATGCAAATGTAGTGCTTTTTGATGGTGAAGCTGAAAACAATGCTTGTGTCTCATGGTTCAAGTGTTCCTTTGTAATCTGCATGGCTTGCTTCTGTGCTCATGCCTTTCTTGACGTTGAGTCCAGGCTGCTTTGTCTTTGTGCTTCTAATGATGTCTAGTTATGGTATGTTATGTTATGTTATGTTAAATAGTTTGTAGAGCGCGTGAATCACCCCCGTAGGGGTCTCTCAGCGCTGGCAAAACTGTGCAAGAATGTAAAAGAGTTGCACATGGTTATGTCTTACTTTCCTAGTGTCTGAGTCCCTGTCTCAATACGCCTAAATTATGGGTCCCTTGTAGTCCTAGATTTTTCATCTAGTGAACAGTGAGTGTGAATAAGATCTCCTTCCCCTGTTGTTGGTACCTAATTCATCTATCGCAGTATGTGATTTTCTCCGTCTTAAGGAATATTTTTCCTACACCAGAGACCTTCTCTAGATGTTGTAATTTATGTTTACCAGTGTCTCAGTGTCTACCTCTGTGTCTTCCTGCAAAAACTCCAAGTCTCCCATTCCAAGTATCCAAATTATCTGTGATCCTAACTTTGGATCCCAGCAAGATTAATACAGCCTTCCATCTTTCTAAGTGTGACACACTGAATTTCATTACATTGGGTAATAGGTACCTCTGTTACTTAGAGGACTTGGAAATACCACAAATGCAGTATGAAGTACCATCTGAACAAGAATGTGTTATTGTTATCCTAGTTTTCTACTTTAGTGTTGAATGTCTTGTCCCCCTTCACAGTGTTTTTGCTTCTTTGTCATAGAGGCCATGTCTTAGTGTCTGTATCCCAGTGTTCGGATATAAATCTCACACCCCAACGAACCTTGCCTCAATACTGCAGTAATATTGCAGTAATAACCCAGTAAAGTAGGGGCTAGTCCTGGGAGTCTACAAGTGGTGGCCAAGCACCGTTGGCTCCAATGCTAACAAACAACTAAAACCATCACCCCATATCCCTGGCGATACCCCGCAGGTGGCTGTCAGTCCTACTGCCAAAGGGAGCTCAACCATAACTGAAGGAAACAGTGGGAGACCTCTGTGCTGGGGGACTACCACAATTCTTCGTGGACCTGCCAGTGGGTCAATTTTTACTGCATAGGGCACTCAACAGTGCTGCGGTGGTGATAGAGGGATTGTGATGCCAAACCCACAACATAAAAGGGGTGTCACAACATATGCACCACATCGGGTAGGCACAAAGGTGTACTGGCCTCTACAATGCCCCACAATGGGATGCGCTCATCCCCTTGATTGACTTGCTTGACAAATGGGCAGCTGACATTGACACCCCAATATCTGAGGTAGACTGGGCACGGATCCTTACCTAAATGCATGATTTAAACTAATGATTTAAACTAATTAATTTCTTTTACCTCCATAGAGTGTCTCTTATGCCGGGCAAAATCATTTGATATTTTGATACCACCCAAGCACCTTGCCCTTGATGCGGTAAAGAAGGGGTTGAACTATTACATATGGTGTAGAACTGCCCACATCTCTTAGGCTTCTGGGCAGAACTCTAACAATCACCAATAAAAATACTGCCCGCAACGTGGAACTCTCCCCTTCAACTTGTCTCTTAGGTCTTTTCCCCAGACCAGCAAGGCACAAGTAAACCACCAAATTCATAGACCTTGCCATGATACTGGCCGAAAAACCAATAGCTATCAACTGGAAAAATGCCAGGGCCCTGCAGCTTATGAAATGGTGTAGAGACCTCAAGTGCTGGGTTGACTATGAATGTATGAATGTGTTGAGTGATGCCAAACGTGAGAGATTCCCGATGGAGACTTCCCGAGCTTGGGACGACCTTAAGCGAGATGAGATACCTGAACAGGAAGACCCAACCAATATAAAAGCGAGACCCGGGACAGGGACTGTGGACGAATGCCTCTCCCCAGACCGGCTTGACTCTCTGATCATGACCCACCAGGGCATCTATCTAGAATGTCAATCTATCTACCACTGCCCTCCCAGTGACTCTACCCATAATTGCATTACATAAGTAACCAACACAAAGGACACAGCTGTACACTTCCAGCCAAACCTTGATTGGATGGGGGGAGTGGGATTATAAATTATGATTATAGGAAAAATGTTGCACTCATTGCTAATGTTGTAGGATAATATTATGTGAATGGTACTCCACTGTGAACATGAGAATAACTGCATACAATGTAAATTGTGTTTTATATGTCTCTATTGATTATACTACACATTCATCCGAGAATGCTCATACTATTTGTGTAGACACTGAATACGTTACATTTTCTATCTCTCCCTATTAAATGCCAATAAAATATGTTTACAAAAAAATCAACCACGCGCAGCAAGATAGGTGGTTTCAAGCATTGACACTAATCTGCACCATCAAACTGTTTTCTCCACTTACAGATTATCCTCTGTCATCACATCCTGAGGCAACAGTATGATTCAGAAATGTTTCATTTTTGTATATTAAAGGGCCCTGATTTATCCTTATCTAATGAAGTAAATAACCTCTCTATTGCTGTTTCAAACACTCACTACGGTGCAAGGCAGGTAAACCTCCCAGGGGATTTGGACAAAACCTCCAGCAGATTGGCATATTCCTAATGGTGGTCAGGGACTGATAGATGGTAACCTAATGCCAGTGAAAGTATGCTTATGGCATATAGAAGTGCTCAATCAACATTTGAGGGAGTATTACTATAACTTGCGTCTATTTTATAACACATATCCTGTAATCTGCCTGCAGGATACATGTAAAGTTGAAGACAGAGGGCCTTCTTCTTGCACAAAAACAATCAGGAGAGGTATTTTCCTAATTCTATGTGTGCTGTGCAGCACATATGGAAAGAGCAAAAAATGAGGAGAAATGAAAGCATTTCTCCTACTTACACCTACTCTGGAGAGGCCTGAAGTTTTTGTGCTGCCCCAGGTTTACGTGATTTTGTAACTCTGGGATAGCGTCAAAATCGATGGGTGTTGTGTGGGAACATGCACCGCAATGCCCATAGAACACCTCCTTGATACAGAGTAAGGCAAGGCAGTGCTTTGCGCTGCCTTGCCTTACTCCATATATATGAGGCCACGCAGAGTGGTTTGCATCGCCTCATAGATGTGATTGAGAGGCCTGCACCACCAGAGCATCAAAAAAGTGGTGCTCCTGCAGCGCAGGCCTCTTGTAAAAAAGCCCCATAGTTTTCCAAAACTTAATACATCTGGGCGCTTTAGCAATCAATGGGCAAAAAGGAAGATCAGGTAGTGGCATGACAGTCTGAACTCAGAACTGGGGATCTATAGTTACTGCATATGGTTGAAAACAAATCTCTTACTTCTAGTTTGCCCCAAGTTCATCTCAATTATGAGATCTGTATAATTAATGTTTATATTTCCCCTACCCTGACATAGGACAGAATATAACTGAATCAATTTGAAGCAGTAATCTGCACAGCTATACAAACATGTTAGTATTAATCACTGGAGATTTTAACAGTGTTTTATCACATGCAGCTGCTTTAGAGGACAATGACAACATCAATGACTTGACTTTTGTAGTTCTCAAAGCAATTTTTGCTAAATCAAAAAAAGAATTGGTCTGAACGTTTGATTAGTTCAACCTTTTACGAACTAGACCTGTGACACATGAGAGGGAGATATCCTGAAGACCAACAAGTTCAACCTACTAAAAGAGCCTGATGGCATCAATCCATAATTTATTATACTTTCATTTACATGGCAGATTTAGGATTACCAATAATTGTATGATCAGAGAGCGACCTCAACCCGCAGCATATTGTTATCTACAAAAAACTTAGCAGATACCAATATGCTGCGGGTTGAGGCCGCTTGTGGGTTGAGTTATTACTCAATCAATTTGTCTCACAGGGAGCATGCACTAGTAAAAGTGGAAAGAGGATCGCATGGAATTCGAACATGAATGCCAAGCTACAGCAGACCTGGGTACAACCCTTTCCTACCGAAATCATCAAAACAACTATGATTGTGAACGGGAATCACATATAGGACATCCCTACTTGCAATAATCTCCTGGTGGACATCTTTAACTTTATTGCCGCAGCATCTGGGAAGGGAGCAAGAACTGTTAATTTTTAAACTCCATTCCAACAGAAATCTTGAGCATAAAAAACTATGCAGGCAAATAATAAGATGCCTCATCAGGTAAGGACCATCATCAGACCTATCTAGATCAGTAAAACATCTGAGAAATCATCTAAAAAGGAAATTATCAAAATTAAAAGGAACCACCACAAACAGTTCTGGTCAGAGCGCCAAGATGCAATCTCCTAAAAAATTCATGAAAGTTCTGTTTACTAGTGGGTACAGGAACTGAATGTCATAAACTAGAAGATTATAACATCCCATGCAAGACCTGGAAAGATTATCCGACTGAACTATATGGTGGGCCCCAAATTGATTGGAAGGGCTCGAATTTTGTACTAGAGCTTGAAGAAAAGGACCTCTCAAAGCACAAATAGAAAAGTCTATTAACTCAGCCAATAACTTGCATGCTCTGGGCCCAAATTGACAGGTTGTGGTGGTAATGAAATGAGATCCACCGCGAAGGGGCTCCTTGTTAACTATCATAATTAACTCTATTTACTCAGGTTGTTTTATCATCATGAAGGGATCCATTTTCCACTCTATTTACAAAAGAGGCACTATAGGTGCTCCCCAAAGTTATCACCTGATTGAACTATGCGATGCGGAGAGAAAAATCTTTGCGAAGAATGTAGAGATTCATTTTCAAAATTGGGTGGATGAAAGTAAGAGAGTATCTTTTCACCAGACTGGTTTTCGTCGGCAACTTCCACTTTAGGCAACATGGTGGCACTATCTCTTCTGGACCTGAAAGCTAGTCAGAACAAGGCTTTACAACTCTTTGCATGCTTCATTGACTTTTCTACCGCTTTCGACTGACTTAGCAGATCCAAGCTGTGCTCCAAACTGAATTCATGTGGGATGGAACAAGGCTTATTGAAGATATTAATTGAATTGTTCAGCGATACATGGGTAAGGGTGAAAGTATTTGATGGGAAAGGGCTGACCCCAAAAATGAATTACTTTAATGGTCTGAAACAAGAATACATCTTGGCCTCTTTACTATTCAATACTATTCTACATTACTATTCTTTACTCTGACCTAGCTGGGGTTTTACAAAAAGACAAGGAAGCCCCACCCAAACTGTGGAATAGAAAGTCCCCTATCTGGCCTATGCAGATGATTTAGTGATTCTTTAGATTTAACAGATTGGTTTACAAACTCCACTAAGTAAGGGTATTTTCTTTTATTACTGATAACAATTTACAGATCAACACCGACAAGACAAAGATTGTGACATTTGCTTGATGTAACCCAAAATACACCTGGTTTATAGGTCCCAGTAAAATTGCCCTGGTGTCAACATACACATATTTAAGTGTGGTATTAGACAATCAACTAAGCTGAGACAAAATTAATTCGTTTGTGAAACAGAGTGGCTGTAACAACAGGAGCAATTAAGAGATTTGCTATAAAATATGAAGGGGGAGCTATGAGCCCCAGACTCTTTGTCGTGAATTCTAAACTATCCACAGCACTCATGTATGCATTTGTTTGCTGGGCCCCAGACAAAGTTAGTAAGGTTGAAATGGTATTTCTCAATTGTATTGGGAAATGAGTCAATCTGCAGAATTAAGCACAACAAATCCAACTGCGATTGGAGCTAGGCATTGCATCCCTGCCTGGACGTGCCCCAATCAGTCATTTAAGCTTTTTTACTGATTGCTACTTAGCCAAGGATAAAACCGTAAAGTTACATATCAAGAAAGAGTTATTCTCTGTTGCACCACTAGAGGAACATTCCATTGAGACCGACGTGGTCATTCTCCATTTGCCAGACTTAATGATCATTTACAAAATGACTAACTCAGCCCAGAAGGCATTACTAAAACAAGAAATAAAATTGCCAAAATTCCTACTAGACATTGAGTGGTCAATTAAATACAAGAACACGAAGTACACGCTGGCACCATATTCTTAGCTACAACAAGCATATATTGATTTTAATATGGGTACTAAGGAGAAAAAGCAATATTTACGTTTTAGAATGTTTTATTTGCTCTAATATAAATGTGTTTGTCAATGGAGAAAGCATTGGAGAGTTAACAACTGGCTATGCCATGTGGGGCTAGAAACTATGGAACATATTCTCTGCCTATGTCCTGAGCTTGATCGCCACAGGAAGTATTTGAAACCTATTTTCAATATGGGGAGACAGAACTATCAGGTAAGCAACTTTAGTTTGTTTCAGGGGTTCCACTACAAAAGCTATTAGTGATATAACAAACTATCTGTCTCAAGCACTTAGGAGAAGGGAAGCTCGACCGACAGAGAGAACCATGTTATTATATGATGTTTGGTTGTAGCTGCTTTTTGATGTTATATTTTGGTTTAGTTTTATGGAGGTGCATGTGCAGTTATTCAATCGAATTATATTTTATATGGTATTGGTTCCTATATTTTATCTGTGCTTAGTTTTAAGAAGGTATATTTGTATGTTTTGAATTGGGTTTATATTGTGTTTTTTTTTTTAAACGAGACAACAAAGTAGTACTTAAAACAATAAAAATAATGAAAATCTTTCAGTGCCCTATGTAAAGTACTCCATTTTGTTATACACAGTGCATGTCCAAAGATATACTTAACCCATAGCTGTCAAAAGTTTCGCTTTTTCACCAGGAATGGGGTATACTGACGTTTCATAGGAGTGATTTAAAGTTTGAGGTGCAGACCTTTTCACCTGCATCTTTGATGAAAAAGATATTGTATCTGCTCAGTACACCATAGTCCTGCTGGCTATGCACTGTATCAGGTGTATAAATGTTACACAAGTGGGGTGTAAGTACACTTCATATGATATGAGTACATTTCTGATAGTTTCTGTGTGAATTAATGTTTACTGAGACACAAGATAAGGGTTTCCAGCTGTCTGGTACTGGCACCGGGGTCTTTGCTTAGAGATGCTTTTGTTGTCTCCCCCTGTCTGATGTTGGACTGATTCTTAATTCAGTTACAGTATCCCCAGAACACCTCAAATGTTTTGCAAGTGTTTGGGTTGCGATGGGCAACGACATCCTGTAAGATGCCTTTTGTCATTCCCTGTTCCCCTTCCTCCCCAAGAGGACAACTTAGAAAGAAGCCCAAAAAAGCACTCTCTGGTCTTGTTGGTTGGCTACTTTGAATTTTAGGTTTTCACTAGGATTCACTGTGCATTGCCACCAGTTTCCAGATATCAGGATAAACACTCGTGTTCCACAACTAGAAAGCTCACTTCATCCCATTAGATGGAAGTCCCATTGAGAGAAACATTACTGGTTTAAGTACTATGCCACTCTTCCCCTCAAGACCAGGATTAAGCCTGAAGGAACTTGGGAAATATCTAAAGTTACTGTGACTTG
This sequence comes from Triturus cristatus, assembly GCF_964204655.1. Taxonomy (NCBI): domain Eukaryota; kingdom Metazoa; phylum Chordata; class Amphibia; order Caudata; family Salamandridae; genus Triturus; species Triturus cristatus. The sequence continues at coordinate 689,757,449 of NC_140594.1, forward strand.
CAGAATAAGATGAGCTGATCTACTTCCAGGTACTCTCAGTCTGTATATAAGGGCAAAGGCGCAGGTGAAACTGCATCATCTGTGGCGGGGTGACTGGAGCACGAGACAGCCTGGGATCCATGAGTACCCCGCAGCCTTCTTGACCAAGCCCAAAGACCCACAGCAAGGACTATGTTCTTACTAGCAAGAAAGCAAGGCCCACCTATGATCCTGAACAGTTATTATACATTGCAAACATATTCACATTGGTTTCTCCTTGAAGTATGCACAACATATCACAATATATGAGGTTGGTAGAGAAGGGTCTGTGTCCCAGAGAGTGCTTGGCATGCTTGATCTGAGAGGAATAAGGTCAACTCCTGACTCAGCTACATCTACATATCTGTGACATAGAGTAAATCTCTCTTTGACTTCCTGGAGTGCATGTATCAGTTGTTTTTTCCGAAAAGCACATCTACCCTTCAACCTCTCTGAGAGAGTCAAGTCCTGTTTTTTATTCTTATTTAACAGTGAGTTAAAAAAAGCTTAAAATGTAAATATATTCTACGAAGTTGATCATTAAGTAGCAGGTCCAAGGGCATTAGCCTTTTGTGTACATACAAAAAATTAATTGATAATACTTTGAAAAATATCACATTTTACAACAGAGCGCTCCGCCGGTTGATACGTTTTCGACTAGACCCAATTCTGGCCACATAACTGTTCCAGATATTTAACTCTACACGTTTTCCAACAATTTGTTTGAAAACAGGGTATTCATTTAATCTTGCTCGTTTGTCATATCAAAGATCTCGCAATTAGCATTAAAAAATGAATCAATGTTATCCCTTGTTTTGACACACAAATGGTCTGTAATGAATACCCAAGTAAAGCTACTTTTGGAATTCTCGGCATCGGAAGATTCACAGTACCTAAAAATGTCTTCCCAATATTGTACCAGCAAAAAGCAAGACAATTTTGTGTGAAGCCAACTGCCCGCTTCCCCGAGACTCATCTAAAACAAAGTAGACTAAAAACTGAATTTATCTTGCGCAGAAAAGCGGACATTAGACATATTAACCACTTCGTATAACAGTGCATCCTGCGATAGTTGGTTCCACGTACTGGTAGCAAATTCAACCCATTAACCACTTTCCTCATAGCCATTATCAGGTCAATGTGTGTTAACTTCCCATTTCTGTGCAATTTTAATAATGACATATGATTTATTTGGCTCTTCCCCTAGATAATATTGGTCCTTTACTGCTTTTTTCTATCTAGTCAAAGACCAAATCGTCAGAGGTATTGAAATTAGAGAAATCAATATTCAGTACAAAATGACAAATATCACATCAACTAATTCTTAGAATCTTTTATGGTTCATATTTTTTTTATTGGTATTTTTGTACGCATACTCCCATCTACATCCAACAGCCGGTGCGGTGTAACTATAAGTTTGGGTTAGGCAGAAGGGGGATATGGGTTTGATGGACAGGGTTAGCGTCTATAGCCAACGAGGAGAGGGGTGGTGGAGGATAGGATGCCCATGTGATATCTAGTGTGTCTGTGGCCACTATGAATGCTATAAGGGATGGGATCAGGACTGGGGTCAGGAGATTAGTCTATCGGGTTTGCCTGTTCCTCGGTACCTGTCAGTCTTAGTATACAGAGGTATCTTGGGCATGTGATTTCTCTGAAGTCCTGGAACAAACATCAGACACAAGGACTCCACATTTTGTCGAAGAGCGGTAGTGAGTGCGCCACTGAGGCAGTAATTTTCTCCATTGAGAGAATGCCCCATAATTTGAACAACCAGTCTGAGTGGGAGAGGGTAATGTCTGTGCCCCATTTTATGTAATCACTTGTTTGGTCACACAAAGAGTCATGGTCATTGCCTTTCCTCTATCAGAGTGGAGTGGATGGGTCAATGGGTTTGCGAGACCCAGCAGGACATAGCTAGGCAAGCCGGGGACCTCCATCATGAAGATACTTTCAATGTTCTTTAATACCTCCTCCAAATAACTTGGGGCAGCTCCATAGGAGGCATGAGTGTACCTGCTTGGCCACAGCTCCTCCAGCAAGTGTCCAGGTATGGGGTTTCCATTTTTCTCATCTGGCAGAAATGTAGTACCAATAGTGAGTGGTCTTGAACATAACTTCTTTTCCTGCGGCATTGATGATGGAGGAGATACGGGTTCTCTGGAGGATCTCTTTGGGTGAGAAGGTTAATTCCAATAAAATATCCCTTTTGCTGTGGGTCAGCAATTTACTAGTGTCTCTGGGTTTGTTTAGGAAGTTATAGATGTTTGAGAGCAAGCGTTTGTCATCTGTATAAATGAATAACGATTTCTCAAATACTGTGAGTGGTTGCTAGCACGTGGTCATGTTTCCGGTTGGGTGATCCAGTGTTTAATGGTTGCATATCATCGGTCTTCACCAGCAGGAAGATCGTAGTTGCATTGGAGTTGCAGCAAGTTTTACAGAACCACCTGATCAAAAAAGTCACCACTTCATTTGCAATTGGCTGTTTGCCAGTTGTGAAAATTCAGGCCTGTTTGAGCAGTTGGGCACTTGGGGTTGGCTATTGGTGTAAGGGGGGAGATAGGTATGGAGATGCCTTTTGGTAGTATGTTCTTGTCTGAAGCCTCCATCATTGCTTTTGTGATTGTAGAGATGTAAACTCCTGAGGACAGTGCTTTTTGCGAAGCCTAGACACCTTCCAAATATACATTCCTACAAGTGAAGCTGAGGAGTGGTAATGGCTGAGGTGTGGGATGCCTTAGCTACCATTTGCTGTGGGTAAATATGCCAGTGTAATGGCCATGCAGGGTTTCTTACCCTCGCAGATATAGGAGTCATTCATTAAGTCTTTATTCGATTAAAAATCATAAAAGACACAGCATCACAATATATAAGCCACATCATAAATTAGATAAAAAAACATTAAATACACCAAGACTAGAATAGTTACAGTAAATCAGAGTTAGCTAGATATAGGAGTCTAATGTGTGCTGAAGATTGTTGATCATCTTAACGGTTGGGCATATTGGGAGAGTCTGCGTGACATACAACATTATGGGGAGAAGCTTCATTTTCACACTGGCAATTCTACACATCCAAGAAAGCTCGCTGGTCTTCCAGTCTTGTAGGCTCCTTTGTGTGTTAGCGAGAAGGGTGAAGTAGTTGCAGAAAGCCATTTCGTATAGAGTGGGGAATAACATAAGGCCCAAATACTGGACTCCAGTGTCTGTCCATGGAAAAGGAAACAAGCATTCCAGGTGAACTTCGTGTAGGGTGGGGAATAAAGCAAGGGCCATATGCTTGATTCCACGGTCTGGCCATGGTGAAGTCTATCTGACTGTGAAACAGTTAGGTTAAGGGTATGGGTTTTTAATATATTGACTCTAAAGCCAGATACCTATCCAAACCCCTATAGTTCATCTAGTAGGGCGGGGACTAGAGCAATCATGACACTGTCGGCGTATAATACTATTACATGCTCTTGTTTGCCAAAAGGGATGTCTCCGATCAATGGATTGGACCGGCTCGGGTCTGTTATTGGATTAATGTAGAGGGCAAAAGAGAGGGGGGAAAGGGGCAGTCCTGACTGGCAATCTAGTAATCACGAAGGGTTGGGGAATTATGACATTCACTCTCACACAGGCTGTTGTCTCGGCGTAACTGCTCCAAACCCGATGCATGAATCTTTAAACAAAATTCCACCCTGTCCATAATCTGTCAGAGGAATGGCCGATACACGTGCTTGAAAGCTTTCTCAGCTTCTATGAAAAGAAATAGTGCTGGGGAACGCAAGTGCGCTGCCTTGTCCATAAGGTGAAGGAGGCGCTTAGTTTTATCTCCGCAGCTTCGTTCTGGGATAAACCACCCCTGCATATACCAGCTTAGGTGTACTGCCAGTATGTGTGTGAAGAGCTTGGCATCAATGTTTAGCAGGGAAATTGGGTGATATGATGAGCACAGGGCAAGGTCCTTTCCGGATTAGCAATCACTGTAATCAGCACTTCCGCGCAATATGTTAGGTAGAACGTTGGTATCTCTCACTGAGTTATATAGGCGAGCGAGAATAGGAGTTAGATGGGGAGTAAAACATTTGTAGCAGCATGGAGTGAAGCAATCGCTCTCTTGGCCTTGCCTGGTTGAAGCCAGGATATTGCTGCTACTACCTGAGCTTCCAGATATTCTCAGCCAAGGTTTGGGAGTCTCCTGCAGGCAAGCTGGGATGTGGAGCGATATGTTCCACTTTCCTCTGAGTCAGTCTCCTCCGCTGCATATAGGTCAGTGTAAAAGTGTTCAAAGGTCCGGGCGATTTCATCATTGCTACATGCCCTGTGGCCACCCGTTAGTTGGATCTTGGGGATCCTGCTATGATGGATTCGGGCTCTCAATTTGTGGGCAAGAAGTTGACTTGCTTTGTTTCTTACCACATAGTGCTTTTGCCTAGTGTGCAGCAGTGTGAATTCTGCTCTCTCCCATTCCAGGCCTTTAAGTTGCTTTCTGGAGAGTGTGAGCTGCCTGTGTAGTCTATGGGTACCTCATTTGTTTATGGTCCTCCTCCAAGGCTTTCACTCGGAACTCTTGCTCTATATGTTTGTCTCACCTTATTTCAGTAAGCTTCAAGGATATTGATATGAAGGTTACCCTAATAACAGCTTTCAGAATTTTCCAGACTAAAGAGATAGGAGTAGTGGATGTGTCATTCCTTTGTAGAAAGTGTTGGGTGGCCTCCTGTACCTCTTTTTTTGGTTGACTTATACGCTAAGAAAAGGCGCCACTGACGGTGTGGGCTGGCACAGCCAGAGGCATGGAAAGTGATTGTGATGGGGAAGTGATAAGACAGCGCTGTCACTTCCAGTTCTGTCTGTTTCATGGACACAAATACACACGGGGACACCAAGAAATAATCAATCTGGGCATCTATGTGATGTGATGCAGAGAAGAGGAGGGGAGTGTGAAGCACCAGGTGTCCATCATTCCCACCTCTCTCAGCCATTGTATCCCAGCTGCTGAGTAGGGCCCAGATTGGGTCTGGCGCTGTGCGAATCTGTTGAGCAAGGTAGCATGGGCGAGATTATAGTCCTCTCCTGTGATTACGTCTGCATATGAAGATATGGCTACAAAGCCGAAAGCTTGGAGGAGGAACAGCTCCTGGAGGTCGTTGGGTGCATATAGTGTGGCAAGGGTGAAGGTGTATGCCTATTGAGAAATATCTAAGGAGAGAAGTCGCCTTGCTAGCTCAGCTTGGGTTTGGAGGACTTGCACTGGAAAGTAGTTGCCAGAAGGCATCGCAACCCTGGCTTTTTTGCCTGGTCCAGAGGAGAAGTACTGCCTGCAAAATCACTGAGGCTGCAGTCTAACCCAATCCTGTTTGAGGAGGTGGGTCTCCTGGAGGATAGCGATATCCCAGTGGGAGTCTCCTAACATGAACTGGAGGGCTAGATGCTTCGCTGGACTGTTGAGACCTCTACAGTTTAGGCTGAGTATCTTAACCATCAAGAAGTGTTTAGGGTTCGCTTTGAGCCTGGCCTCTATCCAGGGAACACAGATTGTGGCATTAAGTGTCGTTTTGGGAGGGCATACAGGGCACTGGGGATGGGGGGTTTACTAGCTGGAAAGAAACAACAGGGGGCATGTCCACTCCCTCTGAGGGAGGTTCTTGCATCTCAGGTAGCTGGTTGTGGCAGCAGGCATCAGGGGTTATGTGTGGTCAAGGGATGTGGTGGTCCAACTTGCCTGAAGAAGTGATTATTTGTTCAAGCAGCATTGCTCTGCTCTGTAGCTCTCATGGCCCAAGAGGTCACCTGTGGTAACAGGTCCCGGGAATTGTGCTGAGCGCGAGTGGCCCTGAGCAGTGTTCTCTCATTGGTTGGTCCTGATTATTGCCATTGCCTTTGTCATGATGCAGTAGAGCTGTTCATTCCACAGACACGCCATCGACCTATGGAATCTACTAGACACCATCTCTCCGGACGTCGCCTTCCTAACAGAAACATGGATGAACGCTTCCTCCGCCCCAGACATCACCATCGCCATCCCAGAAAATTATAAGATCATACGCAAGGACCGTACCGGCCACACAGGAGGAGGAATCGCTATCGTCCATAAAAAATCCATCCACATCTCAACCAGCTCTGACGTCAATCTCGCCAACTCTGAACACCTTCACTTCCAGATCCACATCGACCCCAAGACCACACTCAGAGGCACCCTCCTTTACAGGCCACCAGGACCCCGCACACAATTCAGTGAAGACATCACGGACTTCATCACCCCACATGCGCTCCCCTCCAAAGATTACATCCTTCTGGGAGACCTCAATTTTCACCTTGAAAAGAACAACGACCGCAACTCCACCACCCTCTTGGACAACCTCGCCAACCTCGGACTTAAACAACTGGTCACCTCCCCCACCCACATCGCAGGTCACACACTCGACCCTATCTTCACCTCCAGCAATCATGTCTCCTTCAGCCACACTACGGCTCTCCTCTGGACTGACCACAGCTGCGTTCACTTTACCTACAACAAGCCCAAACCCATCAACCACCCCCAACCAACTCTGCAAAGAAACTGGAACAAAATCACCATCGACCAGATCTCCTCATTGCGCCTTCTAAACACCCCAGCCCACTCTTCAAACCCCGACCAAGCCGCCACCAACCTCACCCTATGGTTATCCAACAGCGCCGACATCCTAGCACCACTGAAAAAACGACAAAGCAAACTTGGCAGCAAGAAGGCCTCATGGTTCAACGATGATCTCAAGAAGTCCAAGAAACTCTGCCGCTCCCTTGAGAAGGCCTGGAAAAAAGTCCCAACCACCAGCACCAAGGACGCCTTCAAAAACGCCACCCGCAGTCACCACCAACTAATCCGAAAGGCCAAGAAAACCGCCTTCAAGGATCGACTAGATAACAATGCCCACAACAGCAAGGAACTATTCAACATCGTCAAGGAATTTACCAATCCCTCGGCCGACTCCAACGACATCACCCCCTCTCAAGCCCTCTGCGACTCCCTAGCTTCATTCTTCCACAACAAAATTGCAGACATCCACAACAGCTTCGACAACCAACCCGGAGACCAACCCACCCAACCATCTGCTGAACCTTCACCCCCCTTAAACATAAACATCCTTAATGACTGGAACCCAATCTCCACTGAGGACACCATCCGCCTGATGAACTCCATCCACTTAGGATCCCCCACAGACCCATGCCCTCACCACATCTTCAACAAAGCAGACTCCATCATAGCACCGCACCTCCGAGACGTCATCAACTGCTCCTTCAACTCCGCCACCTTCCCGGAAAGCTGGAAACACGCTGAACTCAGCGCCCTTCTGAAAAAACCCACAGCGGACCCCACCGAACTCAAAAATTACCGCCCCATCTCGCTCCTTCCATTCCCTGCCAAAGTCATCGAGAAAGCTGTCAACAACCAGCTCGCCGCCTTCCTCGAAGCCAACAAATCCCTAGACTCCTCACAGTCCGGCTTCCGAGCAAAACACAGCACTGAGACCGCCCTCATCGCAGCAACAGACGACATTAGAACTCTACTGGACAATGGAGACACAGTCGCCCTCATCCTCCTCGACCTCTCCGCAGCCTTTGACACAGTCTGCCATAGCACCCTTCTACAGCGCCTCAGAAATATCGGAATCCAAGGCAAAGCACTAGAATGGATCATCTCGTTCCTCACCGGAAGAACCCAGAGAGTCCGCCTTCCACCTTTCAAATCAAAGGCCACTGAAGTCATCTGCGGTGTACCACAAGGATCCTCACTCAGCCCCACCCTCTTCAACGTATACATGAGCCCCCTCACGGCCATCGCCCGCCAACACAACCTCAACATCATCTCCTACGCGGATGACACTCAACTGATCCTATCACTCACCAATGACCCTAGCACCGCCAAAACTAACCTTCACGAAGGAATGAAAGAAGTTGCCGAATGGATGAAGCACAGCCGTCTGAAACTGAACTCAGATAAAACAGAAGTCCTCATTTTAGGTACATCCCCTTCCGCATGGGACGACTCTTGGTGGCCAGAAGCCCTTGGAAAAGCACCCATCCCGACAGACCACGCACGGAACCTAGGCGTCATCCTGGATTCCTCACTTTCAATGAACAGACAAGTCAACGCCGTCTCCTCATCCTGCTTCAACATTCTGCGCATGCTCAAAAAAACATTTCGTTGGATCCCCATCGAAACTAGGAAAACGGTCACCCATGCTCTGGTCACGAGCCGACTGGACTATGGAAACACCCTCTACGCCGGTACTACCGCTAAACTCCAGAAAAAACTCCAACGAATCCAAAACGCCTCAGCCAGGATCATATTAGACATCCCGCGTAAAGAACACATCTCTGGTCACCTGAAAAACCTCCACTGGCTTCCCGTCAATAAGAGGATCACTTTCCGGCTCCTAACCCACACACACAAAGCACTCTACGAAATCGGACCAGAATGCCTCAACACACGACTGTCCTTCTACACCCCCCCCCCAGCAACTACGATCTTCCAACCAAGCCCTCGCCACTGTACCTCGCATCAACAAAACCACCATGGGAGGTAGATCCTTCTCCTACCTAGCAGCTAACACCTGGAACTCACTTCCCACTTACCTTCGCCTTACCCAGAACCACCTAGCATTCAGAAAGCAACTTAAAACGTGGATATTTGACAAGTAATCCCCCACCCCTCCCTAAGCGCCTTGAGACCCTCTGGGTATGTAGTGCGCTATATAAATTCTCTGACTTGACTTGACTTGACATTTTCTGTGCCTTTCAGAGATTGTCAGTTTGGGTGTGCCTCTCCTGGCAGAGTGGCGAGTCATGCTGCTGGGAGATCCATATGCCGAAGGATTGCAGAACATCAGGTCAAGATCAGTATTCTCAGTGGGGCTACCAAGACCCAGGAAGGGTCGAGCTTCCTCCATAGTGTGTGGACTACGTGTATTTATTTGTTCCACACGAATATCAGGCAGGTGGGATGTCTCCATCTATATCTGATTCCTTGACCCTGCAGAAAGGTGGTAAGGAAACAGCGTCGCTGGACTTTGGGGGGGGATAGGTCCTGATAAAGCCATACTTTCAAACAGAATTGGGCCCTGTTCCTGGCCTGCCATTCTTATGGCTTCTTTCAGGCGGTAACCATGGATGCACATGAGGATATCCTGGAGTTGGCCTGGTGCACTTGAGGGGTGGCCGACCCAATGGGTGCAATCCAGAGTATGCCCCTGCTCTGCATAGGTAGGTAGTACCTGATGAAAGAGGCGGATTATGTTACTCTCCAGGTCCCTTGAATCCATGTGGAGTGGGACCCCTCTGATTCTAATGTTCAAATTGAAGGACCTGTTCTTTAAGTCTTTGAGGTGTAGCTTGAGATGTCTGCATTGTTCCTGCAGCGAAAGCAATTCACGATGATGGGCGTCTAGCTCCTCCTCCCTTGCGTCGCAGTTTGTCTCCAGCGAGGCCACCCACTGTCCTAACCGATCTTGGCTTCATCTCTATTTATATACCTAACATCATATGCGATGTCGTCCCTTAGGGATGCAATGTCCTCTCTGAACTTGCCGAAGAGGGCTTCCATAATAATATGTGTCACAGCGGCCTGCGCCTCCTCTGAGTCTGAGGCAGGATCCTCACCGGCCGGGTCCCCAGGGGGGGCGGGGGGGGGGGGGGAGTGTCAGGGTTTTTTGATGCAGCTTTAGCATCATGTCCTTAAGCATCGAGTCCTTTTTATCCTGGTGGAATGTCATCTTGACTGAGTGGGAAGTTCAAGATATTGTGGCAAGATGAAAAGAGACTAAGTGCTCTAGACTCCCCAGCTAGTCTCCATGATTCACTTCAGATAGAGTAACCGAGCACTGAATGTGTAGCTGTCCATGTAGGGCTGTTGCTGATGCCTGGCCATTGGTTCTATCTGTCCCTTGGAGCTCTACCAGGCCTCTGTTGTCAATCTCTGGTTTGTCTGGGCACTTCTACATCCAGTGCCTCTGGCTGCCCACCTCATTCATTCAGGATCTCCCTCATGGGGTCAAAGACATGCAGTTTGTGTTGGGCTGGCAGGAGAACTGGGTGTATTCCTAGGGCTATACAGGGCCTCACCTCCAAGCGGCAATGTGGGTCTTGAGATGGCACCTGGAGAGAGGAGAGCCTCACCAGACCATGCAAGGCGGTGTGCCGTGCTGTGAGCCTATATCTCACTTATGGTTGTGCAGTTCAGACTCATGTGAGAGGTCTGCTAGGGAGTAAATTGGGGAGGTCTGGCCCCCAAGGGGTGAAGCGGGGTCCTGGCAATTATGGTGCACGCTCACGCAGTGCCTGATGGTTCTGCTGCTACACTAGCCCTGCTGTTGGAGGAAGCCAGGGATATCTGGCAAGTCGCCAAGGCACAACCGTGATAGATCATGCTCAGTCCAGGCTGTCCATGTAGCAGACTGCCCACTGGTTGTCGCTGCAAAGGGGGTGGCGTGGTTGGGTTATCCAAGGGTCCCACCGGGGATCTCCTCTGACAGCCGCTAAGGGCCTCATGATGCATAGACTCACTGTACTGTCCGCACAGGCACCACCTCAGTGTAATTAGGTCATAAGTCGCAATGTCGTCCTTCTCCTTTTCCGTTTCCTGCTCCTCCAGGGCCCCAGTCCGCTTGAACAGGCCCAGTCCGGTCCCAAGGCCGAATAGGCTATGACCAGACCTAGGTCCTGTGCACACTGTGTCAATGGAACCAAGCTATACCTGGTTGATGAGCCCACAACAAGTGTGAACCAACCCTGGGTTGCTTGTGTTTCGGTTCAGGAAGAAAATGGCTTGGCAGTTTGGGCTGGACTGTTCCCAATGGAGTAGGGTCAAGACTGGTTTGCCTATAGCTGGGTTCAAACAGAGGTTGTATGGTGTGCAAGGTAACAATGGTATGGGATGCAGCCCGAGTAATTACCAGTGGCTGAGATTATTTCAAACATTCCATCCATTACTTTTGTTATACTTTAGTATGTTGTCCTAAGTGGCATGGCTATCACCAGACATGGGTCCTGTGCACACTGTGCCACTTGAACCAAGCTATACGTGGCTGATGAGTCCATAACAAGGGTGAAACTGGTCCTGGTTTGTTTGTGTTTTAGTTTAGGGAGGACCTGGCGTGGCAGATTGTGCTTGACTGTTCCAATTGGAGCAGTGTCAAGACTTACTTGCATATAGCTAGATCCAAGCTGAGGTGCCATGGTGTGCAAAATAAGGATGGACCAGGATGCTGCCTGAGTAATTACCAGTGGCTGAGATTTATTCAAGCATTCCATCCATTATTTTTTGTATACTTCAATTTTAAGATGTCACCAATTCTGCAGTCCTTGAGGGCATCAGGTATAAGGGCACTATAAAACAGTATATTTAAAAAGTGCACATTTTTAAAAGAACACAGTGTGCAAATGTCGCAAATAATACCTTTTTCCAATCAAACAATGCGAAGTGGGACCTGTGTCAAAAGTAGTATTATATGAAGAGCTAAATTATAATTTAGGGGACTTCTTTCCCCAAATAAATGAACAGAACATACCATCATTAAAAAAGAAAATCATAAAACATAAGGGAGCAGCTGAAAAAAACAAAATTGAATAATGATAATACAGACATTTTGTTTAAATCCACTCAACCTCTTAATGTAGTGGCAAAGAATGCCACAGCTGAAATAGCCATTTAACATACCGAATCAAAGGCCTATAATTTAGATGCACATTTCTTTAAGATCTGAAGTGACACAAATCCCTACATAACAATTAGAACTGGTATTTTATATTTCACTAAGCTCCTCTGAAAGGACTTCCGGTGAACAGTTACACAGTAAATTATTGGTCTTTACCTATTGAGTTTATACCCCAGTAATTCTTAAACCTGAAAAATGTATTAAAAAGATTTGTAAAATTCTTCCTATCAGGTTCCAGAAACAATATTGCATTGTGTTGTACCCCGATTGCACTGAATCATAAATTAACCTGACCTAGGTTTATTAAGACCCCTTGTGAACTGGAAGGAAAACCAAAATGCCCTTAGAATAGAAAAAATAATTTCCCAACTTACAAGTTCAAAGGCCTCCCTCCACATCCCACAGCAATAAAGGTGCCTGAATTTTCTTATGACTAGAAATATCAATCTATCAATCAGGGAATTGTAAGTGCGCTACTCACCCGTGAGGGTCTCAAGGCGCTGGGGGGGCGCAGATCTGTTTAGCCAAAGAGCCAGGTCTTGAGGGTCTTCCTGAAGGTGTTCAGGGAGGGGGCGCGTCTGATGGCTGCCGGTAGCTCATTCCAGGTCTTGGCTGCAATGTGAGAGAAGGATCTTCCACCTGCTCTGGCTCTGTGGATGTGCGTGGTTTTGGCCAGTGCGAGGTTGGAAGATCAGATGTTTCTTTTGGGTACGTGGAAGTTGATTCTGTTGTTAAGGTATATGGGTCCGTTGTTGTGTAGGCATTTGTAGGCATGAGTGAGGATTTTGAAAGTGACTCTTTTCTCCACGGGGAGCCAGTGGGGACTTCGTAGGTTTTGACTGATGTGTTCATGTCGGGGGATGCCGAGGACGAGACTGGCGGCGGTGTTCTGTATTGTCTGGAGTTTGCGGAGTAAGGACTTGTTGATGCAGACGTAGAGTGCATTTCTAAAGTCCAGTCTGCTGGCAATGAGTGCGTGGGTGACTGTCTTCCTTGACTCAAGGAGATCCACTTGAAGGTCTTGCGGAGGATGCAGAGGGTGTTGAATCAGCTGGAGGTGACGGCGTTGACCTGTCGGTTCATGGTGAGTGATGAGTCGAGCACAATGCCAAGGTTCTTGGCGTGGCCTGAGGGGGTAGGTGGGCTTCCGAGGGCGGTCGGCCACCAGGTGCTGTCCCATGCAGAAGGAGTGGTACCGAGGACGAGGACTTCTGTCTTCTCTGCGTTGAGCTTCAGTCAGCTGTTGGTCATCCAGACTGTGACGTCCTGCATTCCTTCGTGGAAGTTGAGTGGTGGGGTTTTTGGTGAGGGAGAGGATGAACTTGTTGTCGTCGGTGTAGGATGCGATGTTGAGGCCGTGTTGTTGGACGATGGCTGCGTGGGGGGCCATGTAGATGTTGAAGAGAGTGGGGCTCAGGGATGAACCCTGTAGGACTCCGCATGTGATTTTCGTGGGGTCAGAGAGGAAGAGTAGGAGTCTGATCCTTTGGCTTCTTCTGGGGAGGAATGATCGGATCCAGTCCAGGGCTGTCCCTTGTAGGCCTGCGTCGTGTAGTCTAGCGACTAGTGTGCGGTGGGAGAAGGTGTCAAAGGCTGCTGATAGGTCGAGTAGGATGAGGGCTGCAGAGTGACCTTGGTCCAGGAGGGTGTGGATGTCATCTGTGGAGGCGAGTAGGGCGGTCTCTGTACTGTGGTTGCTTCGGAATCCGGATTGGGATAGGTCGAGGACTGCGTTCTCTTCAATGAATTGTGTCAGTTTCCTGTTGACTGTTTTCTCTGCAACTTTGGCTGCGAAGAGGAGGAGCGAGATGTGCCGATAGTTCTTGAGGTCGGTAGGGTCAGCTGTGGGCTTCTTGAGCAGAGGTCCAACTTCTGTGCACTTCCAGTCATCTGGGAAGGTGCCTGTTTTGAAGGTGGTGTTGATGGTGCATTGTAGTTCAGGTACGATGGCGGCCGCGGCTCTGTGGTAGATGTGAGGGGGGCAGGGGTCAATGGGGGATCCTGAGTGGATGCTTTTCATGGTTGAGGAGGTGTCTTCGGCCGTGATCGGTGTCCAGTTGGAGATGGTGGGCTGGCTGGTGTTTCTGGGGGGTGGGGGCCGTCTGTGGCACCTGGTGGATGGTCGATGAAGTTGTCATAGAGGTGGAAATAGGTTCCAAGCTTGTCGCAGAGGTCATGGGATTGGGTGATGTCTATGGCTTTGCTGCGTGTGTTGGTGAATTCTTGAATGACACTGAAAAGTTCTTTGGAGTTGGTGAATTTGGCCAGGATTTTGCTGTGGATGAAGTTTCTCTTGGTGTCTCTGATCTGGTTGTGGTAGTCCGTCATGGCATCCTTGTAGGTGGTGTGGTTTTCGGGTGTCTTGGTGTTTCTCCAGTTCTTCTCCAGGCGTCTGCTGGTGCATCTGGCTTCTTGGAGAGCGGTGGTGAACCAAGCGGCTTTCCTGGGGCGTTGTCTGTCGGGGTTGCATAGCGGGGCAAGCTCCCCTGCGCAGTCGGAAATCCAGGTGTGGAGTTCTCTGGCTACGTCGTTTGCGTCGTGTAACCAAGTGTGGTTATCCTATGTGAGGGTGGAGTTAAGTTGCTCATCTGTAACCTTGTGGAGAAGTGTGGCTCACTGGTTAGAGTAGGTAGACCTGGAAGCAGGGTTCAATTCCCGGCTCGGCTGGGTCTTGAGTCCATAAATTGTCCATGGACTCGATAATTCTCGCTCCAGTGCATACTCGATTCATGGGTTCACACTCTGCGACTCTGGGCAATAGCTTGCTTAATCTCCACAATGGCCCCTCGCAGCGGGATGCCTGGCTTTCACCTTGTAGATGCCCTGCTGGGTTATCTCACAGGGGAATACCAGGACGGGTTCCCTAAGCAAGCGCTTAGAGACCGGTTGGGGATTTGCGCTATATAAATATCTGTACATTTGCTCCTTTGTGGTGGGTGTGGGGCTGGTTTGGGTGCCTTGGGTTTGTTGATGGCGAAGTGTAAGCAGTGGTAGTCGGTCCATGGCCACTGCATTGTGTGGCTGAATTGGACGCTGTTTCCTGCAGCGAAGATGGGGTCGAGGATGTTTCCTGCCCTGTGGGTAGGTGTGTTGATGAGTTGTTTAAGTCCAATGCTGGCGAGGTTGTCACGAAGGATAGTGGAGTTGAGGTCGCTGGGGTTGTCGAGTTGGAAGTTCAGGTCCCCAATGAGTATGTAGTTTGTTGAGGCGATGGCGTGTGGTGCGATAAAGTTGGTGATGGTGGTGGCGAAGGGTGTTCGGGGGCCGGGGGATCTGTAGATGAGGGGCGTGGTGGTCCCTGGGGCTTTGGGGGTCCATCACGGACCCCCTAATTTAAATATTTAGTGCCCCGGGGAGGTGGCGGTGAGCCCCTGCCAATATGTTTTAAAAGCGCCGCGCTTTGTTTTTTTAAAGAACGTTCCGCCGAAATTCGCGCTGGGTGAGCAAATCTCGCTGATTTTTTTTTAAATGCTTTTTTGGGCCCTGGGGGTCCTTGTGGGACCCCCTGAGCAGGCCTAGGGGGTCAGGGTGTTTCTACCCTGCCCCCTTTTTGCGTTTTGCACATTACTTTTTCTGTTTTCTTGTGCCTCGGTTCTACCGAGGCACAAGATGGCTGCCAACACTTCCTAGTTTAAAGTGTTGACAGCCAATTAGCATAAAGCTTGTGATCGGGAGGAGGCGCGGATCCTGTGCGGCCATAGATATATCTATGTTTTTACTTTTGATTTCTCAGCAACTACTGAACCGATTTACACCATTTAACAAAAAGGGTTCTTTCTGAACCAAGAACTACCTCTTTGCCAAATTTGGTATAATTCCGTTCAGCAGTTCGGGCTGTAGCCCCGGCTAAAGTTTCCTATGGGAAATTGCATGGGGAAAACAAGTTTTGGGAACCCCCTTTTTTCTTGGCCCCCGCTTGATGAATCACCCCGAAACGTTCAAGATTGGAGCGGACCGGAGTGCCCCACGAGTTTTGAGCATTTTGCGAAGATTCATCAACCGGCGCCAAAGTTATTGGATATAGAATGATGTGAATTTCCTATGGAAAATAGGTCCTAACTATAACTATCTACTGGCTACTTAGCAATTTTATATATATAAAATTGCTAAAGTATGTATTTTACACCATATTAATTCTTTTAATATTTTAAATCTATACATATATATATATATCTGTATGCATACAGACAACGCCAACAGCAGCGGACCATAGGTGTTTGCACCTCAATTCAGTCTTGTGAAGTTTAGTGTTCTGTTCATGCGCTTCCGGCACTTGCTGCCATTCAGTGCCACTGGAGACCAGAGAACGGTAAATTATTCTAAAGAAAGGTGCACTAGGAAATAAAAGTATTTCAAATTCGCAAAATTGAGTCCATCATCTTCCTTTATTTTTCCAAAATACTGCACAAGATTTTTTTTTTTATTAAATCAGCCAGCGCGTTTTGTTCCTGCATGCCTAAGAACTTCATCAGGGCTTAAAAAGTAATGTAGTGTATTCACAAAATTTATAGAGTATTGGTTGTGGTACAATCCTATGGTAATCATCATATCACAGGGTTATATTCATCCCGTCCACAGAAGGTGTAAGGGGCCCAAATCATTTCCCTGCTCGTCGAGACACCATAAGTAAACGAAAGTATCCTGTGGGGGGGATTGGGTGTGTATATATATATATATATTTATATACATATATATATATATATATCTCAAGATGACTATCTACTGATGTAATTGGATGTTTCTAACCTGTATACATCACAATGATGGCATTGAAACATTTCCTAGGCACTAGACCGTTTGATTGCTATTCTGGTCAGTCTCACAAAATTCTTCTTAGAGAATAATTACTTTTTGTTCCAACAACAGGTGTACCAACAAATTAGAGGCAGAGCAACGGGGCGAGCTTGTCGCCAAGCTATGCCTGCCTTCATATGGGGTGGTGGGAGGAGTTGATTCTAACTACTCAATATGTTGATACATGTATGTATGTCTTATATAGCGCTAGACTTACCCTTGGGCATCTCGGCGCTTGCATTGGGAACCCGTCCTGGTTTTTCCCTGTGAGATAACCCGTACTGGGTATCCCCAAGGTGAAAGCCAGGCATCCCGCCGCGGGGGGCCGTTGTGGAGATTAAGCAAGCTTGTTGCCCAGAGCTGCATAGTGTGAACTCGTGCTTAGAGTGGGCACCGAAGCGAGAATTATCGAGTCCGTGGACAATTGGGCTCCGAACCCTGCCGCGTCGGGAATCGAACCCTGGTCCCGGGTCTGACCTCTGCTTCAGGGTATGCCTCCTCTAACCAGTGAGCTACACTTCTCCACATGTGGTAAAATGTGTCAGTTATATCGATGATCTATTTGTGGTGTGGCGGGTGAACTAGCAAGTGCAGAGAAATTTGAGATGAGCACAAATAGCAACAATATAAACCTGCACTTCACCCACAACATAAGTAATAGATCTGTTTGCAGCACCTAAGGGCCATAACGAACTCGGATGCAACATATCCGATGGCTCGCCACTTCAAAGAGGTACATGGGAATGATTTAATTCACCTGAAATTCTACGTTGTAGACGCTGTCACTGTACTGAGAAGAGGTGGAAATAGGGATGCAATGACATTGCCGAATTTTTCTATCAGAAAATTAATAAAATGTATTCAACTTTTTCTTCCCCAAACACCGACCGGTCTACTCAACCTAATAACCCCTCTAGCCTGTCACACTCCTCCACTCCTTATAGCTTAACTTACTTTCCCCCACTAGACCTCCCCACTTTAAAATCACTAGCCCTCAGTGTCAAATCAGGTTCTCCGGCCGACCCTGCCCCTCCTGACATCCTAATGGCAGCATCCCATACCATCCTGCCTGTCATCAGAGAGGTATTAAACTCTTCCATCTCCTCAGGCACCGTTCCCCCCGTATGGAAGCAGGCCATGGTTAGGTCACTGATTAAGAAACCCAATCTAGACCCGTCTGAGTTGGCTAACTACCGCCCGATTTCTCTGCTCCCTTGGCTGAGCAAGGTTTTGGAGAAATATGTGAACCAACAGTTAGTGAACTATCTAGAGGACCACCACATACTGGATCCCACTCAGACGGGTTTCAGACCTAAGCACGGGACAGAGACCGCTCTCCTCATGGTCGTAGAGGAAGCGAGAAAAATTCTGGATCAGGGAGGATCAGTGGCAGTGATCCTCCTTGATCTAAGCGCGGCCTTTGACACAGTGTGTCATGACACCCTACTAAGCCGCCTGTCCGGTGTGGGGATCAAGGATAAGGCTTGGGCATGGTTTGAATCCTTTCTGGGGAACAGATCCTTCAGGGTTTTTGATGGCGATTCAGCCTCCTCCAGTAGACCTCTAAATTGTGGAGTTCCTCAGGGCTCCTCTCTGAGCCCTGCTCTATTCAACCTTTATATGAGACCACTGGCCAGTGTCGTCCGCCCATTTGGAATTAAAATCATCTCATATGCGGACGACACGCAGCTGGTGGTCTCACTGGCGCAGGAGGCATCTCGAACTGCGCCAGGCGGGCTCAGAGAATGCCTGGAGGAAGTGAGGAGCTGGATGTCGTCATCATCCCTGAAACTGAACGGAGAAAAAACTGAGCTGATGCTCCTAGGACCCTCAGAGCCGGCACTTTCCCCTTCCCTATGGCCCCCATGCCTAGGACCGCCTCCAACCCCAAAAAGTACCATCAAAAGTCTTGGGGTATGGCTAGACAGCTCACTGTCTTTCAATGTCCAAGCCACAAAACTGTCAGCCACATGTTTTGGCATTCTGCGAGTGCTAAATAAAATCTTCCCCCTCCTCCCCCTGGAAGCCAAACAGGCTGCCATTCAAGGGCTCATCCATTCACGTCTTGATTTTAACAACGCACTTTATTTGGGTGCACCAGAATACACTCTTCGGAGGCTGCAAACTGTACAGAACAGCGCAGCTCACCTTCTACTTAAAATCCCGCACAGGCACTCAGTGAGGACCGGACTGACTAGCCTCCATTGGCTACCGGTCCGGCAGAGAGTTCTGTTCCAGGCACTATGTATAGCCCACCAAGCCTTCTGGGATATGGGACCCATCATTACCCGTGATCTGATCACCCATTACATCCTAAATCGCAGTCTCCGCTCCAGCCAGACTTTCTTAGCAGCAGTTCCAAGAATAAAAAGATCTAGAACCGGCGGAAGGACATTCATGTACAATGCAGCGAAGGCTTGGAATGCTCTACCGCTTCATCTTAGAGCCACCCAGAATCTTACTATGTTTCGCAAGCAACTGAAGACCCACCTGTTCACATCTTCCTGCTAAACTTTTGTTGTCTTTTTTTCGTCCCTTCCCTGCTCCCTGTAGGTCACGGTTATCCTAGCGCTTGGACGCCTTCGGGCAACAATTGCGCTCTATAAATCCCCAAGTTTACAAGTTTACAAGGGAGGCAATTCTAAGGAGGTTAGAAACTAATTACATCTTAGAGCTGGACAGCAAGAGCCCACAGTGGCTAAACATCACTGAAGACCTGTACACCTGGCTATAGCTCCGTCCTCAGAAGATCGGTACATCTGGCGATAGTTACACCTTCAACTAACAAACCATGTTTCCCAACCCAAAAGACATTTCCTACATAGTAAATATACCATTACGGTGCACATAAGTAAAGCTACTGCACTCCTTTATCCCTGAAGAAAAAAATCCTTCCTTTCGTGTAAAAATAAGTCTTTCAATTAGATTTTATTTTTAATAAGCACCTTTTTTGCACTTAGACACTTTTCCTGCGGTTATTTGTTCGGACAAACTTAACCACAAGTAAATCAGCACTCTTTGCACACTGCACAATTTATGCACTTCACAATAACGTATCATACGCCTACAGGGGCAATATGCTTACTTTGCACACCATTTTAAGGACAGTCTTACTACTGATTTTAACACTCTTTTAGCATTTTAAGACATGGACCAGGGCGTCTGGTGATACAAGTACATGACTGTAATACACAGAAACGATGAAAACATTGAAGTGTTTTAATTTTCGTTTTAGTACTTGCATTATGCTTTTAGAGTGTTATTTAGTATGTGTCCAATATTTATTGTATTTATACTTGAATGTTGTATACTTTGCACATGGTTTACAATGTATATGATCAGTCCTTTCAAGTGTGTAATTATGATGCAACATTGTTTTATGTAAAGGGAATTCAGACGGGTAGTCTGTCTTCCATATCGATTGTATGCATTTAGCACTTTAAATCGAGGGAGGAAATGGTAGCATGGCATGTGATCAAGGCCCTTAGAGGTCAAAATGCGTCATGGCGGCACAGCGCACAAATTGAAAAATAAATACTACTTGCACTAAGAAAGAGGAGTCCATTTCGTTTCTGATTCCATGCTGAAGGGAATCGGTGAAGAAAAGGATTGTACTCCATCCATTCGTTTTGCAAGTATTTATTAGCATGGAATTCACTGCCATAATGCGTTTCAACCCCTCTTAGGTCTTAATCATACGGCAATGTGGAAGAGATTAATTATTTTTCTTTTAAAGGTGACATGTATAAACAGTGAAAAGAGACTGTGGGTGAAATAACTTTATCACCAGTTCGTTTCTGTGCACTGAAATGACAGTGATATATACCAATACAGTGAAAATACATGAATATACAAATATTTCTTAATAATGCTGGTTTCATCCATCTGCTTTCTTTTGCAGTTCTTCACTGAAAAAGGTTTTCCCTGATAATTCATTTGTTCATTATTTTGCACTGTTTCAGACTACAATGTCCATCATGCAATGCCATAGTGCATATTTGTCCCGTTATACTGTTCACATAAAATCTTCAGTCTCATAGACATAAAAACATAGACATTCACACAATGCCTCGAAGGAGTAAATTCCATGTAGGTCAAAAGATCGCATATATTGTGACTACTCTGAGAGCCTTGAAATCTTTGTTCCACAGCAATTGTTGTTATTTAGAGAGCCATCGCTCTTTTCTACTTGCATGTCATGGTATGATCTAGGGGTCCTTACCCCAGCAAACCCTGGCCATCTCAACACCTTCCCAAACAAATATTTCCTGGCAGGCCTCCCGTTGACCATCAGTGGCCTGCCACAGTTGATTTACCTTATTTGTATTGAGGTTCTAGCCGGCGGGTATCCCTTTGACACAAAATCCAAAAGAAGTTGACGCAAGGATGAACGCCCAGCCTCTCGAGTCGGGGCTTGTACAGCGGAGCGTCACTGCTTACATTTTCCAAAAGAAACACATGCATTACTCCAAATGACGTGCAAAAATCCCTCCATCTGTTCATTTTTCAAGTATTTATTAGCATGGAAATCACTGCCTTAACGCGTTTAAACCTATATATATATATATATATATATATATATATATATATATATTACCTACTGGCAGTCGCCAGTATAGTTATAGGAAATCCACAACATTCTATTCCCAATAACTTTGGCGCCGATTGACGTATCTTCGCAAAATTTTCAAAACTTTTGGCCAGCTCCGGTCCCCTCCTATCCTGAAAGTCTCGGGATGATTTGTGTAGTGGGGGCCAGGAAAAAAGGGGGGTCCTAAAATGTGCAATTTCCCATAGGACATTTAGCCGCAGCTACAGCCCGAACTGCTGAACGGAATTACACCAACTTTGGCAAAGAGGTAGTCCTCAGTTCAGACTCGTGCCTTCTGCTTAAATGGTGTCAATCTGTTCAGTAGTTCCTGAGAAAATCAAAATCACATATATATCTGGGCGGAGCCTAACCACACATCTCATCGTGAGATCTGATTGGCTGTCAGCAATTCATCCAAGAAGTGTTGGCAGTCATCTTGAGACCAATATACATGATATCACCTCATTAAAAAGCATTGCAGTTAATAGAAGGTTTTAAGACTTTAGTTACATTATAAATCATTTGTTGATGGTATCATACTCATTTTAGGAATTCTGGTGTGTTCTATGGTGATTTTACCATGTGAAAAAGCCTTCTGCTGGGATATCATGAATCATGTTTGAGAGAAAAATATTTTCTCATGCTTTTCCCACAGAGGTTTGGAAGGTGATCTATAAGCTGACCTGAGAACATATTTTCTGTAAATTCACATTATCTTTCTCAGTCATGTGAGAATGAAGTCTGACATTCTCAGTAAAACATGTACATCCAACAAGGGCAGAGACTGTCAGTTGATTCCTTTGTGTTCTACTGCAGCTTCCCAGAGTGTTCTAAAGAACAACTAGAGTGCTAACAGTCCTACTTATGACAAACGTATGGCACACCTGAAGCCATCTTGATTGGAATAAAGTGGTAACTCTTAAAACATTTAATTTAAAAAGTAACAAAAGGAGGGGGTTCATTTTGCCATAGAAAGTATGATTAGTGCTGCAGAAAGAAAAATTAGGGCACATTTTGAGTGACTTCTCAAATCCTCTTCTATCTCATTAAACAATTCTGACATGCAGACTGAAATATGCACTTTTAATACCAGCAGCAGACTTCCCTGGTGAGCAATAGCTTTACTACAGTGATCTAATGAGCAACTAGAGTGCTAACATTCTAAATGTATGGCAAATGTGTGACACATCTGAATGCCTTCTTGATGGAATCAAAGTAAAAAACTGAAAGTATTCCTACTGAGGAGACTGTAGTAAATGAGGAAATTAGGAAACTTCATAACAAATAAGTCACCCAAGATGGCCACCAGAGACAAAAGAGCCCAAATGTAGCACAAATATCACCCAGATGTAGCCCAAGTATAGCCCAATGACAGAATGTCCCAGAGTGTTCTAAAGAACAACTAGAGCGCTAACAGTCTTACTTATTACAAAAGTATGGTACACCTGAAGCCATCTTGATTGAAATAAAGTGGTAACACTTAAAACATTTAGTTTGCAAAGGAACAAAATGAGGGGGTTCATTTTGCCATAGACATTATGATAAGTGCTGCAGAAAGAAAAATTAGGGCACATTTTGACTTCTCAAATCCTCTTCTATTTTATTAAAGAATTCTGACATGTAGACTGAAACATGCACTTTGAATACCAGCAGCAGACTTCCCTGGTGAGCAGTAGCTTTACTACAGTGATCTAATGAGCAACTAGAGTCCTAACATTCAGAATTTATGGCAAATGTGTGACACATCTGAATGCCTTCTTGATGGAACCAAAGTAAACAAGCATTGAAAATGCAATCGGTCTCGCCCTCGTTTAAGATAAAGCAATTCTGTTTGTAATTAGGTGGCTTTTTAGCTTTGCTTTTATTAGTGTTTTTCAAACTTTCATGTACATAACATGCATATGTATGCATATATGTATATGTATGCATGCATTTATATTTGTATTTATATAGATATGTAGATTTTATATATGTTTATATATGTATTTATGTATATATATATACACACATACATATATATAAATGCATATGCATATATATGCATATATATATGTGCATATGTGTGTGTGTAGAGAGAGGTAAAGAGGTAGAGGTGTAGAGGTGTAGCGGTAGAGAGGTAGAAGTAGAGAGGTAGAGAGTAGTAGAGCGAGAGGTAAAGAGAGGTAGAGAGGTATAGAGTAGAGGATGAGTATTAGAGAGTAGAGATTGAGTAGTAGAGAGTAGTAGAGAGAGTAGCAGAGAGTGAGTAGTAGAGAGTAGTAGAGTGAATAGTAGAGTGAGTAGCAGAGAGTAGTAGAGAATGGGTAGTAGAGAGTGAGTAGTAGAGAGGAGTAGAGAGTACTAGAGAGTGAGTAGTAGAGAGTAGTAGAGAGTGAGTAGTAGAGAGTGAGTAGTAGAGAGTAGGAGAGAGTGAGTAGTAGAGAGTGAGTAGCAGAGAGAGAGTAGTAGAGAGTAGTAGAGAGTGAGTAGTAGAGTGAGTAGTAGAGAGTAGTAGAGAGAGAGTAGTAGAGAGTGGGTAGTAGAGAGTAGTAGAGAGGGAGTAGTAGAGAGTGAGTAGTAGAGTGAGTAGTAGAGTGTGTAGTAGAGAGGGGTATTAGAGATTAGTAGAGAGTAGTAGTAGAGAGAGTAGTAGAGAGAGTAGTAGAGTGTAGTAGAGAGTGAGTAGTAGAGAGTGAGTAGTAGAGAGAGAGTAGAAGAGAGAGAGTAGTAGAGAGTAGTAGAGTAGTAGAGAGTGAGTAGTAGAGAGTAGTGGAGTAGTAGAGAGTGAGTAGTAGAGAGTAGTAGAGAGTGAGTAGTAGAGTGAGTATTAGAGAGTAGTAGAGTTAGTAGTAGAGAGTAGTAGAGAGCAAGTAGTAGAGAGTGTGTAGTAGATAGTGAGTAGTAGAGAGTAGTAGAGAGTGAGTAGTAGAGAGAGTAGTAGAGAATGAGAAGTAGAGAGAGTAGTAGAGAGTAGTAGAGAGTGAGTAATAGAGTGAGTAGTAGAGAGTAGTTGAGAGCGAGTTGTAGAGAGTGAGTAGTGGAGAGTGAGACGTAGAGAGTAGTAGAGAGCGAGTAGTAGAGAGTGAGTAGTGGTGAGTGAGTAGTAGAGAGTAGTAGAGAGTGAGTAGTAGAGAGAGAGTTGTAGAGAGAGAGAGTAGTAGAGAGTAGATGAGTGAGTAGTAGAGAGAGAGTAGTAGAGAGTGAGTAGTAGAGTAGTAGAGAGTGAGTCGTAAAGAGTAATAGAGAGAAGTAGAGTGAGTAGTAGAGAGTAGTTGAGAGTGAGTAGTAGACAGAGTAGTAGAGAGTAGTAGAGTACTAGAGAGTGAGTAGTAGAGAGTGAGCAGTAGACACTAGTAGAGTGTGAGTAGTAGAGAGTAGTAGAGAGCGAGTAGTAGAGAGCGAGTAGTAGAGAGTGAGTAGTAGAGAGCGAGTAGTAGAGAGTGAATAGTAGAGAGTGAGTAGTAGAGAGTGAGTAGTGGAGAGTGAGTAGTAGAGTGTGAGTAGTAGAGAGGAAGTAGTAGAGAGTAGTAGAGAGCGAGCAGTAGAGAGTGAGTAGTCGAGAGTGAGTGGTAGAGAGAGAGTAGTAGAGAGTGAGTAGTAGAGTAGTAGAGAGTGAGTGGTAAAGAGTAGTAGAGAGTAGCAGAGTGAGTAGTAGAGAGAATTAGAGAGTGAGTAGTAGAGAATAATAGTAGAGAGTAGTAGTGAGTAGTAGAGAGTGAGTAGTAGAGAGTAGTAGCGAGTGAGTAGTAGAGAGTGAGTAGTAGAGAAAGTAGTAGAGAGTAGTGGAGAGTGAATAGTAGAGAATAGTAGAGAGTAGTAGAGAGTAAGTAGTAGAGAGTGGTATAGTAGTAGACAGTGAGTAGTAGAGAGTAGTAGAGAGTGAGTAGTAGAGAGTGAGTAGTAGAGAGTGAGTAGTAGAGAGTGAGTAGAATAGTAGTAGAGAGTAGTCAGTCAGTGTCAGTCAGTGCCAGCCAGTCAGTCAGTCAGTGTCAGTGTCAGTCAGTGTCAGTCAGTCAGTGTCAGCCAGTCAGTCAGTGTCGGTCAATCAGTGTCAGTGTCAGTCAGTGTCAGTCAGTCAGTGTCAGTCAATCAGTGTCAGTCAATCAGTGTCAGTCAGTGTCAGTGTCAGTCATTGTCATCTAATCAGTGTCAGTCAGTGTCAATCTGTCAGTGTCAATCAGTCAGTGTCAGTCAGTCAGTGTCAGCTAGAGCAGCTCTGCTGACCTGGTTCTCTGGCTCTAAAGCAGCTCTGCTGACCTTGTTCTCTAACTCTAAAGCAGCTCTGCTGACCTGGTTTCTCTGGCTCTACAGCAGGTCTGCTGACCTGTTTCTCTGGCTGTAGAGCAGCTCTGCTGACCTGGTTCTCTGGCTCTTCAACAGCTCTGCTGACCTGGTTCTCTGGCTCTAAAGCAGCTCTGCTGACCCGGTTCTATGGCTCTAAAGCAGTTCTGCTGACATGGTTCTCTGGCTCTAGAGCAGCTCTGCTGACCTGGTTCTCTCCCTCTGGAGCAGCTCTGCTGACCTGGTTCTCTCCCTCTAAAGCAGCTCTACTGACCGGTTTTCTCTGGCTCTAAAGCAGTTCTGCTGACCTGGTTCTCTGGCTCTAGAGCAGCTCTGCTGACATGGTTCTTAGGCTCTAGAGCAGCTCTGCTGACCTCGTTCTCCTGCTCTAAAGCAGCTCTGCTGACCTGGTTCTATGGCTCTAAAGCAGCTCTGCTGACTTGGTTCTCTGGCTCTACAGCAGCTCTGCTGAGCTGGTTCTCTGGCTCTAAAGCAGCTCTGCTGGCCTAGTTCTCTGGCTCTAAAGCAGTTCTGCTGACCTGGTTCTCTGGCTCTAAAGCAGCTCTGCTGACCTGGTCCCTTGGTTCTAAACAAGACCTGCTGACCTGTTTCTCTCCCTCTAAAGAGCTCTGCTGACCTGGTTCTCTCCCTCTAAATCAGCTCTACTGACCTGGTTCTCTCCCTCTAAATCATCTCTACTGACCTGGTTCTCTGCCTCTAGAGCAGCTCTGCTGACCTGGTTCTCTGGCTCTAAAGCAGCTCTGCTGACCTGGTTCTCTGACTCTAGAGCAGCTCTGCTGACCTGGTTCTCTGGCTCTAAAGCAGCTCTGCTGACCTGGTTCTCTCCCTCTAAAGCAGCTCTGCTGACCTGGTTCTCTGGCTCTAAAGCAGCTCTGCTGACCTGGTTCTCTCCCTCTAAAGCAGCTCTGCTGACCTGGTTTCTCTGGCTCTACAGCAGCTCTGCTGACCTGGTTCTCTGGCTCTAAAGCAGCTCTGCTGACCTGGTTGTATGGCTCTAAAGCAGCTCTGCTGACCTGGTTCTCTGGCTCTAAAGCAGCTCTGCTGACCTGGTTCTCTGACTCTAGAGCAGCTCTGCTGACCTGGTTCTCTGGCTCTAAAGCAGCTCTGCTGACCTGGTTCTCTCCCTCTAAAGCAGCTCTGCTGACCTGGTTTCTCTGGCTCTAAAGCAGCTCTGCTGACCCGGTTCTATGGCTCTAAAGCAGTTCTGCTGACCTGGTTCTCTGGCTCTAGAGCAGCTCTGCTGACCTGGTCCCTTGGTTCTAAAGAAGACCTGCTGACCTGATTCTCTCCCTCTAAAGAGCTCTGCTGACCTGGTTCTCTCCCTCTAAAACAGCTCTACTGACCTGGTTCTCTCCCTCTTAATCATCTCTACTGACCTGGTTCTCTGCCTCTGGAGCAGCTCTGCTGACCTGGTTCTATGGCTCTAAAGCAGTTCTGCTGACCTGGTTCTCTGGCTCTAGAGCAGCTCTGCTGACCTGGTCCCTTGGTTCTAAAGACGACCTGCTGACCTGGTTCTCTCCCTCTAAAGCAGCTCTGCTGACCTGGTTCTCTAGCTCTAAAGCAGCTCTACTGACCTGGTGTCTCAGGTTCTACAGCAGATCTGCTGACCTGGTTCTCTGGCTCTAGAGCAGCTCTGCTGACCAGGTTGCTCTGTTTCTACAGCAGCTCTGCAGGTAGAGGTGTAGAGGTGTAGCAGTGGAGAGGTAGAGAGGTAGAGGTAGAGAGTAGTAGAGAGAGAGGTAAAGAGAGGTAGAGAGGTATAGATTAGAGGATGAGTATTAGAGAGTAGAGAGTGAGTAGTAGAGAGTAGTAGAGAGAGTGGCAGAGAGTGAGTAGTAGAGAGTAGTAGAGTGAATAGTAGAGTGAGTAGGAGAGAGTAGTAGAGAATGGGTAGTAGAGAGTGAGTAGTAGAGAGGAGTAGAGAGTACTAGAGAGTGAGTAGTAGAGAGTAGTAGAGAGTGAGTAGTAGAGAGCAAGTAGTAGAGAGTAGGAGAGAGTGAGTAGTAGAGAGTGAGTAGCAGAGAGAGAGTAGTAGAGAGTAGTAGAGAGTGAGTAGTAGAGTGAGTAGTAGAGAGTAGTAGAGAGAGAGTACTAGAGAGTGAGTTGTAGTGAGTAGTAGAAAGGGAGTAGTAGAGAGTGAGTAGTAGAGTGAGGAGTAGAGTGTGTAGTAGAGAGGGGTATTAGAGATTAGTAGAGAGTAGTAGTATAGAGAGTAGTAGAGAGAGTAGTAGAGAGTAGTAGAGAGTGAGTAGTAGAGAGTGAGTAGTAGAGAGAGAGTAGAAGAGAGAGGGTAGTAGAGAGTAGTAGAGTAGTAGAGAGTGAGTAGTAGAGAGTAGTGGATTAGTAGAGAGTGAGTAGTAGAGTGAGTATTAGAGAGTAGTAGAGTGAGTAGTAGAGAGTAGTAGAGAGCGAGTAGTAGAGAGCAAGTAGCAGAAAGTGTATAGTAGATAGTGAGTAGTAGAGAGTGAGTAGTAGAGAGAGTGGTAGAGAATGAGAAGTAGAGAGAGTAGTAGAGAGTAGTAGAGAGTGAGTAATAGAGTGAGTAGTAGAGAGTAGTTGAGAGCGAGTAGTAGAGAGTGAGTAGTAGAGAGTGAGTAGTAGAGAGTAGTAGAGAGTGAGTAGTAGAGAGAGAGTAGTAGAGAGAGAGTAGTAGAGAGTAGATGAGTGAGCAGTAGAGAGAGAGTAGTAGAGAGTGAGTAGTAGAGTAGTAGAGAGTGAGTGGTAAAGAGTAATAGAGAGAAGTAGAGTGAGAACTAGAGAGTAGTAGAGAGTGAGTAGTAGAGAGAGTAGTAGAGAGTAGTAGAGCAATAGAGAGTGAGTAGTAGAGAGTGAGCAGTAGAGACTAGTAGAGTGTGAGTAGTAGAGAGTAGTAGAGAGTGAGTAGTAGAGAGTGAGTAGTAGAGAGTGAGTAGTAGAGAGCCAGTAGTAGAGAGTGAATAGTAGAGAGTGAGTAGTAGAGAGTGAGTAGTGGAGAGTGACTAGTAGAGTGTGAGTAGTAGAGAGGAAGTAGTAGAGAGTAGTAGAGAGCGAGTAGTAGAGAGTGAGCAGTAGAGAGTGTGTAGTAGAGAGAGAGTAGTAGAGAGTGAGTAGTAGAGTAGTAGAGAGTGAGTGGTAAAGAGTAGTAGAGAGTAGCAGAGTGAGTAGTAGAGAGAATTAGAGAGTGAGTAGTAGAGAGTAATAGTAGAGAGTAGTAGTGAGTAGTAGAGAGTGAGTAGAAGAGAGTGAGTTGTAGAGAGTAGTAGCGAGTGAGTAGTAGAGAGTGAGTAGTAGAGAGAGTAGTACAGAGTAGTAGAGAGTGAATAGTAGAGAGTAGTAGAGAGTAGTAGAGAGTGAGTAGTAGAGAGTGGTATATTAGTAGACAGTGAGTAGTAGAGAGTAGTAGAGAGTGAGTAGTAGAGAGTGAGTAGTAGAGAGTGAGTAGAAGAGTAGTAGAGAGTAGTCAGTCAGTGTCAGTCAGTGCCAGTCAGTCAGTCAGTCAGTGTCAGTGTCAGTCAGTGTCAGTCAGTCAGTGTCAGTGTCAGTCAGTCAGTGTCAGTCAGTCAGTCAGTGTCAGTCAATCAGTGTCAGTGTCAGTCAGTCAGTGTCAGTCAATCAGTGTCGGTCAGTGTCAGTCAGTCAGTTAGTGTCGGTCAGTCAGTCAGTCAGTTTCAGTCAGTCAGTGTCAGCCAATCAGTGTCAGTCAATGTCAGTCAGTCAGTGTCAGTCAATCAGTGTCAGTCAGTGTCAGTGTCAGTCAGTGTCAGCTAATCAGTGTCAGTCAGTATCAATCAGTCAGTGTCAGTCAGTCAGTGTTAGTCAGTCAGTGTCAGCTAGAGCAGCTCTGCTGACCTGGTTCTCTGGCTCTAAAGCAGCTCTGCTGACCTTGTTCTCTACCTCTAAACCAGCTCTGCTGACCTGGTTTCTCTGGCTCAAAAGCAGGTCTGCTGACCTGGTTCTCTGGCTCTAAAGCAGCTCTGCTGACCCGGTTCTATGGCTCTAAAGCAGTTCTGCTGACCTGGTTCTCTGGCTCTAGAGCAGCTCTGCTGACCTGGTCCCTTGGTTCTAAAGAAGACCTGCTGACCTGATTCTCTCCCTCTAAAGAGCTCTGATTACCTGGTTCTCTCCCTCTAAAACAGCTCTACTGACCTGGTTCTCTCCCTCTTAATCATCTCTACTGACCTGGTTCTCTGCCTCTGGAGCAGCTCTGCTGACCTGGTTCTATGGCTCTAAAGCAGTTCTGCTGACCTGGTTCTCTGGCTCTAGAGCAGCTCTGCTGACCTGGTCCCTTGGTTCTAAAGACGACCTGCTGACCTGGTTCTCTCCCTCTAAAGCAGCTCTGCTGACCTGGTTCTCTAGCTCTAAAGCAGCTCTACTGACCTGGTGTCTCTGGTTCTACAGCAGATCTGCTGACCTGGTTCTCTGGCTCTAGAGCAGCTCTGCTGACCAGGTTGCTCTGTTTCTACAGCAGCTCTGCTGGTAGAGGTGTAGAGGTGTAGCAGTAGAGAGGTAGAGAGGTAGAGGTAGAGAGTAGTAGAGAGAGAGGTAAAGAGAGGTAGAGAGGTATAGATTAGAGGATGAGTATTAGAGAGTAGAGAGTGAGTAGTAGAGAGTAGTAGAGAGAGTGGCAGAGAGTGAGTAGTAGAGAGTAGTAGAGTGAATAGTAGAGTGAGTAGTAGAGAGTAGTAGAGAGTGAGTAGTAGAGAGCAAGTGGTAGAGAGTAGGAGAGAGTGAGTAGTAGAGAGTGAGTAGCAGAGAGAGAGTAGTAGAGAGTAGTAGAGAGTGAGTAGTAGAGTGAGTAGTAGAGAGTAGTAGAGAGAGAGTAGTAGAGAGTGAGTAGTAGAGAGTAGTAGAAAGGGAGTAGTAGAGAGTGAGTAGTAGAGTGAGGAGTAGAGTGTGAGTAGTAGAGAGAGCGTAGAAGAGAGAGAGTAGTAGAGAGTAGTAGAGTAGTAGAGAGTGAGTAGTAGAGAGTAGTGGAGTAGTAGAGAGTGAGTAGTAGAGTGAGTATTAGAGAGTAGTAGAGTGAGTAGTAGAGAGTAGTAGAGAGTGTTGTAGTAGAGAGCAAGTAGTAGAAAGTGTGTAGTAGATAGTGAGTAGTAGAGAGTAGTAGGGAGTGAGTAGTAGAGAGAGTGGTAGAGAATGAGAAGTAGAGAGAGAAGTAGAGAGTAGTAGAGAATGAGTGATAGAGTGAGTAGTAGAGAGTAGTTGAGAGCGAGTAGTAGAGAGTGAGTAGTAGAGAGTGAGTAGTAGAGAGTAGTAGAGAGTGAGTAGTAGAGAGAGAGTAGTAGAGAGAGAGTAGTAGAGAGTAGATGAGTGAGCAGTAGAGAGAGAGTAGTAGAGAGTGAGTAGTAGAGTAGTACAGAGTGAGTGGTAAAGAGTAATAGAGAGAAGTAGAGTGAGTACCAGAGAGTAGTAGAGAGTGAGTAGTAGAGAGAGTAGTAGAGAGTAGTAGAGTAATAGAGAGTGAGTAGTAGAGAGTGAGCAGTAGAGACTAGTAGAGTGTGAGTAGTAGAGAGTAGTAGAGAGCGAGTAGTAGAGAGCGAGTAGTAGAGAGTGAATAGTAGAGAGTGAGTAGTAGAGAGTGAGTAGTGGAGAGTGAGTAGTAGAGTGTGAGTAGTAGAGAGAGTAGTAGAGAGTAGTAGAGCAATAGAGAGTGAGTAGTAGAGAGTGAGCAGTAGAGACTAGTAGAGAGTGAGTAGTAGAGAGAGTAGTAGAGAGTAGTAGAGCAATAGAGAGTGAGTAGTAGAGAGTGAGCAGTAGAGACTAGTAGAGTGTGAGTAGTAGAGAGTAGTAGAGAGTGAGTAGTAGAGAGTGAGTAGTAGAGAGTGAGTAGTAGAGAGCCAGTAGTAGAGAGTGAATAGTAGAGAGTGAGTAGTAGAGAGTGAGTAGTGGAGAGTGACTAGTAGAGTGTGAGTAGTAGAGAGGAAGTAGTAGAGAGTAGTAGAGAGCGAGTAGTAGAGAGTGAGCAGTAGAGAGTGTGTAGTAGAGAGAGAGTAGTAGAGAGTGAGTAGTAGAGTAGTAGAGAGTGAGTGGTAAAGAGTAGTAGAGAGTAGCAGAGTGAGTAGTAGAGAGAATTAGAGAGTGAGTAGTAGAGAGTAATAGTAGAGAGTAGTAGTGAGTAGTAGAGAGTGAGTAGTAGAGAGTGAGTTGTAGAGAGTAGTAGCGAGTGAGTAGTAGAGAGTGAGTAGTAGAGAGAGTAGTACAGAGTAGTAGAGAGTGAATAGTAGAGAGTAGTAGAGAGTAGTAGAGAGTGAGTAGTAGAGAGTGGTATATTAGTAGACAGTGAGTAGTAGAGAGTAGTAGAGAGTGAGTAGTAGAGAGTGAGTAGTAGAGAGTGAGTAGAAGAGTAGTAGAGAGTAGTCAGTCAGTGTCAGTCAGTGCCAGTCAGTCAGTCAGTCAGTGTCAGTGTCAGTCAGTGTCAGTCAGTCAGTGTCAGTGTCAGTCAGTCAGTGTCAGTCAGTCAGTCAGTCAGTGTCAGTCAATCAGTGTCAGTGTCAGTCAGTCAGTGTCAGTCAATCAGTGTCGGTCAGTGTCAGTCAGTCAGTTAGTGTCGGTCAGTCAGTCAGTCAGTCAGTTTCAGTCAGTCAGTGTCAGCCAATCAGTGTCAGTCAATGTCAGTCAGTCAGTGTCAGTCAATCAGTGTCAGTCAGTGTCAGTGTCAGTCAGTGTCAGCTAATCAGTGTCAGTCAGTATCAATCAGTCAGTGTCAGTCAGTCAGTGTTAGTCAGTCAGTGTCAGCTAGAGCAGCTCTGCTGACCTGGTTCTCTGGCTCTAAAGCAGCTCTGCTGACCTTGTTCTCTACCTCTAAACCAGCTCTGCTGACCTGGTTTCTCTGGCTCAAAAGCAGGTCTGCTGACCTGGTTCTCTGGCTCTAAAGCAGCTCTGCTGACCCGGTTCTATGGCTCTAAAGCAGTTCTGCTGACCTGGTTCTCTGGCTCTAGAGCAGCTCTGCTGACCTGGTCCCTTGGTTCTAAAGAAGACCTGCTGACCTGATTCTCTCCCTCTAAAGAGCTCTGATTACCTGGTTCTCTCCCTCTAAAACAGCTCTACTGACCTGGTTCTCTCCCTCTTAATCATCTCTACTGACCTGGTTCTCTGCCTCTGGAGCAGCTCTGCTGACCTGGTTCTATGGCTCTAAAGCAGTTCTGCTGACCTGGTTCTCTGGCTCTAGAGCAGCTCTGCTGACCTGGTCCCTTGGTTCTAAAGACGACCTGCTGACCTGGTTCTCTCCCTCTAAAGCAGCTCTGCTGACCTGGTTCTCTAGCTCTAAAGCAGCTCTACTGACCTGGTGTCTCTGGTTCTACAGCAGATCTGCTGACCTGGTTCTCTGGCTCTAGAGCAGCTCTGCTGACCAGGTTGCTCTGTTTCTACAGCAGCTCTGCTGGTAGAGGTGTAGAGGTGTAGCAGTAGAGAGGTAGAGAGGTAGAGGTAGAGAGTAGTAGAGAGAGAGGTAAAGAGAGGTAGAGAGGTATAGATTAGAGGATGAGTATTAGAGAGTAGAGAGTGAGTAGTAGAGAGTAGTAGAGAGAGTGGCAGAGAGTGAGTAGTAGAGAGTAGTAGAGTGAATAGTAGAGTGAGTAGTAGAGAGTAGTAGAGAGTGAGTAGTAGAGAGCAAGTGGTAGAGAGTAGGAGAGAGTGAGTAGTAGAGAGTGAGTAGCAGAGAGAGAGTAGTAGAGAGTAGTAGAGAGTGAGTAGTAGAGTGAGTAGTAGAGAGTAGTAGAGAGAGAGTAGTAGAGAGTGAGTAGTAGAGAGTAGTAGAAAGGGAGTAGTAGAGAGTGAGTAGTAGAGTGAGGAGTAGAGTGTGAGTAGTAGAGAGAGCGTAGAAGAGAGAGAGTAGTAGAGAGTAGTAGAGTAGTAGAGAGTGAGTAGTAGAGAGTAGTGGAGTAGTAGAGAGTGAGTAGTAGAGTGAGTATTAGAGAGTAGTAGAGTGAGTAGTAGAGAGTAGTAGAGAGTGTTGTAGTAGAGAGCAAGTAGTAGAAAGTGTGTAGTAGATAGTGAGTAGTAGAGAGTAGTAGGGAGTGAGTAGTAGAGAGAGTGGTAGAGAATGAGAAGTAGAGAGAGAAGTAGAGAGTAGTAGAGAATGAGTGATAGAGTGAGTAGTAGAGAGTAGTTGAGAGCGAGTAGTAGAGAGTGAGTAGTAGAGAGTGAGTAGTAGAGAGTAGTAGAGAGTGAGTAGTAGAGAGAGAGTAGTAGAGAGAGAGTAGTAGAGAGTAGATGAGTGAGCAGTAGAGAGAGAGTAGTAGAGAGTGAGTAGTAGAGTAGTAGAGAGTGAGTGGTAAAGAGTAATAGAGAGAAGTAGAGTGAGTACCAGAGAGTAGTAGAGAGTGAGTAGTAGAGAGAGTAGTAGAGAGTAGTAGAGTAATAGAGAGTGAGTAGTAGAGAGTGAGCAGTAGAGACTAGTAGAGTGTGAGTAGTAGAGAGTAGTAGAGAGCGAGTAGTAGAGAGCGAGTAGTAGAGAGTGAATAGTAGAGAGTGAGTAGTAGAGAGTGAGTAGTGGAGAGTGAGTAGTAGAGTGTGAGTAGTAGAGAGGAAGTAGTAGAGAGTAGTAGAGAGCGAGTAGTAGAGAGTGAGCAGTAGAGAGTGAGTAGTAGAGAGAGAGTAGTAGAGAGTGAGTAGTAGAGTAGTAGAGAGTGAGTGGTAAAGAGTAGTAGAGAGTAGCAGAGTGAGTAGTAGAGAGAATTAGAGAGTGAGTAGTAGAGAGTAATAGTAGAGAGTAGTAGTGAGCAGTAGAGAGTGAGTAGTAGAGAGTTAGTAGAGAGTAGTAGCGAGTGAGTAGTAGAGAGTGAGTAGTAGAGAGAGTAGTACAGAGTAGTACAGAGTGAATAGTGGAGAGTAGTAGAGAGTGAGTAGTAGAGAGTGGTATATTAGTAGACAGTGAGTAGTAGAGAGTGAGTAGTAGAGAGTGAGTAGAAGAGTAGTAGAGAAAAGTCAGTCAGTGTCAGTCAGTGCCAGTCAGTCAGTCAGTCAGTGTCAGTGTCAGTCAGTGTCTGTGTCAGTCAGTGTCAGTCAGTCAGTGTCAGTGTCAGTCAGTCAGTGTCAGTCAGTCAGTCAGTGTCAGTCAATCAGTGTCAGTGTCAGTCAGTGTCAGTCAGTCAGTGTCAGTCAATCAGTGTCGGTCAGTCAGTTAGTGTCGGTCAGTCAGTCAGTCAGTTTCAGTCAGTCAGTGTCAGCCAATCAGTGTCAGTCAATGTCAGTCAGTCAGTGTCAGTCAATCAGTGTCAGTCAGTGTCAGAGTCAGTCAGTGTCAGCTAATCAGTGTCAGTCAGTGTCAATCTGTCAGTGTCAGTCAGTCAGTGTCAGTCAGTCAGTGTCAGCTAGAGCAGCTCTGCTGACCTGGTTCTCTGGCTCTAAAGCAGCTCTGCTGACCTTGTTCTCTACCTCTAAATCAGCTCTGCTGACCTGTTTTCTCTGGCTCTACAGCAGGTCTGCTGACCTGGTTCTCTGGCTCTAAAGCAGATCTGCTGGCCTGGTTCTATGGCTCTAAAGCAGTTCTGCTGACATGGTTCTCTGGCTCTAGAGCAGCTCTGCTGACCTGGTTCTCTCCCTCTGGAGCAGCTCTGCTGACCTGGTTCTCTCCCTCTAAAGCAGCTCTACTGACCGGTTTTCTCTGGCTCTACAGCCGCTCTGCTGACCTGGTTGTCTGGCTCTAGAGCAGCTCTGCTGACATGGTTCTTAGGCTCTAGAGCAGCTCTGCTGACCTCGTTCTCCTGCTGTAAAGCAGCTCTGCTGACCTGGTTCTATGGCTCTAAGCAGCTCTGCTGACTTGGTTCTCTGGCTCTAGAGCAGCTCTGCTGACCTGGTTCTCTGGCTCTAAAGCAGCTCTGCTGGCCTAGTTCTCTGGCTCTAAAGCAGCTCTGCTGACCTGGTTCTCTCCCTCTAAAGCAGCTCTGCTGACCTGGTTTCTCCTGCTCTACAGCAGCTCTGTTGACCTGGTTCTCTGGCTCTAGAGCAGCTCTGCTGACCCAGTTCTTAGGCTCTAGAGCAGATCTGCTGACCTGGTTCTCTGGCTCTACAACAGCTCTGCTGACCTGGTTCTCTGGCTCTAAAGCAGCTCTGCTGACCCGGTTCTATGGCTCTAAAGCAGTTCTGCTGACCTGGTTCTCTGGCTCTAGAGCAGCTCTGCTGACCTGGTCCCTTTGCTCTAAAACAGACCTGCTGACCTGGTTCTCTATCTCTAAAGCAGCTCTGCTGACCTGGTTCTCTCGCTCTAAAGCAGCTCTACTGACCTGGTTTCTCTGGTTCTACAGCAGATCTGCTGACCTGGTTCTCTGGCTCTAGAGCAGCTCTGCTGACCTGGTATCTCTGTTTCTACAGCAGCTCTGCTGACCTGGTTCCCGGCCTCTCGAGCAGCTCTGCTGACCTGGGTCTCTGGCTCTAAAGCAGCTCTGCTTACCTGGTTCTCTGGCTTTAGAGCAGCTCTGCTGACCTGGTTCTCTGCCTCTAAAGCAGCTCTTCTGACCTGGTTGTCTGGCTCTAAAGCAGCTCGGCTGACCTGGTTCTATGGCTCTAAAGCAGCTCTGCTGACCTGGTTCTCTGGCTCTAGAGCAGCTCTGCTGACCTGATTCTCTGGCTCTAAACTAGCTCTGCTGACCTGGTTCTCTCCCTCTAAAGAGCTCTGCTGACCTGGTTCTCTGGCTCTAAAGCAGTTCTGCTGACCCGGTTCTCAGCCTCTAGAGCAGCTCTGCTGGCCTGGTTCTCTGGCTCTAAAGCAGTTCTGCTGGCCTGCTTCTCTCCCTCTAAAACAGCTCTGCTGACCTGGTTTCTCTGGCTCTACAGCAGCTCTGCTGACCTGGTTCTCGGCCTCTAGAGCAGCTCTGCTGACCTGGGTCTCTGATTCTAGAGCAGCTTTGCTGACCTGGGTCTCTGGTTCTAGAGCAGCTCTGCTGACCTGCTTCTTAGGCTCTAGAGCAGCTCTGCTGACCTGGTTCTCTGGCTCTACAATGGCTCTGCTGACCTGGTTTCTCTGGCTCTACAGCACCTCAGCTGACCTGGTTCTCTGCACTCACGATGCACGCACCCTGACTTCGCGAAAATATAATATAAATGTATTATAAGTACAAATATGTTATTTTTATGACTATCTTCGATAATCTCTTGCCCTAATATGTATATTAAAGACACATACATATCATTTTGGAACATAAAATTTTTTTCCTGGAGTTGCGCACCCAGCGCGCCCCAGCACGTATATGACATCACGCGGGAGTCGCCACCGCGCAAGCATCTCATACCGTAATGCGCATGTGTCGTGAATGCGCGGGAGTAGGAGTCGCAGACTGGTTGCATACCAATCGCGCACATCACTTAATATTAAATGTATATGATGTAACTGAAAAACACACAGCCATCGCACACCGTACGCGGATCCTTCGCAACATTTCTAAAAGAGCTCTTTAGAGGGAGAGAACCAGGTCAGCAGAGCTGCTCTAGAGCCAGAGAACCAGGTCAGCAGAGCTGCTTTAGAGCCATAGAACCAGGTCAGCAGAGCTGCTCTAGAGTCAGAGAACCAGGTCAGCAGAGTTGCTTTAGAGGGAGAGAACCAGGTCAGCAGAGCTGCTTTAGAGTCAGAGAACCAGGTCAGCAGAGTTGCTGTAGAGCCAGAGAAACCAAGTCAGCAGAGCTGCTTTAGAGGGAGAGAACCAGGTCAGCAGAGCTGCTTTAGAGCCAGAGAACCAGGTCAGCAGAGCAGCTCTAGAGTCAGAGAACCAGGTCAGCAGAGCTGCTTTAGAGCCATAGAACCAGGTCAGCAGAGCTGCTCTAGAGGCAGAGAACCAGGTCAGTAGAGATGATTTAGAGGGAGAGAACCAGGTCAGTAGAGCTGATTTAAAGGGAGAGAACCAGGTCAGCAGAGCTCTTTAGAGGGAGAGAACCAGGTCAGCAGAGCTGCTTTAGAACCAGAGAACCAGGTCAGCAGAGCTGCTCTAGATGCAGAGAACCAGGTCAGCAGAGCTGCTTTAGAGGGAGAGAACCAGGTCAGTAGAGGAGCTGCTTTAGAGCCAGAGAACCAGGTCAGCAGAGCTGCTCTAGAGCCAGAGAAACCAGGTCAGCAGAGCCGTTGGAGAGCCAGAGAACCAGGTCAGTAGAGCTGCTCTAGAGCCTAAGAAGCAGGTAAGCAGAGCTGCTCTAGAACCAAAGACCCAGGTCAGCAGAGCTGATTTAGAGGGAGAGACCCAGGTCAGTGGAGCTGATTTAGAGGGAGAGAATAAGGTCAGCAGAGCTGCTTTAGAACCAGAGAACCAGGTCAGCAGAGCTGCTCTAGAGCCAGAGAACCAGGTCAGCAGAGCTGCTTTAGAGCCATAGAACCAGGTCAGCAGAGCTGCTTTAGAGCGAGAGAACCAGGTCAGCAGAGCTGCTCTAGAGCCTAAGAACCGGGTCAGCAGAGCTGCTCTAGAGCCAGAGAACCAGGTCAGCAGAGCTGCTCTAGAGCCAGAGAAACCAGGTCAGTAGAGCTGCTTTAGAGCGAGAGAACCAGGTCAGCAGAGCTGCTTTAGAGGGAGAGAACCAGGTAAGCAGAGCTGCGTTAGAGCCAAGGGACCATGTCAGCAGAGCTGCTCTAGAGCTAGAGAACCAGGTCAGCAGAGCTGCTTTAGAGCGAGACAACCAGGTCAGCAGAACTGCTTTAGAGCCATAGAACTGGGTCAGCAGAGCTGTTGTAGAGACAGAGAACCAGGTCAGCAGAGCTGCTCTAGAGCCTGAGAACTGGGTCAGCAGAGCTGCTCTAGAGCCTAAGAACTAGGTCAGCAGAGCTGCTCTAGAGCCAGAGAACCAGGTCAGCAGAGCTGCTGTAGAGCCAGAGAAACCAGGTCAGCAGAGCTACTTTACAGGGAGAGAAGCATGCCAGCAGAGCTTCTTTAGAGCCAGAGAACCAGGTCAGCAGAGCTGCTTTAGAGCCATAGAACCAGGTCAGCAGAGCTGCTTTAGAGCCAGAGAACCAGGTCAGCAGAGCTGTTCTAGAGCCTAAGAACCAGATCAGCAGAGCTGCTCTAGAGCCAGAGAACCAGGTCAGTAGAGCTGCTGTAGAGCCAGAGAAACCAGGTCAGTAGAGATGCTTTAGAGGGAGAGAACCAGGTCAGCAGAGCCGCTCTAGAGGGAGAGAACCAGGTCAGCAGAGCTGTTCTAGAGCCAGAGAACCATGTCAGCAGAACTGCTTTAGAGCCATAGAACCGGGTCAGCAGAGCTGCTTTAGAGTCAGAGAACCAGGTCAGCAGAGCTGTAGTAGAGCCAGAGAACCAGATCGGCAGTACTGCTCCGTAGCCTAAGAACTAGGTCAGCAGAGCTGCTCTAGAGCCAGAGAACCAGGTCATTAGACCTGCTGTAGAGCCAGAGAAACCAGGTCAGGTGAGCTGCTTTAGAGGGAGAGAACCAGGTCAGCAGAGCTTCTTTAGAGCCAGAGAACCAGGTCGGCAGAGCTGCTCTAGCTGACACTGACTGACTGACACTGACTGACTGACACTGACTGATTGACACTGACTGACACTGATTGACTGACACTGACACTGACTTACAATGACTGACACTGATTGACTGACACTGACTGACACTGACTGACACTGACTGACTGACACTGACACTGACTGACTGACTGACTGACTGACTGACACTGACTGACACTGATTGACTGACACTGACTGACTGACGGACACTGATTGACTGACACTGACTGACACTGACTTACTGACACTGACTGACTGACTGTCTGACACTGACTGACTACTCTCTACTACTCTACTACTCACTCTCTACTACTCTCTCTCTACCACTCACTCTCTACTACTCACTCTCTACTACTCTCTACTACTCACTCTCTACTACTCACTCTCTACTACTCTCTACTACTCTCTCTCTACTACTCACTCTCTATGACTCTCTACTATTCACTCTCTACTATTCACTCTCTACCACTCTCTACTACTCTCTACCACTCACTCTCTACTACTCACTCTCTACTACTCTCTCCCTACTACTCACTCTCTACTACTCTTCTACTCTCTACTGCTCACTCTCTACTACTTACTCTCTACTACTCACTCGCTACTACTCTCTACTACTCACTCTCTACTACTCTCTACTACTCTCTACTATTCACTCTCTACTACTCACTCTCTACTAGACACTCTACTAATCTCTACCACTCACTCTCTACTACTCTACTACTCACTCTCTACTACTCTCTCTCTTCTACTCACTCTCTACTACTCACTTTACTACTCTCTACTACTCACTCTCTACTACTCTCTCTCTCTACTGCTCACTCTACTATTCACTCTATTACTCACTCTCTACTACTCACTTTCTACTGCTCACTCTCTACTACTCACTCTCCACTACTCGCTCTCTACTACTCACTCTCTACTACTCACTCTCTACTACTCACTCTACTACTCTACTATTCTCTACTACTCACTCTACTACTCACTCTCTACTATTCTCTACTACTCACTCTACTACTCTCTACTACTCTCTGCCACTCACTCTCTACTACTCTACTGCTCACTCTCTACTACTCTCTCTCTACTACTCACTCTCTACTACTCACTCTACTATTCTGTACTACTCTCTCTGTACTACTCTCTCTCTACTACTCACTCTCTACTATTCTCTACTACTCACTCTCTACTACTCTCTCTCTACTACTCTCTACTACTCACTCTACTACTCTCTCTCTACTGCTCTCTCTCTCTGCTACTCACTCTACTACTCACTCTCTACTACTCTCTATCTACCACTCACTCTCTACTACTCACTCTCTACTACTCTCTACTACTCACTCTCTACTACTCACTCTCTACTACTCTCTACTACTCTCTCTCTACTACTCACTCTCTATGACTCTCTACTATTCACTCTCTACTATTCACTCTCTACCACTCTCTACTACTCTCTACCACTCACTCTCTACTACTCACTCTCTACTACTCTCTCCCTACTACTCACTCTCTACTACTCTACTACTCTCTACTGCTCACTCTCTACTACTTACTCTCTACTACTCACTCGCTAATACTCTCTACTACTCACTCTCTACTA
Organism: Triturus cristatus; assembly: GCF_964204655.1. Lineage (NCBI taxonomy): Eukaryota > Metazoa > Chordata > Amphibia > Caudata > Salamandridae > Triturus > Triturus cristatus. The sequence continues at coordinate 689,797,819 of NC_140594.1, forward strand.
CTCTCTACTACTCTCTACTATTCACTCTCTACTACTCACTCTCTACTAGACACTCTACTAATCTCTACCACTCACTCTCTACTACTCTACTACTCACTCTCTACTACTCTCTCTCTTCTACTCACTCTCTACTACTCACTCGCTAATACTCTCTACTACTCACTCTCTACTACTCTCTACTACTCTCTACTATTCACTCTCTACTACTCACTCTCTACTAGACACTCTACTAATCTCTACCACTCACTCTCTACTACTCTACTACTCACTCTCTACTACTCTCTCTCTTCTACCCACTCTCTACTACTCACTCTACTACTCTCTACAACTCACTCTCTACTACTCTCTCTCTCTACTGCTCACTCTACTATTCACTCTATTACTCACTCTCTACTACTCACTTTCTACTGCTCACTCTCTACTACTCACTCTCCACTACTCGCTCTCTACTACTCACTCTCTACTACTCACTCTCTACTACTCACTCTACTACTCTACTATTCTCTACTACTCACTCTACTACTCACTCTCTACTATTCTCTACTACTCACTCTACTACTCTCTACTACTCTCTGCCACTCACTCTCTACTACTCTACTACTCACTCTCTACTACTCTCTCTCTACTACTCACTCTCTACTACTCACTCTACTATTCTGTACTACTCTCTCTGTACTACTCTCTCTCTACTACTCACTCTCTACTATTCTCTACTACTCACTCTCTACTACTCTCTCTCTACTACTCTCTACTACTCACTCTACTACTCTCTCTCTACTGCTCTCTCTCTGCTACTCACTCTACTACTCACTCTCTACTACTCTCTACTACTCACTCTCTACTACCCACTCTCTACTACTCTCTACTTCCCACTCTCTACTACTCACTCTCTACTACTCACTCTTCTACACTCTACTTCTCACTCTCTCCTACTCTCTCTACTACTCTCTACTACTCACTCTCTACTCTCTATTACTCATCCTCTACTCTCTACCTCTCTACCTCTCTCTACCTCTCTCTCTACTACTCTCTACCTCTCTACCTATACCTCTCTACCTCTATCTCTACACCTCTACCTCTCTACCTCTCTCTACCTCTTTCTACAAGCACACATATGCACATATATATGAATATGCATTTATATATATGTATGTGTATATATATATACATACATATATAAACATATATATATATATTCTGCATATATATATAAATACAAATATAAATGCATGCATACATATATGCATGCATATGCATGTTATGTACATGAATGTTTGAAAAACACTAATAAAAGCAAAGCTAAAAAGCCACCTAATTACAAACAGAATTGCTTTAACTTAAACGAGGGCGAGATCTATTGTATTTTCAATACTTGTTTACTTTGGTTCCATCAAGAAGACATTCAGATGGGTCACACATTTGCCATAAATTCTGAATGGTAGCACTCTAGTTGCTCATTAGATCACTGTAGTAAAGCTACTGCTCACCAGGGAAGTCTGCTGCTGGTATTCAAAGTGCATGTTTCAGTGTGCATGTCAGAATTTTTTATTGAAATAGAAAAGGATTTGAGAAGTCAAAATGTGTCCTAATTTTTCTTTCTGCAGCACTAACACATGCACATCCAGGAAATCAATAGACATCTTATCGATTACGGCAGGGATTTGGAGATTAAGATCATTGATATTTAAAGTTATAATAAAATCCTTAGCCATTTCCTCGGTTCCCTTCCATATAAAAAATATATCGTCAATGAAATGCATCCAACCAACGATGCGCTCATCCCATACATCCCTGAATTTCACCTTGAGTACCTGCTCCTCCCACAAGCCCACGTGCAAACATGTTTAGCTGGGGGAGAAGCAGGCTCCCATGGCAACTCCTCTGATTTGATGATATATGTCTTTGTCAAACAGAAAATAATTGTTATGGAGACAAAAAGATATCATGTCTACAATCATTTTTCCATGTTGGTAGAGTTCCAAAGGCCTGTTTCCCCAAAAGAAATGTACTGCATTAATACAGTCTGTGTGGTTGATGCTGGTGTATAATCCGCAAATGTCCAAAGATACCAACAGATACTCTTTTGACCAGGGTATGTCTCTTGATTTCTCCAAAAAGTGATTGGTATCTTTTTTATAAGATGGAAGGGCGACAACTAGCTCTTGTAAATGAAAGTCCACATATTCAGAAATTGATTATGGGTCTTCCTGGTACCGGAGTGATCTGCTTATGTATTTTTGGTATGAAATATAATATGGGGATGACTGGGAACTCTGTCCGTAAATAATTAAATTCATCATTGGTGATTAAATTGTCCTGCTTCCATTTGTATAAATGTTTGAGGCACAGGGCGTTCAATGTCAATAATTGCTAAAAGTTAGATTTCATATAACATTGAGTGTCATTTAGGTGTTTATGTGCTTCAATCGAATAATCTTGCCTGGGCCACAGGACTATGTTTCCCCCTTTATCTGATGTTTGATAATACCTTCACTATGTTCCTGCAATTTTTTGATCAGATCCTGATATTGTTTGAACTTGAATTTTTTGCCACCTTTGTGCCTTTTGATCGCTAAGCGAAGCTTTTTTACTTCTTCGATGGCAATGTCCTGATAGATATCTATTGCATCTCGTGGCATGACAGGAACAAAGGTTGATTTCGGTTTGAAGGGGGATTTAACCTTGCTGGACGTAATCATACCTATTTCCTAGATCAAATCCTGTGTTGATCCAAGCACGTCCTCCTGGTTGGTGTTAGATAAGTCACCCAATGTTAGCAATGTGGGAATGTCCGATAATAATAAGTTGGGAACTGAGCTAGAACTGGCTGTGTCGATGTTAACTGGAGTATCTATAGATCGTTTAGAATTTTTAATGGCAAAGTACTTTTTTGCTTCATTTTGCGGATGAACTTATAGATATCCACTCTAGTCTGCACATAGTTCATGCTGCTTTCCGGACAGAAAGATAAACCCAATGCCAGTAATTGTGTTTCCGCTAGATCTAGTTGGACAGATGATAAATTCACCACTGTATTTGCCTGGGACTTTATTACCTGTTCCATCTTTTCTTTCGTTGCTGCCCGTTTCATGCATTTCCGGGCTTGCCTTCTGGCTTTCCGTCTTTTTTTGTGTCGTGTTGTGGATTTTGTGCGGGCTTCCATGGTCTTAGCGTCTCGTGCCGCGCCCGCTGCACAAAATCCAGTTCCTCCCCGGGGTACCCATGTCTTCTCTCCCTTGCAGTCTAATCATTCTACTACCATCCAAGTTGATCTCACTGATGGTTGAATTGGATTCTGACATGGATTCTGAGTCCAGCTCCTGACTTGTTGTGCTTGAAACCCCGCTAGACATACCTGATGGTGTCTGTTTCTTTTTGAAGGCATCATACTTCTTTCCAAATGTAAAGATATGTCCGGTTTCATAGTCTTGTTTGTCCCATGCGTATTTATACGCTTTTCTCGTTTTTATTATTTCTTCTTGTTTTTTTAAACGTATCTCAATTTAACTTCTTGTTTTAGTGATCAAATCCTTGAACTCCAGTTTTGCCAATTCGTCATTAATGATCTGTATTTCCTATAAAATGGTTTCCCGGGCTATTCTAGCATACTTAATCAATATTTGAACCATACGCATGGATGCTTCCAAGTTACTGCTGGCCCATTCCTTCAGCATTTCAGGGTGAGGGTTGTCAAATCTCGGGGCCAGCAGTATCCGCAGACCACGTTGCACCCTATTTGCCTCAACATATTTCTCAAGTGATTTCTGTTCCCACCACTTGGTCATTTCTGACTCCATTTGTTTTTCCAATTTTCTAAGTAATGTCCGAACTTCTCGTTCCGGTGGGTTAATAGTGGCATTTTTATTGCATCCGTCTTGGACTACCGGCAGGTTAATAAATAGCTCTGCAACTGCCGCTTCCCACTCTCTAATTATCTCGTCAGCCATGCTCAAAGCTGGATATAGCTGTTTGTTGAGTTTGCAGTCCGTAATTGGCCTGAATTTGAACAAGGGAGATCCTTTGCCAGTTATAAGGAGCCCCGGTAACTGTGCCTAATTTTGGCCCCTTGGCTGGTTAACTATCGGACTGTCTGCACACCTCCCCACCTGCAAAGACCACGTATTGCGATGACGGCTTACCAGCTGGTTTCTGCCAGGAATCGTCTATCCTCTGATGAACGTCTCCTAGTTCCGCCGGCCGGGTCCGTTCGTCATTACACTTCCGGATGCAGGGGGTCACCAGTGCAAATTCCTTCCGGATATATATATACACATAAACAAAACTTACCATAAAAATATAAATAATTTAATGAGAAAAATATATTAGTTAAAGTAGACGATAACTAAAATTAAAAATTTAAAAATATTTTTGTACAAAAGATACAATGAACAGTAAAATTGGTCTAAAAATGAAAAACAATCATATAAAATATGGGGAAAAAAGTATTGCTATAAAATCTATTCAACCAATATTATTATTGAAGCTTAAGAATATTCAATATACTATTCACACTCTAGTTTATGCAACAGCAGGGAAAGTGTTAGATTTCAGAGGGGTTACATATACTACTCCTACTCCAGTCACTGCAATAACAGTTTCACGTTTATTAGTGCTTGGCTAATTAAAACTATTGCATAGATTGAAACATTGAGAGACATAATTAAAAACAGATTCGATATCAAATAACAACGTGCCTCAATTTACCGTATCATCTGCAGCATATGTAGGCAATATAAAACAAAGCTGCCAATGAAATGGATAAAATGCATATAAAATCCTAAAGTGCATACTGAATGGATCTGCAATATTTGCCTACTCTTGACAGCAGTAGATTCATTACAATATGTGGAAACCCATTGGAGAAACCAAAAACTCATAATAAAGTGCAGCTTCCCAGCAAACAAATGAAATGCGCTAAGACTCTATCCAATGGACTTTGTTAAAAAATGGAGGGCATGCAAGATCACTTGATAAAGTATAGCTGCCTAATGGGAAAAAATAACTTGTCTTAGTGGAGCAAATTTTGTGCATGCAAGCTCTAATCTGCCCTCTGGTCCAATGATTTTTTTAACAAAATGTGCAAAGCCGCAAGGGAGATCAGAAAGAGGGATGTGCTTGGGCTCATACTGATACAGCGTTTCCCGGCAAACAGGTAATGTGCTAGAGAAGATCTTGCTCAAGGTCTTTAGTAGGCGCCGTTAGTGTTTGGACTTTTCCCTCTCTACTAGATCTAATTGATTTATACAAAACCACAGGGGTATCTGAAAGTTGAGGCTTAGATAATGAGTTATTTGACAAAGATGTGCAAAGCCCCAAGGGAAGTTGGTAGCTGGGCTCTGCATAGACTCAATAAAATACAGCTTCCGAAGTAAGCAAATAAAGGATTAAAGGAAATCTAGCCCAGGGTCATTCCATGCGCTGATAGTATTCAAGCATTTCCCTCTCTTCTAGAGTCTCGTTAGTTTAAGCCACAGGAATAGATAAGACATTAGGACCAAGCAGAAAAGTACAATAAATTATCCATGTGCTGACTGTCAATGAAATAATATCTGATAATCAAGGGTAAAGTCAGCTGTAAACATAAGCAGGTCTGTGACCCCCTATCACAATCCTCACCAATAACAGTAAGTGAAATAGAGGAAGCCCCCTTTCCACTCTTTCAGTGCTTTTTTTCATTATTCATGATTAGTCACACAGATTACAATGCGCAAGTCAGGCGGGTTGTAAAATAGCCCATATGGGCTTCCAATAGGGTGGAGCGTATGTAAAGGAATTATGGAAGTTTGGCAGACCCTGGCGAGCTGTCCCGTGCAGCCATTTTCTTCTACCTTTTTAAGGAACTTCACCTGGTGGCAGTTCAACTGAGGGTATCCTAGGGCAAAGCAAGGAAACACAGCCTGCCTTCGTGTGCTGATTCCTCTTTGGTTAAAAGATGCTTTTAATAACAATCTGCGTTCAGTCAATAGTTCCTGACAAGAGCGTATTAATAGTTGCAGATCCTCTTTGCCATCATCACATAGGCGGCAGCTGCTCAAGCCAGTATTTCGCTGCCAAGGTGGTAGATGTAACTTTGATGGAAGAAGTCCTAGATGATATTTCAGAAACTTCTCTTTGACATTATTTGTATACCCAGTGTAAAAATATGGTTGGGGAGCCGCTGTTCAGTAGTTCTCAGAACAAATCAAACATGGACTCTTGGGCTAAAACGGCCTTATTCTCGATCACAGAGAGGGATTTAATAATTATGCCGATCAATTTTTTTAAGCATAGATAGCTGGTGGGAGTTTCCAAAAGGTAGGTTAACCCGTTTCCGGTTAGCGACATTTTGAGGTATTCTCTAGCAGATGAAATGTCCCTTATCTCCACTTCCTTCCTAATTTTGTTCCAACAATTTATGTAAGGCCACATTCTAGCCAGAGACTGTGTCTGTAGACCGAATTCCAGCCTGATCTGTGCTGGTAAAGTATATTTGGGGAGACTGAAAATCATTCTGTGTGATCTGACCATTACGCTGCAAAACAGTCTTATCCCTCCCACTTAGAGGTTCACTCCCATACGCTATGGTAGATAACAACTTTGCTTGGAGAATTCGAAGAAATGGCGTCAGCATTAGCCTGATAGTTTCCTGTAGCGATTTTCAAATGTTTTGGCCAGTGCATTGCCTTTTCTTTTCATTGTTTCTTTCTGGGGGGCAAATGACCCATTTTTATCAATGATGACCCTCAAATATTTTAATCCATCTACTTGGTCGAGCCGCTTCCTGGTCATGCACCAGCTCATTGGTCTTTTCCTTGAGTTGTTAATTCACAAGCTTGTTTCCGGTCCAGGGAAGGCATGGCTTGGCAGTTCGGACTGGACTGTTCCCATGAGGCACAGGGTCAGACTCATTTGCATATGGCCATGTCTGAACTGGGGTGGCAGAGTGGGCTAAAAAACGGTGATGGATCAAACCCAGATCTGTTGACTGGGTGTGAGTGTTTGATTGGTTCTGATGCTCCGTCCATCACCACCCCCTTTTGTACCGCTTCGTTCGCCATAAGTTGGCAGGGTATGCTCAGACGTGAGTCCCTTGCTCACTTTGCCACTGGATTCAAGCAAGCCTGGCTGAAGACGGCTGAAATGCCAGAAACCGGTCCTAGGAAGCTTGTTTCCGGTCCAGGGAAGGCATGGCTTGGCAGTTCGGGCTGGACTGTTCCCATGAGGCACAGGGTCAGACTCATTTGCATATGGCCATGTCTGAACTGGGGTGGCAGAGTGGGCTAAAAAACGGTGATGGATCAAACCCAGATCTGTTGACTGGGTGTGAGTGTTTGATTGGTTCTGATGCTCCGTCCATCACCACCCCCTTTTGTACCGCTTTGTTCGCCATAAGTTGGCAGGGTATGCTCAGACGTGAGTCCCTTGCTCACTTTGCCACTGGATTCAAGCAAGCCTGGCTGAAGAAGGCTGAAATGCCAGAAACCGGTCCTAGGAAGCTTGTTTCCGGTCCAGTGAAGGCATGGCTTGGCAGTTCGGGCTGGACTGTTCCCATGAGGCACAGGGTCAGACTCATTTGCATATGGCCATGTCTGAACTGGGGTGGCAGAGTGGGCTAAAAAACGGTGATGGATCAAACCCAGATCTGTTGACTGGGTGTGAGTGTTTGATTGGTTCTGATGCTCCGTCCATCACCACCCCCTTTTGTACCGCTTTGTTCGCCATAAGTTGGCAGAGTATGCTCAGACGTGAGTCCCTTGCTCACTTTGCCACTGGATTCAAGCAAGCCTGGCTGAAGACGGCTGAAATGCCAGAAACCGGTCCTAGGAAGCTTGTTTCCGGTCCAGGGAAGGCATGGCTTGGCAGTTCGGGCTGGACTGTTCCCATGAGGCACAGGGTCAGACTCATTTGCATATGGCCATGTCTGAACTGGGGTGGCAGAGTGGGCTAAAAAACGGTGATGGATCAAACCCAGATCTGTTGACTGGGTGTGAGTGTTTGATTGGTTCTGATGCTCCGTCCATCACCACCCCCTTTTGTACCGCTTTATTCGCCATAAGTTGGCAGGTTATGCTCAGACGTGAGTCCCTTGCTCACTTTGCCACTGGATTCAAGCAAGCCTGGCTGAAGACGGCTGAAATGCCAGAAACCGGTCCTAGGAAGCTTGTTTCCGGTCCAGGGAAGGCATGGCTTGGCAGTTCGGGCTGGACTGTTCCCATGAGGCACAGGGTCAGACTCATTTGCATATGGCCATGTCTGAACTGGGGTGGCAGAGTGGGCTAAAAAACGGTGATGGATCAAACCCAGATCTGTTGACTGGGTGTGAGTGTTTGATTGGTTCTGATGCTCCGTCCATCACCACCCCCTTTTGTACCGCTTAATTCACATGGTTGTACCTTTTTCTGAGATAATAGCCAGGTCGTTTTCTGTTGAATAATTCTGCATGATTTTGAGCAGACACTGCAACCCCACTTGTTAAGGCTTATTAGGCCCAAGTTGTCAGCATATAAGAGACAGGAGAGAACCATGCCTCATAGTTTTAGAGCATGAGATTTACAGATATTTAACTTTGATATTAAATCTGCCAGGAAGATATTAGACAGGGTGGGTGCAAGCAGACATCGCTGCTTCACACCTTTGATTGTTGGAATTTGTCTCAAAGAGGTATGTTCCAGTGCCCAGCTGTCCATGTGCAGAAGTATGAGCAAGTTCAGTAGGACAGGTGGGATGTTCCACTTAAGCCGCAGTTTACCCTGCTCAACATGATTAAAAGCTGACCAATATAGTCAATGAAGCACAAGTGTAAAGGCAGCCTTTCTCCTTTTTCAATCAGAAGGGATAGGGCCAACATATTGGCTGTAGTTCCAGTTTGCTTAGGAAAATCCATCTGATTTGACAGGATTATGACATTGTCAGATGCCAGAGATACCTTTTGAACCCAGCCCCCCTCAAGTCAGCACTTTCCTATTTGTAGTCTAATTACTCCAGTGCTTATTCGAGGAGTTTTGGTAAGTTGATTCACTGTTGGCTCTGAAGGAGCAGGGAGTTGCCAATCTGCCTTCAAATCGTGGTTGTTAAGGGTTGTTATCAGTGTTCCATCAGGGCCAGGCTAGTGACTCCTCCAGCAGACTGCTGATTACGTGATTTAACAAACATTTTTTTCAGGTTTCATCTGACAAGTGTGGGCTGGTTCCTCCTTGGGTACATTGCAGTAGCTTGTTAGTTGTTTCCCAAAACCGCCTATGGTGAAGGGCTGTTAGGACTAGATGCACAACAGCATTTAGCAGTCCCAAATGGAAAATCGGGCCGTTTGTGACCGCTAAATAGCCTTTTCACATGTACTTATCTAATTTTGCGAGTCAGTAACCTATTACCCACTCCCCAAATAGGGTTTGCGAGATGCTATTAGGGAGGGGCATGCAAGGGGCGTCCCTTCTTAATAGCGAGTTGCAAGGGCATGTACGATTGTTTTGCAACTGGAATGCAGTCCCAAAACAATCTCAGTCTACCGCCTACTTCAAGTAGGTGGTAAGCCATCCGCAAATGGGAAGGGGTCCCCTCCCCTTTGTGATTGGCAGTAAAAATGTTTTTTTAAGAGCAGGCCATGGTCTCACAGACCACTGCCTACTCTTACAAAATGAAACAGAAACACTTCATTTTCCTTTTTGAAACACATCATCCTGTTTTCCTTTAAGGAAAATGGTCTGCAATTAAAAAAAAGTTGCTTTATTTAAAAGCAAATACAGACATGGTGGGCTGCTGTCCAAAACAGGCCGCCATCCCTGTTTTATTGCCTATTACCAGTGGGTGACAAATGGCCACCTGCCTCATGAATATTGATGAAGCAAGTCATTTGCGACCTCACAGGGAATCGCTAATGTGTCTGAGACACACTAGTACATTTCATTTTGCGACTCGCAAATTGTGAGTCAGCAAAAATTGCAATTTTTGAGTCGCAAAATGTAATAGTTGTCAGCAAGCCCTTTGGTGAATAGCTCCCAGGTGATTAGAGCATTGTTGGACATTGCCAAGCATTGATTTAGCAAGCCCTCTGCTGAATCTGTCAGGTTGCTTATCGACAAAAGGGAATATTTGTTTCCTTTTGTTGTTATTAGTAAATGCTGAGCCAGGTGCCTCATCTGGGTGGGGATATACAGCAGAGGCTGCCTGGAACGTCACCTCTTGTGGAACAAGATCATTATCCTCCTTCTCGCCGAGATGATATGAGTAAACATTGCATATTAGTGGAAGGGTAGCAAAGGTATAATCTAATGTGGAGCAGTTTGAATTTGAGCGGAAGGGGGCTGCTGACTGATTGTCCCCAAGGAACCGTCAGTTAAGTATGCAGAGGCTAAAGTGTTCTAAATCACCAGAAAGTTGACTGTCGATTTTGTTTAGTTTGCCAGTTCCATTTCCATTCTGAGCTGATATGTCTCAATGTAGGGATTGAGATGATATACACTCTTCTTCAGAATAGGATCCTGATAGATATGTGTTAAAATCACCTGATATCACAAAATCAGAAGTCTGTTCTCCTTCCAAGTACCGTAGAATTTCCTCTACCAGCAATCTTGAAGCCTTTGACCTATTTTTGGAATGTAAATAGACATTAACAACCTCAGGTTTACCATTCTGGCAGTGGATTGTGGTCCCATTGCATTTCTTGGTAGCAAGTTTGAATGTAGAGCCTACAATTGTCACAGACGTTTAAATTGACAGGCAACCCTTTGAGTGACTGCATTGTGCTTCTTTGCAGGCCGACACAGAAAAGTTTGTAGGGCGCTATATATGGAAAGGAACTTCAAGTAACGTCTCCTGGAGAAGGTTGACGTTGAAGGATTGCAAAAGGAATACAAATTCTGAGTCCAATGTTTTGCCTGCTAGGCCGTTAATGATACATGAGCATAGTCATAAAGTTCCTAGCCGTTCCTTAGAGTTTGCACAGTTTGCTGAGTTTTGTCACAAGTTCCTTCAAACACAATTTATCATTTGTGAAAGCTGTCTCCTGCCACTGCAATAGTAAGGAAAGTATTTGACTTTGAAGGAGTTAGATTTACTATTCCTACTCTAGTCAGTGCAACTGTAGGGAAAACCTAGGACTTGGAGGGATGACATTTACTATTCCCACTCAATTCTGTGCAATGCTGGAGAAAACGTTGGACTTTGGAGGGGTGAAATATGCTATTCACACTTCAGTTAGAACACTGTAGAGAAAGTGTTGGACTTTGGAGGGGTAAAAATAGCTAGTCCCACTCCAAACAGTGCAACAGAAGGGAAAGTGTTGAACTGCGGAGAGATACATTTTTCTATTCCTACTGCAGTCTATGCAAGATTAGGGAAAATAGTTCACTTTAAACACATTACATAAATGAGTAACCCAATGAATGTGGAAAGAAATTAAACTCCTAATAAGAAATATTAATTAACATAAAAAATAAAAATATCTATTTTAAAAAACTAAAAACAGTCAATTAACATAATTACTATTCAATAAAAAAGAGAGCAAAACTTGCATATTCAAAATACATTAAATAATTACCAATTAATACATTTTCATTATTATTTAATGAACATCCCACCCTAGAACCCTCTAGACCTAGTATCCCACAGCTAAAAAAATAAATAAATAAGTATTCCGCTATTTACATATTTAAAATTCAATGAAATAATTAATTTACAAATAATAATAAATAAATAATTATTATTTAATTACCTTCCCATCCTATACACCTACAAGCCTAGCATCATGCAACTGAAATATAAGTTAAATAAATCAATATTCCATATTTTACATAAATTGAAAATGAAGTTTTAATTAAATATTTATTTAATTAATTAAATAAGAGGATGTAGCCTTACAGCTAGAGCAGTTGACCTCAAAGCTGAGGAACTGGGTTCGAGTCTCGGCAACGACGCTCAACATCCTGTGATTCTGGGCAAATCACTTAATCTCCCCGTGCCTAACAAAAAAAGTCAATGTGTTCATCTGTAACGAAACTGGTGCTCGTGTAAGTCGCTCTGATACCCGATGTCTCGGGTGTAGTTCGCGCTATATAAAACTCTAATAAAATAAAAAATAAAAACTAATCATCTTTCACATCTACAAACCTAGCAGCCTGCAAATGAAATATAAGTACAAGTAAAATAATTATGTATTTCACAAATTACATAATCAAAAATAAATTAAATTATCAATTAATAATTCATTGTTAAATGTTTGTAAATAATTATTACTGAATTAATTTCAAACTTTATACTCCTCCACACCAAACAACCTGCAATTAACATAAAATGAAAATAAATCAGTATTATATAATAAACATTAGTCATATAATTAAATAAAAGTTATTAAATAACCCTTAAATATTTATTACTTAATTAACTTCTCACCCTATCCCCCTACAAACCCAACAAACTGCTACAACACTATAAATTACTTTTCAAAATTAATTATACAATTCCAAATCAATTAAAACTGCAAGTTATATTTTAAAAACAATTAATACCATTCATATAAGCAATAGTAACACATAAAATTAAAAAAAACAACTAAAACACATTACAATTATTAAAAATAATTTTGTAAACTATATTAGTGTAGAAGATATTACAAACATTACTATTATTTACAATGACATTACTAACCTCCAAAAATTATTTTCCTGTCAACGATATTTCTGCATCACAATATTTGTGTGTCTCAATGTCTAATTTCCAAATTTTCTGTCTCTATAAATTTCTAGAACAATTTTTTGTTCAAACATCGCAGCAGCGAGGGCTATAGGCCTCTCACCTTCCAGCAGTCAGCAGGTAAAAAAAGCCTCAAGTGCCATTATTATTAAAATACTGCCACCACTGACATTTTAGTGAATCCAGCAAACTGGCAGAAGTCGCACGCAATAGGGAGGGAATGCATTGTACGTTCTTCCACACTACAGAAATCCCCTCTGGGTCACAGGTCATAACTAAAGTGTTCAGATTACAACTGAGATGGCCATGGGTGCCTGAGGAGAAGAAAAGATGAAAAACACACCAGAGAGTCACTTGTGGGATATCGGTGCAGGGGTGCACGCTTGCAAAATCACATAGGAAGCCTTCTGGTCCTGGTGGCGTCAAGTTATGTGTAGGTAGATATAAGTTTAAAAAGGTCAGTTTTGCAGCCAATTGGTGGTAGAGTGTACAAAGAAATAACGTTTGCAGAAATTTTACATTTTCCTTTGCTTTTCTCAATCTTTTATTCAGTTCCATTATATCGCACCTTCATGCTTGAATGTGCAGTATTTGCAAATCTTCTTCATAGTTATAACGGAGGTGAAAACGTACATGTGGGATTGACAGCAGGAGGGCGCGTTCTTATGTAATCTGTCATTTCCTTACTGAGGATGGATCTACTTCACTGACGGTACTGTGTAGATGTATAGATACATACTCGAAATATAACATTTATATTATATGTACTAGATGAAACAATAGCAGTGGAAATCTGAATGATATGCAGATTCCCTGAAAGTATGTGACAGGTGAGTACCAAATTACGCTAAAGCGTTGACTAAATTATGCAGCAAAATAAAGCAAATTATGCGGTGTAATGTGGCACATTATGTGGTAGTATTACTTCATTATATTGTTCTTAGAACTTATGTCTGGGCAGAGGTGTCACCTCACCAGAACCAGTTTCACACCTAACTCAAGCAAAAAGCAACTTAAAGGTGATCCCCATCTCCTTCCAAACATGCACCAACGTGTCTCCCTGTTTTTAATAATTTATAATCCATTTGAGCTTGAAACTTGTGTTTTATTAAAATCTTCACATTATGCAGTAGGTCATGGTTTATGTGGCAAATTAGGTAATTCTACAATTTGGGGGAACGCAGTGGCCGCCGAAATGCATAATTCCAGTGACCCTGACAATATGGTAGTTACCCTGAAGTAGAATGCTATCTGTGTTTGACTTCAAAGTAACAAAATAAAAGACAAGGACTACCCTATATGTCCACGAGAGCCAAGCTCAAGGTCTTTAGTAGGCGCCGTTAGTGTTTGGACTTTTCCCTCTCTACTAGATCTAATTGATTTATACAAAACCACAGGGGTATCTGAAAGTTGAGGCTTAGATAATGAGTTATTTGACAAAGATGTGCAAAGCCCCAAGGGAAGTTGGTAGCTGGGCTCTGCATAGACTCAATAAAATACAGCTTCCGAAGTAAGCAAATAAAGGATTAAAGGAAATCTAGCCCAGGGTCATTCCATGCGCTGATAGTATTCAAGCATTTCCCTCTCTTCTAGAGTCTCGTTAGTTTAAGCCACAGGAATAGATAAGACATTAGGACCAAGCAGAAAAGTACAATAAATTATCCATGTGCTGACTGTCAATGAAATAATATCTGATAATCAAGGGTAAAGTCAGCTGTAAACATAAGCAGGTCTGTGACCCCCTATCACAATCCTCACCAATAACAGTAAGTGAAATAGAGGAAGCCCCCTTTCCACTCTTTCAGTGCTTTTTTTCATTATTCATGATTAGTCACACAGATTACAATGCGCAAGTCAGGCGGGTTGTAAAATAGCCCATATGGGCTTCCAATAGGGTGGAGCGTATGTAAAGGAATTATGGAAGTTTGGCAGACCCTGGCGAGCTGTCCCGTGCAGCCATTTTCTTCTACCTTTTTAAGGAACTTCACCTGGTGGCAGTTCAACTGAGGGTATCCTAGGGCAAAGCAAGGAAACACAGCCTGCCTTCGTGTGCTGATTCCTCTTTGGTTAAAAGATGCTTTTAATAACAATCTGCGTTCAGTCAATAGTTCCTGACAAGAGCGTATTAATAGTTGCAGATCCTCTTTGCCATCATCACATAGGCGGCAGCTGCTCAAGCCAGTATTTCGCTGCCAAGGTGGTAGATGTAACTTTGATGGAAGAAGTCCTAGATGATATTTCAGAAACTTCTCTTTGACATTATTTGTATACCCAGTGTAAAAATATGGTTGGGGAGCCGCTGTTCAGTAGTTCTCAGAACAAATCAAACATGGACTCTTGGGCTAAAACGGCCTTATTCTCGATCACAGAGAGGGATTTAATAATTATGCCGATCAATTTTTTTAAGCATAGATAGCTGGTGGGAGTTTCCAAAAGGTAGGTTAACCCGTTTCCGGTTAGCGACATTTTGAGGTATTCTCTAGCAGATGAAATGTCCCTTATCTCCACTTCCTTCCTAATTTTGTTCCAACAATTTATGTAAGGCCACATTCTAGCCAGAGACTGTGTCTGTAGACCGAATTCCAGCCTGATCTGTGCTGGTAAAGTATATTTGGGGAGACTGAAAATCATTCTGTGTGATCTGACCATTACGCTGCAAAACAGTCTTATCCCTCCCACTTAGAGGTTCACTCCCATACGCTATAGTAGATAACAACTTTGCTTGGAGAATTCGAAGAAATGGCGTCAGCATTAGCCTGATAGTTTCCTGTAGCGATTTTCAAATGTTTTGGCCAGTGCATTGCCTTTTCTTTTCATTGTTTCTTTCTGGGGGGCAAATGACCCATTTTTATCAATGATGACCCTCAAATATTTTAATCCATCTACTTGGTCGAGCCGCTTCCTGGTCATGCACCAGCTCATTGGTCTTTTCCTTGAGTTGTTAATTCACAAGCTTGTTTCCGGTCCAGGGAAGGCATGGCTTGGCAGTTCGGACTGGACTGTTCCCATGAGGCACAGGGTCAGACTCATTTGCATATGGCCATGTCTGAACTGGGGTGGCAGAGTGGGCTAAAAAACGGTGATGGATCAAACCCAGATCTGTTGACTGGGTGTGAGTGTTTGATTGGTTCTGATGCTCCGTCCATCACCACCCCCTTTTGTACCGCTTTGTTCGCCATAAGTTGGCAGGGTATGCTCAGACGTGAGTCCCTTGCTCACTTTGCCACTGGATTCAAGCAAGCCTGGCTGAAGACGGCTGAAATGCCAGAAACCGGTCCTAGGAAGCTTGTTTCCGGTCCAGGGAAGGCATGGCTTGGCAGTTCGGGCTGGACTGTTCCCATGAGGCACAGGGTCAGACTCATTTGCATATGGCCATGTCTGAACTGGGGTGGCAGAGTGGGCTAAAAAACGGTGATGGATCAAACCCAGATCTGTTGACTGGGTGTGAGTGTTTGATTGGTTCTGATGCTCCGTCCATCACCACCCCCTTTTGTACCGCTTAATTCACATGGTTGTACCTTTTTCTGAGATAATAGCCAGGTCGTTTTCTGTTGAATAATTCTGCATGATTTTGAGCAGACACTGCAACCCCACTTGTTAAGGCTTATTAGGCCCAAGTTGTCAGCATATAAGAGACAGGAGAGAACCATGCCTCATAGTTTTAGAGCATGAGAGTTACAGATATTTAACTTTGATATTAAATCTGCCAGGAAGATATTAGACAGGGTGGGTGCAAGCAGACATCCCTGCTTCACACCTTTGATTGTTGGAATTTGTCTCAAAGAGGTATGTTGCAGTGCCCAGCTGTCCATGTGCAGAAGTATGAGCAAGTTCAGTAGGGCAGGTGGGATGTTCCAATTAAGCCAGTTTATGCCACAGTTTACCATGATCAACATGATTAAAAGCTGACCAATATAGTCAATGAAGCACAAGTGTAAAGGCAGCCTTTCTCCCTTTTCAATCAGAAGGGATAGGACCAACATGTTGGTTGTAGTTCCAGTTTGCTTAGGAAAATCCATCTGATTTGACAGGATTATGACATTGTCAGATGCCAGACATACCTTTTGAACCCAGCTCCCCTCAAGTCTGCACTTTCCTATTTGTAGTCTAATTACTCCAGTGCTTATTCGAGGAGTTTTGGTAAATTGATTCACTGTTGGCTGTGAAGGAGCAGGTAGTTGCCAATCTGCCTTCAAATCGTGGTTGTTAAGGGTTGTTATCAGTGTTCCATCAGGGCCTGGCTAGTGACTCCTCCAGCAGACTGCTGATTAAGTGATCTAACAAACATTTTGCTCAGGTTTCATCTGACAAGTGTGGGCTGGTTCCTCCTTGGGTACATTGCAGTAGCGTGTTAGTTGTTTCCCAAAACCGCCTATGGTGAAGAGCTGTTAGGACCAGATGCACAACGGCTTTTAGCAGTCCCAAATGGAAAATAGGGCTGTTTGTGACCGCTAAATAGCCTTTTCACATGTACTAACCTAATTTTGCGATTCAGTAAACTATTACCCACTTCCCAAATAGGGTTTGCGAGCCACTATTAGGGAGGGGCATGCAAGGGGCGTCCCTTCTTAATAGCGAGTTGGGAGGGCATGTACGATTGTTTTGAAACTGGAATGCAGTCCCAAAACAATCTCAGTCTACCGCCTACTTCAAGTAGGTGGTAAGCCATTCACAAAGGGGAAGGTGTCCCCTCCCCTTTGTGATTGGCAGTAAAAATGTTTTTTTAAGAGCAGGCCATGGTCTCACAAACCACTGCCTACTCTTACAAAATGAAATAGAAACGCTTCATTTTTCTTTTTGAAACACATCATCTTGTTTTCCTTTAAGGAAAATGGGCTGCAATAAAAAAAAAGTTGCTTTATTTAAAAGCAAATACAGACATGGTGGTCTACTGTCCAAAACAGGCCGCCATCCCTGTGTTATTGCCTATTATCAGTGGGTCACAAATGGCCACCTGCCTCATGAATATTGATGAAGCAAGTCATTTGCGACCTCACAGGGAATCGCTAATGTGTCTGAGACACATTAGTACATTTCATTTTGCGACTCGCAAATTGTGAGTCAGCAAAAATTGCAATTTTTGAGTCGCAAAATGTAATAGTTGTCAGCAAGCCCTTTGGTGAATAGCTCCCAGGTGATTAGAGCATTGTTGGACATTGCCAAGCATTGATTTAGCAAGCCCTCTGCTGAATCTGTCAGGTTGCTTATCGACAAAAGGGAATATTTGTTCCCTTTTGTTGTTAATAGTAAATGCTGAGCCAGGTGCCTCATCTGGGTGGGGATATACAGCAGAGGCTGCCTGGAACGTCACCTCTTGTGGAACAAGATCATTATCCTCCTTCTCGCCGAGATGATATGAGTAAACATTGCGTATTAGTGGAAGGGTAGCAAAGGTATAATCTAATGTGGAGCAGTTTGAATTTGAGCGGAAGGGGGCTGCTGACTGATTGTCCCTAAGGAACCGTCAGTTAAGTATGCAGAGGCTTAAGTGTTCTAAATCAACTGAAAGTTGACTGTCGATTTTATTTAGTTTGCCAGTTCCATTTCCATTCTGAGCTGATATGTCTCAATGTAGGGATTGAGATGATATACACTCTTCTTCAGAATAGGATCCTGATAGATATGTGTTAAAATCACCTGATATCACAAAATCAGAAGTCTGTTCTCCTTCCAAGTACCGTAGAATTTCCTCTACCAGCAATCTTGAAGCCTTTGACCTATTTTTGGAATGTAAATAGACATTAACAACCTCAGGTTTACCATTCTGGCAGTGGATTGTGGTCCCATTGCATTTCTTGGTAGCAAGTTTGAATGTAGAGCCTACAATTGTCACAGACGTTTAAATTGACAGGCCACCCTTTGAGTGACTGCATTGTGCTTCTTTGCAGGCCGACACAGAAAAGTTTGTAGGGCGCTATATATGGAAAGGAACTTCAAGTAACGTCTCCTGGAGAAGGTTGACGTTGAAGGATTGCAAATAGAATACAAATTCTGAGTCCAATGTTTTGCCTGCTAGGCCGTTAATGATACATGAGCATAGTCATAAAGTTCCTAGCCATTCCTTAGAGTTTGCACAGTTTGCTGAGTTTTGTCACAAGTTCCTTCAAACACAATTTATCATTTGTGAAAGCTGTCTCCTGCCACTGCAATAGTAAGGAAAGTATTTGACTTTGAAGGAGTTAGATTTACTATTCCTACTCTAGTCAGTGCAACTGTAGGGAAAACCTAGGACTTGGAGGGATGACATTTACTATTCCCACTCAATTCTGTGCAATGCTGGAGAAAACGTTGGACTTTGGAGGGGTGAAATATGCTATTCACACTTCAGTTAGAACACTGTAGGGAAAGTGTTGGACTTTGGAGGGGTAAAAATAACTAGTCCCACTCCAAACAGTGCAACAGAAGGGAAAGTGTTGAACTGCGGAGAGATACATTTTTCTATTCCTACTGCAGTCTATGCAAGATTAGGGAAAATAGTTCACTTTAAACACATTACATAAATGAGTAACCCAATGAATGTGGAAAGAAATTAAACTCCTAATAAGAAATATTAATTAACATAAAAAATAAAAATATCTATTTTAAAAAACTAAAAACAGTCAATTTACATAATTACTATTCAATAAAAAAGAGAGCAAAACTTGCATATTTAAAATACATTAAATAATTACCAATTAATACATTTTCATTATTATTTAATGAACATCCCACCCTAGAACACTCTAGACCTAGTATCCCACAACTAAAAAAATAAATAAATAAGTATTCCGCTATTTACATATTTAAAATTCAATGAAATAATTAATTTACAAATAATAATAAATAAATAATTATTATTTAATTACCTTCCCATCCTATACACCTACAAGCCTAGCATCATGCAACTGAAATATAAGTTAAATAAATCAATATTCCATATTTTACATAAATTGAAAATGAAGTTTTAATTAAATATGTATTTAATTAATTAAATAAGAGGATGTAGCCTTACAGCTAGAGCAGTTGACCTCAAAGCTGAGGAACTGGGTTCGAGTCTCGGCAACGACGCTCAACATCCTGTGATTCTGGGCAAATCACTTAATCTCCCCGTGCCTAACAAAAAAAGTCAATGTGTTCATCTGTAACGAAACTGGTGCTCGTGTAAGTCGCTCTGATACCCGATGTCTCGGGTGTAGTTCGCGCTATATAAAACTCTAATAAAATAAAAAATAAAAACTAATCATCTTTCACTTCTACAAACCTAGCAGCCTGCAAATGAAATATAAGTACAAGTAAAATAATTATGTATTTCACAAATTACATAATCAAAAATAAATTAAATTATCAATTAATAATTCATTGTTAAATGTTTGTAAATAATTATTACTTAATTAATTTCAAACTTTATACTCCTCCACACCAAACAACCTGCAATTAACATAAAATGAAAATAAATCAGTATTATATAATAAACATTAGTCATATAATTAAATAAAAGTTATTAAATAACCCTTAAATATTTATTACTTAATTAACTTCTCACCCTATCCCCCTACAAACCCAACAAACTGCTACAACACTATAAATTACTTTTCAAAATTAATTATACAATTCCAAATCAATTAAAACTGCAAGTTATATTTTAAAAACAATTAATACCATTCATATAAGCAATAGTAACACATAAAATTAAAAAAAACAACTAAAACACATTACAATTATTAAAAATAATTTTGTAAACTATATTAGTGTAGAAGATATTACAAACATTACTATTATTTACAATGACATTACTAACCTCCAAAAAATTATTTTCCTGTCAACGATATTTCTGCATCACAATATTTGTGTGTCTCAATGTCTAATTTCCAAATTTTCTGTCTCTATAAATTTCTAGAACAATTTTTTGTTCAAACATCGCAGCAGCGAGGGCTATAGGCCTCTCACCTTCCAGCAGTCAACAGGTAAAAAAAGCCTCAAGTGCCATTATTATTAAAATACTGCCACCACTGACATTTTAGTGAATCCAGCAAACTGGCAGAAGTCGCACGCAATAGGGAGGGAATGCATTGTACGTTCTTCCACACTACAGAAATCCCCTCTGGGTCACAGGTCATAACTAAAGTGTTCAGATTACAACTGAGATGGCCATGGGTGCCTGAGGAGAAGAAAAGATGAAAAACACACCAGAGAGTCACTTGTGGGATATCGGTGCAGGGGTGCACGCTTGCAAAATCACATAGGAAGCCTTCTGGTCCTGGTGGCGTCAAGTTATGTGTAGGTAGATATAAGTTTAAAAAGGTCAGTTTTGCAGCCAATTGGTGGTAGAGTGTACAAAGAAATAACGTTTGCAGAAATTTTACATTTTCCTTTGCTTTTCTCAATCTTTTATTCAATTCCATTATATCGCACCTTCATGCTTGAATGTGCAGTAGTTGCAAATCTTGTTCATAGTTATAACGGAGGTGAAAACGTACATGTGGGATTGACAGCAGGAGGGCGCGTTCTTATGTAATCTGTCATTTCCTTACTGAGGATGGATCTACTTCACTGACAGTACTGTGTAGATGTATAGATACATACTCGAAATATAACATTTATATTATATGTACTAGATGAAACAATAGCAGTGGAAATCTGAATGATATGCAGATTCCCTGAAAGTATGTGACAGGTGAGTACCAAATTACGCTAGAGCGTTGACTAAATTATGCAGCAAGATAAAGCAAATTATGCGGTGTAATGTGGCACATTATGTGGTAGTATTACTTCATTATATTGTTCTTAGAACTTATGTCTGGGCAGAGGTGTCACCTCACCAGAACCAGTTTCACACCTAACTCAAGCAAAAAGCAACTTAAAGGTGATCCCCATCTCCTTCCAAACATGCACCAACGTGTCTCCCTGTTTTTAATAATTTATAATCCATTTGAGCTTGAAACTTTTGTTTTATTAAAATCTTCACATTATGCAGTAGGTCATGGTTTATGTGGCAAATGAGGTAATTCTACAATTTGGGGGAACGCAGTGGCCGCCGAAATGCATAATTCCAGTGACCCTGACAATATGGTAGTTACCCTGAAGTAGAATGCTATCTGTGTTTGACTTCAAAGTAACAAAATAAAAGACAAGGACTACCCTATATGTCCACGAGAGCCAAGCTCAATACATATAAAATAAAAATGTGTCCCATGGGACTAATTCCAAATCTTGGGCACCCCTTAGAGATTTTGACGGTTCCACCATCGAATGCACCATTGAATTACTTCCTCATTTAATGTATGTTAAAAAATAAGGAGAAATGGAAAGTTTATAGTTTCGGTCAAATACACATAATAATAAATTTGTATGCAATGGAATGTGAACAAGCAATAATAGTGCAGATGACGCAGTGCTTAAAAGAGGAAGGTATATGTACACCATATTTGACATAAGACACTGTATAACTTCCACTAGTTTTTGAACATATTTCATATTCATGCATAAAATGGTGATGTAAAATAGTCCACAACGCCTATAAACATCACTTTGTTTATAAACCAAGAGGTAGGCATTTGTTGACTTTTCGACCTGTTTAACCTCTTCGCTGCGGCGCAAATTCCGCCGCAGCGCTGCCGCAGTGCTGGACATTCCATTCGTGGGCGTGTTCATGACGTCTCCCGGCCATCGTCCGCACACGCCCATCGTGACTCATGACGGCCGGGAGACGTCATGAGCATGGAAGAGGTTAAATGTTAGGGACTTTTCAGGACAAAATCCTCTCGACTACTGCACCTGCATACAATGGAGAAAAAAGTCGGACAAAATCCACAGTACCACAGCTAACTCCTGCTGTAATATGCAATGCATTGATACGTTCCACCACTCACTAACGTGTGAGTCCTGATGCAAGGCTAATAACATCCTCTGAATTGTCTTTACAATGATTTAGAAGCGTAAGGAGATTTGAGATCAAAAGCAATTCACTTTATGAGTGCATCATCCTATTTCACTAAAGAGTACCCAAAAGGTGCATCGTGCTACTCATAAATGTGAATCGTGATCCAGCCATACCCATGGTGGTCACCTTCCGCCATCAAAAAGCGCATCACATCAGCCATGGATATCAGCAATAGCGAGAAACCATAACAAGGTAAATTATTGTCACAATAGTGCCAATTGTGTCGCAAAAGAAGATTCAATTGTTAAATCCACTCCTCATAACTTTAAGACAGTTGCAAGAGTCCACAGTGTGCATGACCAATCATTGGCTTGTCACCTGTTTCCAAAGGAATCCTATGTAGCTTAAACCCTAACTGGAGCATCTCAGTGATTCTGGAAGATATCCATCCTACTGGTAAAATGTACCATCATAGGTCTTAAAAATGCTCACCATGGTGTAAATGCAGCAACTGCTAACATAAAAAGTCCAAAGTCCTTACTGCAATTGCTGAGTACACCAGCTTCTCAATACGCTGAAATGAGTCCTTAGTGTACAGAAAAGAAGACGTAGCAGACGCTGTCCACTTATCCTCCCTTCTAACTAGAGAACAACTAGCATGCCAACCCCTCACGACCATATTGGGGAACCATGCTCCAACATGTTGGAGAATAACATAGACCAACCATCCTATGCTCAATAATACAGTGATGAGAGGCATGCCGTCAGGGATGTGGGGGGGTGGAAGAGGGGTGTGATATATGATTCACAAGTTTCCAATAGTCATGGTGGTCAGGGTTATAAGGAGGGCCAATAGAACAGACTTATAGGCACTACAATATATCTACATTTCCTGACTGCAATTTGGTAACAGAATATACAACCTTGTGTCTGTTGCAAGCTCGTAGTGTTACTCAGGAATGCAATGTATTTCAACTAAAAATACACAACCATGAAATCAATAGGTCAAGATAAAAGAGCCACCTCTTCCATACAAATAACCCAAAGGGTATTTCTGAGGGACCTACGTGTGTATTATCTCATGTTACACCTGCAATAACATCGTTTAAGACAAGGTTCTGGTATCAGTATACTTAACGAGTCGCCTTGGAAACCAGGTATAGTATAAGCAGGACAGTCATCCATTGGTGTAGTAATGAAAGGCGGCGCTGGTCGTTGAAACCATTCAAGCCACTATGGGTACTGACGAGCAGATCCATCCATTTACCCTCCCATATATTCAACATTCTGTGAAGTATCGTAGTAACGGTGCCCCTTCCACTTTGCATTTAATTCTGCTCCTGTGTTGGGCAATATGTTTTTTCACCATTTGTGTTGTTTGCCCCACATACAATTTCATACATAGATACAAGCTTACAAGTATGCAGTCTTGCAAGAGTTACAGTTGGAGAAAGAACATAAGTTAAAAACTCTGTCATTTGCTTCAAGTGTTTTTGTATTTGACGTAAATCTACAAACTGTCCATCCACCAGATTTATAGTGATGTAACACTTCGGGAAGGCCCCATATGGTTCTTTTGTCACATTTTTTGTGGGGTGTCTTTATGTGCTCTTACAGTATAGTCTCTAATACTGTTGCTCCTCTTACATGCAAATATGAATAAGGCTACATGGGCCTTGTACTAACTGCCAGTGGTTAGTGATGATTTTTTCACTTCATTGCTTGCTGGCCAGAAGGTACTCATTATCACTATTGTCTCAGTAGATATCTCCCTTTGTCTAGGTGCCCGTAAATTTGCCATCAGGCAGAACCAAGCCCTTTTCTTTGATCTACTAATGATTTTCTTTGATGAACCTTTGTCTAAAGGTTTGTGTGTAAGTAGCTCTGCCTCAAAAAAAGTAATCCTTAAATTGCGGCTCCTACGTAGCCTTA
The DNA here is from genome assembly GCF_964204655.1 of Triturus cristatus. Classification (NCBI taxonomy): domain Eukaryota; kingdom Metazoa; phylum Chordata; class Amphibia; order Caudata; family Salamandridae; genus Triturus; species Triturus cristatus. The sequence goes on from NC_140594.1 coordinate 689,822,276, forward strand.
CAAATTGGCCATTTGGCAGGTTATCTCTCAGGGACCGAGTGTCGTGGCTGTTATACCTAAGCTAAGAGTTGGTGTCTGCTGTGTTTTTGTATAAAGTTGTGTATGAAGAACCATCACGATGCTTGATCCAAAGGTCCAGGGAGTTAATCTCTATGGAACTATAGTTGGCCGTAAACTGTAAATCCTAGATCTGGTTGTTCAACCATCTCACAAAGCCACAAAATTCTTTCTCACATCCGTCTGTTCTTATTATGAAATAAAGGACAAGGACTACCCTATATGCACACGAGGACCACCGTCAATACATATTACAGAGACATTTGTCCCGGGGGACTCATTCCAAATCTTGGGCACCCCTTAGTAATTTTGAGGGATCCACCATCTAATGCACCATTGAATTACTTTATAATTTAATGTATGTTAAAGATAATGCGCAATGGACTGTTTATAGTTTATGTCAACTACATATATTAACAAATGTGTATGCAATGGTATGTGAACAGGCGATAATGGTGCAGACAACGCAGTGCTCAAAAGGGGAATGTATATTTACAACATATACAACATATTACATGGTACAACTCCTAATAGTTTTTTACATAATTCATAATCATACATAATAGGATGATGTAAAATAGTTCACAATCCCTACAAACATCACCTTGTTTATAAACCAAGAGGGAGTGTTTTGTCGATGTTTTGACCCTGTATAAATTTTAGGGTCTCCTAAGGACACATTTATCTGACTAATGCACCTGCATACAATGGAGACAGAAACCAGACAAAATTCTCAGTCCCAGAGTTAAATCCTTCTATAATATATAATGTATCCATACTTTCCACCACTTATTGACATGTGAGTCCTGATGCACGGCTAATACCATCTGCCAAATTTTCTTTACAATGATGTAATTAGGTATGAGATCAAAAGGCACTTCCGTTCATGAGTACATCATCCTCATTCACAAAAGAATGGCCAAAATGTGCATCCTGCTACTCATAAATGTACATCATGATTCGACCATACCAGTGGTGGTCACCTTCCACAATCAGAAACCGTACGTATCACATCAGCCGTTGATATCAACAGGAGCAAGTGTTTCTCCTGTGCCCTCAGTTGCTGGGACAGGTTTTGAGGCAAACCTGCTTAAGCTGATGGAGCCAGAAGACGCGGGTAGAGGGGAGGAGGCGGCGCAGGTAGGCAAAGGGACACCCAGAGGGAGGGAGAGAAGAACAGAGGGACATTGAAACAAAGAGGGACAGAAGAACAGAGTCACAGAGGGACAGTGATATGAAGAGGGACATAAGCACGGAGGCACAGAGGGATAGCGATACAAAGAGGGACAGAAGCACGGAGACACAGAGGGTCAAAGAAACAAAGAGGGACAGAAACACAGAGGGACAGAAGCACAGAGACACAGTGATACAAAGAGGGATAGGAAGCACAGAGACAAAGAGGGACAGTGATACAAAGAGGGACAGAAGCACAGAGACACAGAGGGACAGTGATACAAAGAGGGACAGAAGCACAGAGACACAGAGGGGCAGTGATATGAAGAGGGACATAAGCACGGAGACACAGAGGGACAGTGATACAAAGAGGGACAGGAAGCACAGAGACAAAGAGGGACAGTGATACACAGAGGGACAGAAGCACAGAGACACAGAGGGACAGTGATACAAAGAGGGACAGAAGCACAGAGACACAGAGGGACAGTGATACAAAGAGGGACAGAAGCACAGAGACACAGAGGGGCAGTGATATGAAGAGGGACATAAGCACGGAGACACAGAGGGACAGTGATACACAGAGGGACAGAAGCACGGAGAAACAGAGGGACAATGAAACAAAGAGGGACAGAAGCACAGAGACACAGAGGGACAGTGAAACAAAGAGGGACAGAAGCACAGAGAAGGGGAAGAGGGGAGGGAAGTAGGGGAAGGAAGGGGGAAGGGTTTGGTTTGTGAAGTAGAGAGAACTCCTTTTCAGCCCACATCTAATTCACAAATGTTCAGTAGTCATGGTGGTCAGGGTTCTATGGAGGACCACTTAACCAGACTTACAGGCACTACAGTCATCTAATCACGACCTGATAGTGCAATCTCTGAACAGAATATATGACCTTGTGTATGTTAAAAGTTCAGGAGTGTTAGTCGGGAATGTAATGTATCTCAAAACACAATCTTGCAATCAATAGGTCAAGATAAAAGACCCACATCTTGTTTACAAAGTACCCACACGACTGTTCGAAGGGACCTAGGTGTGCTTTAACTCATATTACACCTGTGATAACATTGCTCAGGGCAAGGTGCTGGTATCAGTATACCTACTGTAACTGACAAGGTGTCATCTTGGACACCGGCTATAGTATACACAGAACAGTCACTCATTTCTGTATTAATGAAAAGACGCCACAGGTCGTTGATGTCACTACGTTGCCCCATTGAAGAAATATCGATGTAATTTGAATTTCAAGGTAAACTCCAACAATGTGTACAGAGAGGAATATGATATTTATGACTAACCTAGAGAGGTTAACAGAATGCCTGCAGATTATCTGTGAGATATACAATCAATGGAAGGACGATCGAGAACAGTTAACATCAATGTATCCACCCTGCGGCACAGGAAGGCGAAGGATTCTTAAGCTGAATGTCGTGTTAGTAGTACGTGTGCTCCTTACTGAGCTGTGTGGTTTGCCCAATACTCTTTTTTCCCTGTAGAAATTCCTTTGTACTTTTGCATTGTCTCAACATAGAAAAGGGCTGCAATAACCTTAATAATACAATTCAGCACTCTTTCCATGGAGACACAGAGCAGCAGCACGCATGCGCAAAGGATACTGCCGCGCTCTGCTATTCTGAGCAAGTGTTTCTCCTGTGCCCTCAGTTGCTGGGACAGGTTTTGAGGCAAACCTGCTTAAGCTGATGGAGCCAGAAGACGAGGGTATAGAGGGGAGGAGGCGGCGCAGGTAGGCAAAGGGACACCCAGAGGGAGGGAGAGAAGAACAGAGGGACAGTGAAACAAAGAGGGACAGAAGAACAGAGACACAGAGAGACAATGAAACAAAGAGGGACAGAAGCACAGAGTCACAGAGGGGCAGTGATATGAAGAGGGACATAAGCACGGAGGCACAGAGGGGCAGTGATACAAAGAGGGACAGAAGCACGGAGACACAGAGGGACAAAGAAACAAAGAGGGACAGAAACACAGACGGACAGAAACACAGAGAGACAGTGATACAAAGAGGGACAGAAGCACAGAGACACAGTGATACAAAGAGGGACAGGAAGCACAGACACAGAGGGACAGTGATACAAAGAGGGACTAAAGCACAGAGACACAGAGGGGCAGTGATATGAAGAGGGACATAAGCACGGAGATACAGAGGGACAGTGATACAAAGAGGGACAGAAGCACGGAGACAGAGAGGGACAATGAAACAAAGAGGGACAGAAGCACAGACACACAGTGATACAAAGAGGGACAGGAAGCACAGAGACACAGAGGGACAGTGATACAAAGAGGGACAGAAGCTCAGAGACACAGGTTGGCAGTGAAACAAAGAGTGACAGAAGCACAGACACACAGGGGGTCAGTACAGACTCGCAGAAAGGGAAAGTGTGCAATTCGGTCTGGTTGGATGGATGATTAGATGGATGATTAGATGGATGATTGGATGGATGGATAAAAAGTGGAAGCTAGAACTGAAATAACAAGAAAGATGATGGGACTCAGGTGAAGTGCATGAATAAGCATACAGCGGTTTTCTTTACGGTGGCCCTGGACAGGTCATAATCTGAGTAAGTCTGTGACCACTTCTTGACACGCTTCCGGGCTGAATCCTGAAAGATAAGAAGGAAGATGAGCTGGTAGAGATGGATAGACAGGTTAATAGAAACAGAGCCAGATTGATAGAAACAGGGAGAAAGCTAGGGCTTTCTCCCTGTTTCATTGAGCCAGATAGATAGATGACAGATTCCATCAGCGCTACACCATACCTGACACAACGGCCTACCTTTCCTGCAATCACCTTACAAAGACATTTATCTGCCACCAAACTGCTCGAATTGTTTGATCAGAGACTACAAAACCTATCAGCATGCCTAGGCAGAACCATTCCATACACTCACATGACCCGAGGTTCTAGTCCACCCTTCGTTAAATCACCCTGACCAGTAATTTTTTGCAAGTTCATATTTAAGTGGAAATTGAATGGCCGGACAATTGTGCTTTTCCAGTGGGTTGACAAGCTGTTAGATAAACGCACCTTGCATGGTGTATGCATTAAATCATATTTTATTAGGTACTATCGGAATGGTCGACAACGCTACAGCATTTCTTCCTTATCAGTAGGAGAGAGAAGCTGCCTGAACTGTTTCAGGAGTCTCGGGGCACACGGTAGTTACCGGGCGCAGATTGTGAAAATCACAGCCTTTTAGCACTGGTGCCATTGCACATTACCCCACTGTTGCGCCCAAAACTGAGCACTAAGGGGCATATTATCAAGCCAGGCGAGACAATTATCGCCGCTTTAGCGGCACAAAACTGCCGCTAAAACGGCGATAATGGGCTTGATAATATGCTCTATGGAATTCCAATTGAAGCCCATATTAGACGTCCTTCACATTTAACATGGGCTTCAATTGGAATTCCATTGAACATACTATCAAGGCCATTATCGCCGTTGTAGCGGCAGTTTTCTGCCGCTAAAGCGGCGATAATTTTATCGCCTGTCTTGATAATATGCCCCTAACTACCTCCCTTTACAACGAGATCTGTCAAACAACCCAAGACTTACTCAGGAAGGTGGTGTGGCTTGGAAACTCTGAATATTTGCGTATCTCTATCACCTCTGCCTCGTCATGTCTTACACTTTCCCAATCATTCCCCTGTCTCTCTCCATTTATCCATCTTTCTCTGTGTTTGTCTGCATAATTACTTAATTGTACCTGCCAGTTGCTCTATATTCCTTTCTCTCTGGCTTCTCTCTCTTTATAGTAAGAGAAAATACAAGATAAAATGTATGTAAGAATTACATGGGGTATTGTTTAACAATAATTAACTGCGTTCTCTCAGCTCTAGGATCTGAAAAGTGCACATTAGCTAAAAGATCTATCATCACTTGCTTTGTGAGGGTAAAATACTTAGGGGCATATTTACAACGAGGCGATAAAAAATTATCGCCGCTTTAGCGGCCGTTTTCGGCCGAAAAGCGGCGATAATTATATCGCTATATTAGCAAGGTCACGCTAACGCGTGAAACCTTGCTTTAACGTGGGGATTTCTAACGCCCAGCTTTGCATCTCTAATGAGATGTAAAGTGGGCGTTCCTGACCTGACATGATAGGAGAAATGTCGCTAAGCGACATTTCTCCTATCATCAAGCCCCACGCTATGAAGCATAGCGTCAGGAAAAGTAGCGATAACACCTGTTATCGCTACTTTCCTAACACCTGCTTCAGGACTGACTTAGCCATGATATCCTATGGAAGGTGGATATCATGGCTAAGTTTGTGAGTCCCTATCAACTAGCTAACGTGAGATTATCGCTGGGTTTCCAGCGATAATCTCACGTTAGCCAGTTAGCGCTAGGATTTTTATCGCCGATGAGATAAGCGTTGCTAATAGCACGCTATCTCAGCGTTAAAAATCTGCGCTAGCCGGCGATAATTATCCGAGCGCTAAGTGCGCTCAGCGATAATTATCGCCGGTTGTTGTTGATATGCCCCTTAGATAGCTAATAAAATAGGCTTAAAACTTTATAGAGTTTCCAAGAAAAAAATGATAGTTTATTAAAACGTGTAATTGAGCATTCGGTTTTATAGGTACAGAAGCAGATACCTTCTTTGCCTGCACCTTTGATTAAAACTTCAGACCGCGTATATTGGACTGCATTCTGAGTGGAGCTCCAGGACTTCAGGTCGTAGTTTACTGTTGGATAGTGCATGAACACAAGGAAGACATTCACATTTCCTAGAGATGTTAAATTAAGAGCAAGGAGATAGAGCTTCCTTGCTAAAAATGTGTTACCCTCTCTGAGGGAAATAAATATGGCCAATCTGTTAGGGGGGGAGGGCTTTCAAACTGCTAAACTGCCCAAATGCAAATCATTATGTTTGTATTTATTTAGATGTCTTATTAGAGTGATTGCCCAATTCCTCCAACTGCCTTGTGTCTCTTTCTAACATAGGCGTGAAATGTTATTGGGATTTTCACATGAGGTTAATTTATTAAAAAAAGAAAACTTCTGATTTTACTCTATTTCAGTCCATGAGGTAAGGTTTATCTCAAAGTATTGCCTGGATGTTTGACCCTAGGGGTACGGTTAGGATTCTGTTCGGATAACACATGCCTATGGGCTCCTGTAGTACACAGGGATCAAGCGACAAGTTTTCCTATCCATTAGGTATCTTTGGAGGAAGTTTACTTGCATAAGCTTTAAGTAAAGGGGCAAGAGAAAGTTATCCATATATTTGTGGTTAAATTTAACTAATGTACCTGAAGAAAGTGATGCTCTAATCTTAAGGTTCTTTAAATGTTCACACTATGTTGGCATTTACGGCTAGATGATTGGCTTTACAATAAGTGGACGGGGCATTAAGTTTTCTTTGTAGTCACAGTTCCATTGTAATTTAACAGTACCAAGTGATCTGCATAGCAAAGTCCTGGGATGTAAGCTTCTCCCATTTTTGGGCAGCCAGAGCTTGTTATAAAATAGACAGTCAACTTTCTACATATGACCTAAAGAGAGCTGAAGTGACCATACAAGCTTATCGGAGACTGTTGTGAATTTTAATTCTTCCCGACTGGTTGCCCGAAAGATCTTTTTTTTAAATCCATCACATGCCGTTTGGAAATCTTTGATTTAGCTCAATTGATTTCCGAACAAGGGATCAAAGGGCAAAGCAGTGGTCCTGTGGGGAGTGCCTACATGATAGCCTCCCTGCCCCATTACGAGTGGCTCATTATCATCCATCCACTCTTCCAGATGTGATAACATTATTTTTGCAAACACTTTGATGTTACATCTGTGAGCAAATCAATCTATAATTACTTGCTAAACCCCCATCTACATTTCTAAAAATCGATTTCACTACAGCTCCTCTCCAGGACATTGGGGTTTTATCTGTCTGAGCCATCCACTGGAAGAGAGGTTCTAGTAATTGAACCCACCATTATATATTTGATTTGACTATTACGGCTGGGTGATTATCAGGGCTGACAGCTCTAATTAACTTCAGTGATTAAATCATGTTCTTGATTTTCTTTATAGAAAATGACTAACGTATAGTGTCATAAGTTACATGCACCAATGAACAGACCCTGTGTTTCTGGGTCCCCTACAAGTTATTAAACTGTGAAACCGAGACTTCCTTTGTTTTTACACATGCCTGCAATGTGAGTTGTTCGCAGCTGTTATTACTAAACTTCCAAAGTATATTATGATCTCCTTATTGTGTAATCCCTGTAATTGCATCCAATATGCTTGTATAGTAATCTTCCTTTTTACAAATAAGGAGCATGTTATATTCTTATTAAGATTGTTTATCTCATGAGTAGAGAATACCCTGGGCGTAGTGAGGCTACGCGGAGGGCCACGGAGCTGCGAACAAACTCTCTGGCCCTCCGCGTAGCCTACTACGCCACCCACCTCCACCCCCCCATTATTAACAAATAATTATACTATTTAAAACAAGTACATTAAAACCCCTTACCTGTCAAACAGCGTCCCCGGGCTGCCCTCCTCTTCCTCGCTGTCTCTGCAAATCCCAAGGATTTGCAGAGATGGCGAGGAAGAGGAGGAGGGCAGCCCAGGGACACCGCAGGACAGGTAAGTGGTTTTAATTTACATGTTTTAAGTAGTATAATTACTTGTTTAATGGGGGGTGGAGGCGGGGGCTGGCCAACTCCGCTCCGCTGCGGAGTGTGCGGAGATTTGCCTACTCCGTGTTCTCCTTGGAATGCGGAGTAGGCATATCACCGCACACTCCGCGGGCGGAGCGGAGGTCTCCACCTGGGGTTAGTAGTGACATTAGAATAGCCATACGTAGGTATGTATTGAATTTTGCCTATTTATCAATTCAGTTGTTGAGATGAGACATCAAAACATTTTGACTCTGATAGTCATACAGCATGACTAACTATCCTACCTTTATTTCTTAAAGAGAATTGCAAGCATGCAACCATATTCTCAAATAATTCATATAATATGCAAATATGTCCCCGCTCTGTCTCTCTAGATCTGTCCCTGTCTTTTTCTCTCTCTCTTCATATATATTTCTCCTGACTTTCCTTCTCTCATTCTCTGTCTCTTTTTCACCTCTTAAACAACCTCTCTTTTTCTCTCTTCCAACGACTTTCTCTGACTTTTTCCCTCCCTATCTTTCCTTCTCATGTTGTTTTTCTCTTCCCTGTCTCTCTCTACCCCTACACGTTTTTCCCTTCGTCATTGTTAATATCATGTACAGTTTTGTATTATATTTTGTCTAACATCCTAAAGAGCTTGCCTGCATGGGTAGAACACTACACCATGTAGGGTGCCTGGTTAAAAGGGTGTTATTTTAGCTTGATGGTATGTGGGAAGTGTCTCCATGACATTCATGATTACCACCGAGGTGGGGTATGGTGTTATGGGATTCAGTGCATAGCAGTATAATGGATGTGAGGAAGTGTGAGAGGCAGATGCTTTCTTAACTGTTAGCAGTATGCTCACAGCTTTCATCAGTTTTGCAGATCCCTTCATGGTATCCTTTATATGCCCAGTCCACTATGATGATTAGTGCACATGATTGTCATTCTAGCAATATATAATAATGAGCAGGCATTATTGAGAGGGCTCATATATCAGCAGGATGAACTGTGTTACATTCATCCTTTATATGATTGCTAAGATAAGATGTAAAAAAGCAGTCATAATCTATAGTTAGTCAGAACCTGTAGAAGTGAACTTTGTTATAGTAATCTGTTGTGCAGAGTTCTTCAATTATTCCATGCCAGTCTAGTTGCTAGCAAGTGGCTAGTTGCTGTGGAATGGTAAGGATACTGGATGACAGACTTGCGCTGTAGAGGTTCTGCATTATATAAGTATAGAGGTTCAATGCGGCATAAGTAGGTTATTATGCAGCCTATCGTGAACCACAATCAACTGCAGGATAGCTGAGTATTAGAATAGTAGTCAGGATCAGAAGAGGGTAGGCATTTACGTTTGATAAATTTTTGGGGGATAAACATAACTTTGTTATTGCTTTGTGGGTGGACACAGAGGTTTAGCTCCTTCATCTTACTATACGGGACATCATATGCTTCTCGCTTCTAGTGCATCTTTCAATGTATCTAAGGGGGTAGAAAGTGCAGAGAAGGTGATTAGTGTAGGGCCCATAAGACCAGCCATTCAATTTCCCTTGTAAGCTGGAATGTAGTTTGGTTGAAACATAAATTTTTTATTCTAGACTGGTTAGATTTTGTAAACAAATTTGATTTTGTTATTTTGCAGGAAACCTGTGCTATCACACCAATCTCATGTAGGGTTTTTCTTGATACTCTTGCCCTGCTTTACCTTCTACTCATGTGAGAGCCAGGGGTGGTCTTTCAAAATGGGTGAAACTGAATCTTAGGGAGGAAGTGTTAGCTATTGATTTAGGTTGCCCTGACTACTCGGCTCTGCTTATTAAAGGCAGTTTGGGGTCTTTTTATTTTCATTTGGTCAATTTCTACAATAATTACTTTATGAATCATTTTCTAATCTTTTTGAGGCGTTGCTCAGTTTTATTCTGAGTGTGAAACCAATTGAGTCAGGTGACACACTTCAACCAAGATTTTTTTCTCTGTGGGAACTTTAATGCCAAACTAGGGGATAAGCATGAAGAGTTAGACTTCAAGAATGCCACCTCGATATTAGAGGGAGAGAGTTGAGGATTTTTTAGCTTCAAATGAACCTGTTGATTTGATAAAATGTTATAAGGGCAAAGGACCTAGGGGCACATGAATCAAGCTATTTTGAGGTCACAAACACTGCAAATCGCAAAAAAACATTGTATGTGATTGCAGAATAGACTTGTCCTATGTATAACATAAGTTTGCAGTGCTAAATAGGTATTCGCACAATTTGCAAATACCTATTTTGCGAGCCTCATAATTTGCGAATAATCATTGCAAAATCGCAATTAGCGACATGCTAATTGCAAAAATCGCAAATAGAGTAATTGAAAATTGCAAATTCGCAAAGAAATGTTTTTAAAAAATCGCAAGTTGCGAATTCCTGAAATTCGCAATTTTGCACATCGATTTTACCACCAACTCAAGGCAGGTGGTAACCAGGTACAACCTATCTAAACAAGCCCACAATGCAACAGGCACTTCCACAATGGCATCGCTGCATGTGATAGCCAGGAGCATGCAAATTCAAGCTGCTGTACAGAGAAGGAGGTGACAGGAACAGATCTTCAGAGTGAGCATCACTCTGTTCCAGCAGACTGACGAGGAGATCCATGAGAAGTATAGGCTGGACTCAGCTACCATTATGGACTTGATAGATGAGCTAAAACCCTCGCTGGAACTTCCAACACGCAGGACCCAAACCATTCCAACCCATGTGCAGGTCCTGTGTTCACTGCACTTACTGGCCTCAGGGAGTTTCCAGGGGGTGATAGAAGCAGCAGGAGGGGTCTCCCGGAGTTGCCTGTTGTGCTTCTTCCATGCATTCCTGGATGCAATGGTACAGAGGCTACATTATCACATCCAATTCCCCAGCACACAATAGGCATTACAGCAAACAAAACAGGACTTCTACCAGACTGCCCAAGTTCCCCACGTCATTGGCTGCATAGAAGGAACCCATGTAGCCCTCTCACCCCATCAAACAATGAGTATGTATTCAGGAACCGCAAATCTTATCATTCACTCAACATACAGGTCCTCTGCAATGCTAAAAATATCATCACCGATATTGTTGCAAAATACCTTGGCAGTACACATGACTCCTTTATATTTAAACACAGTGGGATATACAGATGTCTCACTGGTGGGGATTTTGGCGAGGGCTACCTGCTAGGTAAATGCATGTCTAACACTCTAACATACAGTTAAGGACTGATGTAAGGGGACAGTGATTAATCTCATGTCTTTCATCCTGTAGGAGACAGTGCATATGCTGTGCGTGATTTCATCCTAACACCGTACCTCAATCCAGCCAATGCAAGGGAGCAAAGATATAATCGTGCACACAAATCTATGCGCTGTGTAATTGAGCGGATGTTTGGGATACTGATACAGATTCATCTGAGGATGAGGGCCCAGGTCCACGTTACAGACCAGCAGGTGGTGTAGGGGCAGGTGCCGGCTGACAGAGACATGACGAGATAACACAAAACTTTTTCTAGGTGAGTAATGATGACACAATGCAAAAGATGATTTGTGCATGACTGTGTTTTATTATTCCTTTAGCTGCAGGTAAATATCAGTCACACAATCTAAACACACACTTTATGTGTGTCACAGTATGTTGCACATGTTATGCCCACAGTGCATGGACGAAGTCCAAACAAAAGTCCACATGCACTGGGTTGCTTCACCCATTGGCATTGTGCTGTGGTGACAGTTGATTTTTTGCGTGCACATCCTGCTGTCGCACGCTCAGGCTGCTGACTGCTCTCGCTTGAGGCATCCGGTGTTATTCCCTGCCTCACACTGCGCCGTCTGGGTTCGGCAATTGGTGGGGTGATGTTGCTTCTGCTTGAGAGCTCCTCACTATCCCCTGAGCCCAGGAGTCCTGTGCCACATATGGTAGCTGTCTGCAGCGGTTCCACAGCATTTATCACCTACACCAACCCTTTGGCCACATTTTGGCTGCAGTGTGCCATTTCAACCTGCTTGCTTGCTGAGCGGTGTGACAGCAGGGAAGTGGCAGTACACAGGCGGTTTACCGCCTTGCTGTAAGTGTCCAGACAGCTGTAGAGACGTTCTCTCCCCCGCGTCTGGCTGCCTGATCTCGCTTCATGGTGGCACACAGCTCTTTAATTGTGCTGTCATTTCCCTGATGCCCTCCTTCATGTCACTCAGGTTATGGTTCACAAGCACCAGCTGCCGGTGTATTGACCTCATTGATTTGGTTTGCTGGTGCTGTACCTTTATCATGGTGCCTTCCAGTCTGGCAAACACCGTGTGATCCTCAACAGCAGCTGCACTGGTGGTTGCCCTTGGCCTGCATCTCCTGCATGTTTCTCCCCTACGGTGCACAGGGGGCTGTTCTTGGACATGTTCTGCATGCTGTCTCTGGTCTGGCTGAGCCTCATCCTCTATGGACTCTGATTCTCCCTCTAACAGTGGAAGTGGAGGCACAACATGACGCTGTCTCCGTGAGACAGGTGTTGGCAGTGTGGTTTGCTCTGCGTCCTCTTGCCCTGTCTGGTCCTCTGTATGTGCTGCCTCCTCAGCTCCTGGACTGTCATCCTGTGTTTCAGGTACTACTGTGAATGAAAAGGCACATTTTAATTGGGTGTTCTGCTTCACATTGTTCACTGAACAAAGTTTTCTGATTTTGCGTTAGCTAAGTACTGTCTAGCGTTTTTCGCCTTTACTGATTTACTTCTACTGATCCTACATTGCTGTGTGTCATTGCTCCACTTTATGATGCGTGTGACTACATCTCCCATGATGCATTGCTGGGTGTGCTTGGAAAAGCGTAATGGAGTTGCATTTTTGCTTTGTAGTTGGTGCATTCCTGAGTGTGTAATTGAGATGGTAATGTGTCAGGGATGATTTGGCATGCATCTTACCTTGTCTGGTGTTGGGAGGGTCGGAGCTGTCAATGTCACCCACCCCACTGACACTCTTTGGCTGTAGGGTGGACTCCACCAACTCCTCAAGGGGCATAGAATCAGTTTCAGTGGATGTTCCCCCACCAGTCATCTTTGCCTCTGCCAGCCTGGTTGCCACCTTGTCCTTGGACCTGGAGCGCATATCGTACCAGCGCTTGTGCAGTTCACCAACAAAGAGCTGGGTCACACCAATGGCACTGACCTTTGCCTGGATATCCAGCAATATTTTTCTTTTTTGTGACTCTGGCACATGGAGAGATTTTTTGCCAAAGAGCAACTTATGGCTCAGGACCATTTCTTCTATGAGCACCTCCTGCTCCCTCTCAGTGAACTTTTGCTTCCCTTTTTTCCCAACCTCCTCCTTAGTCTTCTCTTTCTCCTGGGGATCCATTTGAATTTGTTGGAGTTGCAGTACAAAGTGGATTGCTTCACCTCCCAGCCTCTCACACAGCCTCAGGCACTCAAGAACAGCATGGGCAGTCACACTTCCTGGATGTGATGTCTTCAAGCTGCACCTGAATTGCAGATTCTCTATTTTAGCGATACCTTATTTGTGATTTTGCAATTAAGGAATCGCTAATAGCGAGTTTGCAAACAAATTCTGCAAATTTTTGGTAATCGCCAAATGTTCACAATTTTTAATTTACATCGCATTCTGCAATTCTCAAAATGCAATTCGCAAAAAATCGAATTTTGAGAATCGCAATTCCTGCTTTTCTTACTTATTCCCCCTAGAACCCACCTTTAGGGGGTAGGGGTGGCCGCCCATTATCTACTATATATTTGCCTCAAGGAAGGTACTCTAAAGGCACAATTATAGAGACTCAATTGGGTGGGCCCAATGCGTTTTTTGCCTGTGCACAAGGACAAATCCCAGCAGTATGCACTGAAATTACCCAGCGTTCGAGATATGGGCTTGTTTATGAAGGCCCCAAACGCTACGCCTAGTCTTTTATGGGTAGTTTAGTATTGGGGAGCAGGGAAATTTAATTTGCCTGCGATCATTTGAACTTATTCATCAAGAGTCATCTGATGAAACCTCTTCAGCCAGCCCATGATCGCCTGTGTTGGTTTGACAAGCATTGCAATATGGCCAAATCGCCGTCTATGGAAGCCTCTATATGGGCATCCTAGAGAATCAGGGAGGTTCGGGAGGCCAGGAAGGTCTATAAATGCATTATCAAAGACAGGAAAAACTTTCTAAATAAAACGGACTATGGACAACTGGAATTGGCAGCTACATGAAATAATAGCAAAGTGTTTTGGGACATCGTTAATAAGTTCTGCTAGAGGGGTACCCCAGCCAATCCACTTTCCACTTTTGGTTTGTAACATATCTGGCTCTGAGTGGGTTAAGCACTTTGCCACTATTTACCATGTATCAAAGGATAAGGCGGGCCTACATGGAAAACTTTCCCCCCTTTAGACTTCCCTATTGGAAGTGGAGGAAGCTATTGCTCAGAGTTCAGGTGATAAAGCTCCCGGCCCAGAAGGGATATCTATGGACCTTTGTGTAACATTGAACTCTGGAGTTCTTTTCTCACAAATGTGTATAATAAATCCCTATGTAGCAGGGTCCTGAGCTCTAGGGCACTTTCAAAATTGTTCCAATTTAAAAAAAAGGGAATTGTGGGTCACCCACATGTTACTGGCCGAATTCGGTTACTGAAAGCACTGTAAAGATTCTGGTGAGGGTAGTCTTTAATCATTTAAGGTCATGGGCTAGTCTTAATACCATATTTTCTCTGTGTCAGTATGGCTTTCGTCTAGGGATTGGTACTGCGGAACAGTTCCTGAACCCGCATTTGATTGTGCATACATATTCCATCACCAGGTGCTGTCTACTTTACCCTGCCTTTATGGATTTATCCACTGCATTTGATCCACTTAGTGGTACAAACATCATGGCTTTTTGATAGATCTGGGCTTAGAAATCCTCCTGGTGAGTTATTGCATACCATGGCAGAGAATTTAGGGGTCAGGTTTCGCTTTGGCCGAGCAGGAGAAACATGATATTTTTTCTCTTGGTAGTGGAGTTGGCCAGAGGTGCATTTTGGTACGTTTGCTTTTCATTATCTACATAAATGAATAAAGTCCCCATTTGTCTGAAGCCACTAGTGATAGACAGAAGATTGCTAGCTCACTTGTCCCGGTGTTAATATTTTGCATATTGCTTCTAAGTTAAGCCTGACTGATTTGTGCCAAGCTACCAGAGGTTTGAGCATTGGTGATGTTGGGGTTTGCTTTTGTTTCATCTTGATGAGAATTGTGGTTGCTGCTTGAGTAGGGTTTCATCAATGCTCAACCAGTAACCCAATTCCCTACAATAAGTGCCAATGGCACCCTTGCTATACCACCAGACACATAAATACCCACCTCGTGCAATAACACCCAGTGAAACTCAAGGCCTAAAAGCCTAGTGTGGTACTCTGGCATATTTCCAGTGGAATGCAGTTACAAAGGCTGATTTCATAGCAGGATGGCTGCTATGACCCAACCGTGCCCCAGTTGTCCTGTTCTAGTGGTGACCTTTTGCAGTGTGCATCTAGTTTACACATTACCTCTACATCCTCCTCCCTTCCATTTTTTTTGTTTCATATAGAATGGTGCTGAGTGCTGTAAGTATGCTGTTTTCTTATCTTTGTTGACTTTTCACTCTTGTGAAAGCTTTTGTGTTTGTGTTCAGCAATTTGTCTGACCACCTTCATGTCCATGTGCTGGGCTGGACTGCAGAGTATTGGAGCAGCGAAGTTGTGCTACAGATCTTTCCTTCTTAGAGGGATATACATTATTATTCTACATGCCGTGTATTCACATGGAGCAGATAATTAATGGCAGAGCACCAAGAGGATTTTTGGCAGTGAGTTCTCGTGAGATGACATCTTGTTCCCGTTGAAACCCCTTTCCAAACAGGAAGTGAAGCTTTATATTGGCCTTGCCTGCAGTCTATGATTGCTGGGAAGGCTACAAAAAAGTTTCATCACCTTTAGTAATGCCTCACACATCACTGGACACACATTAGACATAGTTTTTGCCAACCCAAACCAGGTCACACTTCAAAGAATTACTTCTTTCGGGTGGACAGACCACTGCCTCTTTTCTTTCAATCACAAGACACTACAACCCACTACAACTAAAACCATCCTACCCTCAATCACATATTGACCATGGAAATAGCTGAATTTGGAGGAGCTAGAAAACCTACTTATCTCCAACACAGATCTGGTCACCATTATTTCTGTATAAATACTCTATGGATGGCTCCATAGAACTTTTCATCTCCCAATTCTTCTTAAGACATCCAAGCATAACAAAAAAATACACCCCTAGGATGAATGCAGAACTATAAACAATCAAACAACAAAATGCTAAACCCCCACGCAAATGGCTAAAACAAACAAACTAGAAAGTAAGATATACATACACAGGCACAACAGAAATTACAAGTCAACATTCAAAAAAGCAAAACAACAATGCTATTCTAACCAAATCAACAATGCAAAGTGTGCCAATAAAGAATTCTATACAATTCTCACCAAATTCCATAAAGTCAAAATGCATATTAGCTACTAATCCCATTTGACATCATTTTTGCAACCCAAACCAAGTCACACTTCAAAGAATGACTTCTGTCGGGTGGTCAGACCACTGCCTCATTTCTTTCAATTACAAGACAATACAACCCACTACAACTAAAACCATCCTACCCTCAATCACATATTGACCATGGAAATAGCTGAATTTGGAGGAGCTAGAAAACCTACTTATCTCCAACACAGATCTGGTCACCATTATTTCTGAATAAATACTCTATGGATGGCTCCATAGAACTTTTCATCTCCTAATTCTTCTGAAGACATCCAAGCATATAAAAAAAATACGCCCCTTGGATGAATGCAGAACTATAACCAATCAAACAACAAAATGCTAAGCTCCCACGCAAATGGCTAAAACAAACAACCTAGAAAGCAAGATATACATACACAGACACAACAGAAATTACAAGTCAACAATCAAAAAAGCAAAAAAAAATGCTATTCTAACCAAACCAACAATGTAAAGTGTGCCAATAAAGAATTCTATACAATTCTCACCAAATTCCATAAAGCCAAAATGCATATAAGCTACTAATCCAATTTCTCTAGATTTTCGTGACAATTTGGCTAGTCATAACAAATCTAAAGCAAATATTTTAGATACCTACTTAAACAAACAAAAAAAAAGCCCACAGCCTCAACTCATTTCACAGAAAACCCACCAGGGACTTTTTAAGGCATGGGCAAGTGGGCTCTAGTTCAGGGTCCAAGCCTTTCAGGGGGAAGGCCTGATAGAGCTACCTCCAGTCTGCAGAAAGTCTTGCTCTGAGTACCATGAATATTTCTGTAACAGATTGTTTTAAATGCTGATTTCCTTTAATTTATTTTTAATGTGGGTGATGTGTGATTCTATTATAGGCATTTTGCTGAGAAATATTGTGTTAATGTTTCATGCAGCATCCATAAAAAAAGTTTCTTTTAGATAAATACAGGAGCTTGCTTATGAGGAATGGGAGGGCGTGACAGAGATTTTTTGAAGTAATATTGGTGAGATGCTGCTGTGTTACAAGATTGAAAGCACACATCGCTATCCCTGAATATTAGATGTAAACAGATTCAGAATTTGGACCAGTGTGCCTGTGCACTGTAAGTGTCCTGACCAAAGAGGGAATAAAATAGCTGAAATTGGACGATAAATTCAAAGCAGTTCTGAACAAGGGCCCCCAAAATACATTTGGCCCCAAAATACATTTGGCCCAGGGACCCAGATATTCTTAAGATGTCCCTGATACCCAAAAGCCAAAGACAAACACAGCTGCTATGCTCCTTCAAAGAACTATCCACAACTGAATTCCTGGATCTTGTAAACGCAAGTAAGCCTGTTCCTTTTCCACCTCAATTGTTCAAAACATCCTACTATCAACTTCAGCAGCCGGTCCTGTAAGAAACTCATCAATAACCTTTAATGACAAAAGCTTTCTCATATGATATAAAAAAGGCATATATAGGTCCTCTGTTAAAAAAGCTGAACCTGGAGAATCAAGATACTGATCCCCACAGACTTATAGCAAACAGGCCATTCCTGTGCATACTCGAATAAAGGCAGTTTTTCACAGAGACATCACAGTTAATTGAAGACAATTCAATACTTTCTGACTTCCAAACTGTTTTTTGGCTAGGAGGGGCACTGATCAGCCATAATCTCTACCTGGGATGATCTTAAAAACAGAGTGTACCAGAACAGAGTTGTTGCCCTTCTTCTCTTGGACCTTTCAGCTGCCTTTGACACAGTGGAGCATCTTACACACATACAGTGACTCCGAAAAAGAGGGCACAGATCTCATTTGGATCATACACTGCCTACGCAACAGAAAAAATATTATTCACATCCACCCATTCTCTTCTAAACTAAACATGATTATAGAGGCTCAATCATCTCACCCATGCTTTTGTACATCTACATGAAATCATTACCAGATCTTATCCACTTTCACATGCTATATCTACGCAAATGAGATACTTCTGAAATTGGAAAGACCAAAGGATATTAAAACATCAAAACTATTCAATTGCCTCTGGGCCGTCGACCAATGGATGACATGGAGCCACCTCAAATTGAATGCCTCCAAAACAGAGATACGCACCTGTGGTGACGGGAAAACCTACAACCCTCTCTGTGCCTGCTAATCTAGGAACACCTCTAAAAATATCTAAGGAGGTAAAATAAAATGATATTTCTGCAGACGCCAAACTGTCAATGAATTCTCATAAGAATAAGGTAGGCAAATCAAGCAGTGATGCATGTTCATGCACCTAGGATAACCACACAAGGTTCAAACTATGATCTCCATGGCCTATCAAAATTGGACTATGCTAATGATCTGTATCATGGCACAATGCTATCAACTATGAGAAGACTACAAAGAATTCAGAACGCTGCTTCTAGACTTCTCCTACATGTAAAGCCACAAGCACATATCTCTCCTGCCTTGAGGGCGCTACACTGTTCATCAGTTGCCAGAACATTCTTCTTCAAGCTGCTTTGTATCACACACAGATCAATACATGGAAAACAACCACTCTGTATCAAGAGAAAATTTAAAAAATACATACAACATAGGCACCTATGCACAAGAATGGCTACCCGCCTCATAATTTGTATATACAAGAATAAAAACATGTAGGGTGCATCATTCGCTGTTCAAGCAGCCAAACTCTGGAATTTCCTACCCACAAACATAAGACCCACAGACAAACATCTCTACTTCAGAAGATTAGTCAAAGCTGACTCTTCCCCATATGACGACTATACTCACAACTTGGAAATGTGCCATACCAGTATACTCTGGCATGAAAACTTACAGTATGAAAAAGAGCTATCATCATAAAAATAAACATCATTGTAATCTGAGCTATGCATCCTGTTATAAGCACATACATATGTATTAGGGAAAGGTATATATTACAATACAGGATCCCTGTATATATCAGACCATGTCAAAATTGCTGCTGTATGTAAATATGGATGCAACTATAGAGGCTTATGCCTGCTACCAATAACTCCAGTAAGTGGCGTGTATATTTTTTATGTACATGTAAGTTAATTACAGTTATTCGAAACCATAAAAATGTACCACATGATAAATGTGGATAGCATACTATATAAAAATTGCCACTTCAATGTACATATGGGTATTTATATAAAGGGGTTTATTCAAGCAAACAAAACTCTACCATTCCAGTAGGTGGGTGTAGTTATGACCATGTTTCCATAGGAAAAGCATTTTTTTTTACTTGCCTATAACTTTGGTGCTGTATGATTAATCTTCACAAAATCCTCCAAAGAAAGTACGCCAGTAATTCTAGTTGTGCATGGAAAGTTTCAGGGTGATCAGTCAAACAGGGGCCAAGAAAAAGACATGCCTGCAGCCCAAACCGCTGGATGGAATTGCACCAAACTTGGCAGACGGCTAGCTTTTGGTGTGCAGATTATGTTTTTGTCATTTTTTTTATAAATCTGTTCAGTAGTTGTTGAGAAGTTTTAGAAAATCCAAAATGTGTATATTTAAGACTTCGAAAATTTTGTGAATAATGGCGAGCTTATGCAGAGATCAACCAGCAAGTATTGACATCCATCTTGGGACATGGCTCCAGCCGAGTCCCACCCCCAAAAAAATGCAAAAAAAGAAAAGGGGAAGGATAGGAATACCCTAACCCCCTAGCCTTAGTCATGGGGTCCCAGAGGAATCATGCTAAGGCACAAAAGCATTTTCTTTTATATTATTACCACAGAAATGTGAAATTCCTGGATTTGCAGCAAAAATGTTTTTCAAAAAAGCGTTGGCTCCCATGCTTGTTTTGAAAAGGGCCTCCAGGAGGACAACGTCCCGGGGGCATTTTATAAAAAATGGAGGGGCCGGGATGGGCCCCCTTCTGAGGGTGTTTGAGTGCCAGTGGCCACCACCTCTGTGGGACTTTCTTTTAAATAATGGAGGGTGACTGCAAAGACCCTCTTCCTGGGCTGACTAGAAGCCCCGGGGGCCATCACCTCCCCAGGCCAAGAAATTAAGTAAATTGTGGGAAGCCGCACGGACGCAAACCTTCCCATGACCAAAATAATTTTTTAGAGTGGGATGGAGGCTGCACGGACCCCCCTCCTGGACTTCCTAGTAGCCCTGGGGACAACCACCTCCCCAGGGCAATAAATAAAGTATATTGTGGGGGGGCGCATGGACCCCCTGGACCCCGGAGACTACCATCTTCCCATGGCTAAAATCATATTTTAAAGTGGGAGGGGGTGATGCAGCCTCCCCGCCTGCGGGTCATATACGACCCCAGGGAACACCACCTCCTCTTGGCCACCCCATCAAAACAGAAGGAGAAGGCTGTGCAGACCCCTTCCTGGAGCCTTATATTGCCACACCACAGTGCCCCCCCGAACCCCTCAAGGCCCCCACAAGATAGCCACCCCATAGGCCAGCTCCTGCTATTTGGGCACCCTGGGACATAGCTGTTTTCTCTGACTTGACGGGAGCTTTGGCAACACCTGTCAAGTCAGAGCAAACATGAACTCCACTCCCAGCAAGCGAGAGCTGGGAAACTGCTCCTGTTTGCTGAGAGCAGAGTTTTCATTTGTTTGTCTGCCCGCGGGAAGGGAAACAGGTGAAATGATTGCTCTCACAGACAGGGAGCTGCATGTTTAGCAGCTCCCTGTGTGTAAGAGCAATGCTGGTTCCTGCAGGAGGCAGGGAGCCGCAGGGGCCATGAGGCCATTCAGGCTCCCCACATGGTCCCAAACAGTACTGACTGGGTGACCTGGGTGGGCCCCAGGGTACCCAGCATTTCAAGGCCAGGCCACAGGGGATGGGGTCCCAGGACCCAAATTGACACGGGGGCCATGTGCCCCACCCCCCCATTGAATTAAGGCGAGGCCCCAGTGGATGGGGTTTCCGGGACTGAAATTGGCCCAAGGAGGGAGGCCAAGTGGCCCCTCTTTCCATTCAATTTAGGCTGGGCCCTGAGGGATGGGGTACCCGGGTCGATATCAACCTAGGGAGAGGGGCAGAGTGGCTCTCCTTCCCCAGTGATTTGCAGTTGGGCCCTGGGGATGGGGTCCCTGGGGCCCGATTCAGCCTAAAGAGGGGGGCCATGCAGTTCCCTCCCCAATAAGGCATGGCGGACCCGGGGGGATGGGCTGTTCTAGTGCTGATGCTCAATTCACAAAATTAAACCTCAACTGCAAGCACTTACACATATAAACATAGCAGATGCCCCAGTTGAAGCTACAGTTCTGTAAAGAACATATGATCCTAACTCCTGGGCTTGGCAAAGATAAATCAAATGTGTTTTCTCTGCAATTCTGTATGGAAAAATGATCTGAAATCCTTTGTGGCGGGGACTGCATTGTTGATCTATTGGAATGCAATCTGTATGTGACTGTGATGAGTGGGTTCTTTCTTGTCCTCTCCAAGTGAGAGCAGAGTCCATGGTTCTCCCTTTAAACTGCTAGAAGTATGCAAAGGTGGAAATCACTTGCTTTCCCATTTGGCCTACCCACCTTAGTAGTATCCAAAAGTCTTCCTGCCTTTTACCAGGATGATGGACAGCTTAACAAGTGTCCCCAGTGCATTTAACGTGGATTTTGGTTAGGAGTTCTTGATGAAGAGGAATATAAGAACATCTCCACCAAGCAAAGAAGCAGTTACTTCATACAGTTAAGAGGAAGGACCCTCGCTTGGTGGAGGTTTGCCTCTTTGTAGCCTCTTCGTCTGCCCTATAGGAGGATTCATGTTCTCACATATTTCTGGATAAAGACGCACCACTAACAATCACATTTCCAAAACGCACACAAGATCATTGGTGACATTTCCTCGTTATCCATTACACAGCTGTAGTGTAGAATAACGTACTGGACTTTTACCCAAGGAGGTAGCATTTAGTAATTAACCATTAGAAAGAAATCCACTTGGCTAGATATTTTGTGCAAAACTGTGGACTCTTCTTGGATAAAAGGGCAGGTGTGGTTCCTGTGTGCCTTAGTCCCTCACATAACTACTGGCATACCCTCTCAGGCACTCATACACCTACTGACAGATAAACTCAGACATCCACTCAAAGATGCACTGAGACACTCACTCATAAACTCATGCACCCACTCACATATCCAATCACAGACCCATTTGGGCACTCATACACTTATTCACAGACACGCTCAGACATATACACCCACTCACAGACCCACTCAGACAGTCATGCACCCACTCACATACTCATACATCAACACACACAGCCCCTCTCGGACCCAATCAGATACTAACACACCCACTCACAGACCCACTCAGACACTCACTCACAGACTGACTCACACACTCATGGAGGCACTTGTAAACCCACTCAGACACTCTCACACCACTCACAAACCCACTCAGACACTCACTCACAGACTGACTCACAAACTCATGGAGCCACTTGTAAACCCACTTAGACACTCTCACACCACTCACAGACCCACTCAGACACTCACTGAGACACCCATGCATCATCTCATATACCCACTCACATACTCATACATCAACACACACAGCCACTCTCTGACCCAATCAGATACTAACAAACCCACTCACAGACCCACTCAGACACTTACTGAGACACCCATGCACCTTCTCAAACACCCACTCAAACACCCACTCAAATAATCATACACCCACTCAGACACTCATGCACCCACTCACACACCCAATGAGACACTCACACACTCCCTCACTCACCCATTGAGACACTCTTGCACTCTTACACTCACTCTCAAATGTTACAGGTAGGAAATAAATTGTAAAAAAACTGTAGAAATTCACTTAAAACCAAAGGTGACAGCGAAATTATAGTTAGAAAACACAATTGAAAACATAGAAATTCACAGAAAAAAACAAAGGTTACAGGGACGTAATAGTTAGGCTCAGGTTTCACTTGTGCAGAACCATAGAAATTCAGCAGGTATTGTTACCTGAGCTAACTATAAATTACGTCCTGCAATGCATTGCTTATGACCTCACCTATTACATCACTCATGACATGGTCACTTACTTACTCATACAGATGCTAACACATGTACACACTCACCTATACAGTCAGTGACACAAGCACACATTTACCCATTCAGACACTGTTATATTCCCTCACTCACCCATACACTCACTCACACACCCACTCACTCACCCAGACAACACTAATGCACCCACTCACTCACCCATACAGCCACTCACGCACCCCATTACTCACCTATACAGCCTCTCACATACCCACTCACTCATCTGTACACTAATGATGCACCCATTCACTCACCTATACAGTCACTCACACAGCTACTTACTCAGCCACTCACTCACCCATGCAACCACTCACAAACTCATAGAGCCACTCAGACAACCACTCACACATGGATACACACACATGGATACACACAGTCACATAGCCACTCACATAATATATGCTACAAATTGTATCACTCATTGGTAATAAATGAATTATACTCGTTTACTTTTTGTAAAACTTAGCATAGCTCTTTAACACTCAGACACTTTTAGAAAACACTTACAATTACTGGATGATGCCATCAGTGATGTGATTTGAGATGTCATCATTGATCTCATCAGTGATGTTATGAGTGAGCTCAGGTCACTCTACTGCTGGATTTCTATGGATTTGTATGAGTGAAATCTAAGCCTAACTGTAATGTCCTTTCAACCTGTTCTTTGTTTTTTTCAGTGAATTTCTAAGGCTTTTTTAATTGTATCTCCTTACTGTAATGTCCCTGTAACCCTTGTTTTTTAAATGAATATATATAGATATATATATATATATATATATATATATATATATATATATATATATATATATATATATATATATCTACTGGCGGTCGCCAGTAGATAGTTATAGTTAGGATCGTGTTTCCATAGGAAATCCGCAACATTCTATTTGGAATAACTTTTGCGCCAATTGACGAATCCTCGCAAAATTTTCGAAATAGGTGGGGCGCTCCGCTCCTTCCCTGAAAGTCTCAGGGGGATTCGTCAAGCGGGGGCTGAGAAAAAGGGGGGTCCCAAAACGCGTTTTCCCCATGCATTTTTCCATAGGACCTTTAGTCCAAGCTACAGCCCGAACGGCTGAACAGAATTACTTGAAATTTGGCAGAGAGGTAGTCCTCAGGTCAGGGATGTGCCTTTTGCAGGTCTGGTGTAAATCTGTTCAGTATTTCCTGAGAGAATAGCATTTAAATCAATATATATATCTATAAGCGCGCACCGTGCATTAACAGATTAACAACTGCTACCTACCTTTCCCTCCTGAGGCGGAAGCCGGGAGGTCTCTCTACTATTCTTTGGCATTTTTAACCTAGCGTGTTTGACTTTCATGCTTGTCATTTTAATTTTTGTCTTGTGCAGCTTGTGCTCGCGCTTGTGTTATAAGCGTGCCTGAGCCTAGCGCTGCCTGCCTTAGACTTCCCAGCGCTTGTAAGCGCTTTGCCCTGCTCCCTCTCCCTTGCCTGGGACTGTGAGACCGCCCTCGGCTGAGTGTTGACGCCGAGGGCTGGGATCTCATTTTGGCCGCCATCTTGGGGGTAGGACTCTCCGCCCTCGCGCTCTAGTAGCGCTATAAAAGGGAAACGGAACATCTTGCATGTGATTAACAACTGCTACCTACCTTTCCCTCCTGAGGCGGAAGCCGGGAGGTCTCTCTACTATTCTTTGGCATTTTTAACCTAGCGTGTTTGACTTTCATGCTTGTCATTTTAATTTTTGTCTTGTGCAGCTTGTGCTCGCGCTTGTGTTATAAGCGTGCCTGAGCCTAGCGCTGCCTGCCTTAGACTTCCCAGCGCTTGTAAGCGCTTTGCCCTGCTCCCTCTCCCTTGCCTGGGACTGTGAGACCGCCCTCGGCTGAGTGTTGACGCCGAGGGCTGGGATCTCATTTTGGCCGCCATCTTGGGGGTAGGACTCTCCGCCCTCGCGCTCTAGTAGCGCTATAAAAGGGAAACGGAACATCTTGCATGTGATTAACAACTGCTACCTACCTTTCCCTCCTGAGGCGGAAGCCGGGAGGTCTCTCTACTATTCTTTGGCATTTTTAACCTAGCGTGTTTGACTTTCATGCTTGTCATTTTAATTTTTGTCTTGTGCAGCTTGTGCTCGCGCTTGTGTTATAAGCGTGCCTGAGCCTAGCGCTGCCTGCCTTAGACTTCCCAGCGCTTGTAAGCGCTTTGCCCTGCTCCCTCTCCCTTGCCTGGGACTGTGAGACCGCCCTCGGCTGAGTGTTGACGCCGAGGGCTGGGATCTCATTTTGGCCTCCATCTTGGGGGTAGGACTCTCCGCCCTCGCGCTCTAGTAGCGCTATAAAAGGGAAACGGAACATCTTGCATGTGATTAACAACTGCTACCTACCTTTCCCTCCTGAGGCGGAAGCCGGGAGGTCTCTCTACTATTCTTTGGCATTTTTAACCTAGCGTGTTTGACTTTCATGCTTGTCATTTTAATTTTTGTCTTGTGCAGCTTGTGCTCGTGCTTGTGTTATAAGCGTGCCTGAGCCTAGCGCTGCCTGCCTTAGACTTCCCAGCGCTTGTAAGCGCTTTGCCCTGCTCCCTCTCCCTTGCCTGGGACTGTGAGACCGCCCTCGGCTGAGTGTTGACGCCGAGGGCTGGGATCTCATTTTGGCCGCCATCTTGGGGGTAGGACTCTCCGCCCTCGCGCTCTAGTAGCGCTATAAAAGGGAAACGGAACATCTTGCATGTGATTAACAACTGCTACCTACCTTTCCCTCCTGAGGCGGAAGCCGGGAGGTCTCTCTACTATTCTTTGGCATTTTTAACCTAGCGTGTTTGACTTTCATGCTTGTCATTTTAATTTTTGTCTTGTGCAGCTTGTGCTCGCGCTTGTGTTATAAGCGTGCCTGAGCCTAGCGCTGCCTGCCTTAGACTTCCCAGCGCTTGTAAGCGCTTTGCCCTGCTCCCTCTCCCTTGCCTGGGACTGTGAGACCGCCCTCGGCTGAGTGTTGACGCTGAGGGCTGGGATCTCATTTTGGCCGCCATCTTGGGGGTAGGACTCTCCGCCCTCGCGCTCTAGTAGCGCTATAAAAGGGAAACGGAACATCTTGCATGTGATTAACAACTGCTACCTACCTTTCCCTCCTGAGGCGGAAGCCGGGAGGTCTCTCTACTATTCTTTGGCATTTTTAACCTAGCGTGTTTGACTTTCGTGCTTGTCATTTTAATTTTTGTCTTGTGCAGCTTGTGCTCGCGCTTGTGTTATAAGCGTGCCTGAGCCTAGCGCTGCCTGCCTTAGACTTCCCAGCGCTTGTAAGCGCGTTGCCCTGCTCCCTCTCCCTTGCCTGGGACTGTGAGACCGCCCTCGGCTGAGTGTTGACGCCGAGGGCTGGGATCTCATTTTGGCCGCCATCTTGGGGGTAGGACTCTCCGCCCTCGCGCTCTAGTAGCGCTATAAAAGGGAAACGGAACATCTTGCATGTGATTAACAACTGCTACCTACCTTTCCCTCCTGAGGCGGAAGCCGGGAGGTCTCTCTACTATTCTTTGGCATTTTTAACCTAGCGTGTTTGACTTTCATGCTTGTCATTTTAATTTTTGTCTTGTGCAGCTTGTGCTCGCGCTTGTGTTATAAGCGTGCCTGAGCCTAGCGCTGCCTGCCTTAGACTTCCCAGCGCTTGTAAGCGCTTTGCCCTGCTCCCTCTCCCTTGCCTGGGACTGTGAGACCGCCCTCGGCTGAGTGTTGACGCCGAGGGCTGGGATCTCATTTTGGCCGCCATCTTGGGGGTAGGACTCTCCGCCCTCGCGCTCTAGTAGCGCTATAAAAAGCTCACCCCTCCCTCCGCGCAGCGGACGCGGACTGCGGACGCGCCGGACCTGAGCCGGAGTCGTGCCAGAGTCCTGCCCGTCTGCGCTCGTCAGCGTCCCGGAGGCGTTCGGCGTGGCAGGTACTTCTGGCCATTATGCTTTCCTACTCCGCTCAGGAACTCTACTCTTTGCGTGACGGGGATGCGTCCTGTCACTCAGTCTTTCCTGGCCGATATAGGGGTAAACATAAGTGCCCTGTCTGTAAATGGCATCCTACTCGCAATCTCCCTTCCCCCCGCTCTATTAAGGATTGTAGCATTAAACATCTTTGTCTACTCCTTAATACAAGGTCGTTGCACCGACACACTCAAGAGATTTATGATCTCCTTTCGACGACCAGTCCTACCTGTCTGATGCTCACTGAGACATGGCTCAATGAATCCTCCCACCCGGACATCGCGGTAGCCATTCCCTCTGACTATATCATCCATCGACAAGATAGAGACAAGGGTAGGGGGGGAGGAGTTGCCCTGGCTGTAAAAAAATCTTTTCCGTGCACGGTCACGCACACAAATACCATCGTAGGGGCTGACTCTCTTGCCTTTACCATCTCCCTATCGCCTCAGCAAGCGCTGAAGGGTCTTGTTGTTTACAGACCTCCGGGCCCGGTGGAATCCTTTCTTGATGATCTCCAGCAGGTTATGTCGGGCCTTGTTCTAAGATCGGAGCGGTGTATATTGGCTGGAGATTTTAACTTCCATATGGATGATCACCAAGACCAGGATGCTATCAAGCTGCTTGATATTACATCTACTCTGGGCCTTTCCCCCTATATCTTTGGCCCGACCCATGATAAAGGCCACACACTTGACCAGGTTTTTTCCACCTCACCTATTATGGCTGTAACACTTCTGCCAGTCTTATGGTCTGATCATTGTCTTGTTCATTTTGAAATATCATCTACTACGAATTCTATGGCCAGTGCCACGAGACAGCAGGGTAGCAGCTATAGGGCACTCCATCGGGTGACTCCGGATCTGCTAGCGCAGGCTCTGGTGGATCACCCCATGTCTTACACGGGTGACCTGGAGAAAGACCTGGAGAGCCTGCAATCCTGGCTCATTGCTAGATTAAATGAGCTCGCCCCATTACAGCCACCCAGGTCTGCCGCCCAACGGGTCTCGGCCCCTTGGTTTACGGAGGAATTGGCCCATCACCGTAGGCAATGCAAAGTCGCTGAGCGGGCTTGGAGAGCCCAGTACGAACCTGAGGCCAAACAACTTTATAAAACCATGATTAAATCATATCATGATTTAATACTTCAGAGCAAGAAATGCTATTTTGCCAAAAGGATTGAAGACGCGGCAAACTCCTGTAAGGAGATTTTCTCAATTGTGCGAGAATTCACCAGCCCGCGGTCAATCTCAGCTCAGGACGCTCCGGTGGAGACCTGGGTCAACACCATTGCTAATTTTTTTACCACCAAAATTAGGCAAATTCAGGATTCCTTTCCTTTGAGACCTATAGATGACCCGTCAACTCTGCCGATTGAGACAACTCTCCTGTCGTCTCCAGGCCCAGTTCTGCTAGACTTCCCGCCCCTTTCGGCTGCCGCATCCTTAGCCTTGATGAGGAACCTTAAATCGGGCTCACCGCTAGATCCCTGTCCAGCAAAATTCTTAGCGAGAATGGCAGATGCCGTTAACCCCATAGCTAATCCCATTCTTAACCTTTCCCTGAGTCAGGGATTTCTGCCCCAGTCCTGGAAACAGGCCATGGTCATCCCTCTTATCAAAAAGCCTAATCTTGACCCAGAAGTGCCCTCCAACTATAGGCCAATCTCGCTCCTTCCAGCACTTACCAAGATCCTGGAGAAACACGTTCATAGCGTGCTTTCTAACTTCCTGGAGTCAAACGAGTTACTCCATGAATCCCAATCGGGCTTTCGCTCCAACTTAAGCACCGAGACGGCGCTCCTGGAAGTTTCTGAGATCGTGAAGGAGGTGCTGGATACCGGAGGCAGGGTGATGTTAGTTATGCTAGACCTGTCGGCGGCGTTTGACACCGTCCCCCATGAGGATCTCCTCACTAGACTACACGACATCGGTCTGGGGGGGACGGTGCTCAACTGGTTTCGTTCCTTTCTAGCCAACCGCCGGCAGACGGTCTGGGTCCCACCTGGATCTGCCGAAATGCCGCCATTGGGAGTCGGAGTGCCTCAGGGCTCTGTATTGAGCCCCACTCTATTTAGCATCCTTATGACCCCTCTGGCGACATTGGCAGAGTCCTATGGGGCCCGGATCATCTCTTATGCTGACGACACCCAGCTTCTGTTCACCTGCCGTAAGAGCGAAGAGTTCGATGGAGAAAGGATCCGTGAGTGCCTTGGGGCTGTTTTTAATTGGTTCCAACTCAACAGCCTCAAGTGCAACTCGGATAAATCCGAAATACTATTCTTTGGATGCCCATCGGAACCAGATTGGCATGGATGGTGGCCTGCTGATATGTTCCCTCCAACTCAGTCATCTAAGTGGGCTAAGAACCTGGGAGTAAAAATTGACAATGAGCTTTCGCTCAAATCCCAGGTTTCTACTCTTACGGGAACATGTTTCGGGATCCTCAGAATGTTGCGTAAGTTTTTTCCCCTTCTATCTGAGGAACATCGGAGGATAACTGTCCAGCCACTTATAGGATCCAGATTGGACTATGCAAATGTTCTATATCTGGGTCTGCCAGAATATCTCCTTCAGCGTTTGCAGGTGACCCAGAACGCTGCTGCTCGAGCGATCTTTGGCCTGCATCGTCGCACTAGTGCCTCTAACCTTCTTCTATCCCTCAATTGGCTTCCTGTACGGAAGAGGATACTGTTCAAGGCCATGACCCTAGCCCATAAGGCCCTGCATGGTAATGGTGCAAAATATCTCCAGAAGAGGCTGGACTTCTACCGACCTACACGATCCCTCAGGTCGGAAACATTGGCTCTGGCTCGGGTACCACGTATCAAAAGGGCTCGTCTAGGCGGCCGGTCCTTTAGATTCCTTGCCCCCCAGCTATGGAACTCTCTACCGGTGTCCTTGCGGACTACCTCGAACTTGCTTGCCTTCAGGAAGGACTTAAAAACTTGGCTGTTCTCTGGTTAGTCCGCTTCCTCTTTTAGGCTCCTGTCTTTTTACTGTTATGTTTTCCAGTTCTTTCTTTAGGTCTGGAGCACAAAGCGCCGGGACACTCCTTTGGAGTAGCCGTTGCGCTATAAAAGTCCCATTTTAACATAACATAACATAACCGTGCGCGTACGGTAAAACTTCCAGTACGCGCACGCTGCCGTGCGCGAGCGCGATTCTGATTGGTTGTTAGATCTTAGTAAACATTCGAATCGGTCGAAACCAGGAAGTGTCGGCCGCCATTTTGTCTCTCGCAGTCTGAGGGGGTGAAAAACAAAGGTGGAGAACGTGAAAAGGGGGCAGGGTGGACAGTTCCTGACCCCTAGCTTTTGTCAGGGGGTCCCAGAAGGACCCCCAAGGGCCAAAATTTCCTTTAATTTTTTTGCGAAAAATTGCGGAGTGCGCGTAGCGTGCGCGTACGGTAGAAACGGAAAAGTTCAGCGAACTGCGTAATGTGGGCGCACGGTGCGTGAAGTGCACCGAGCGCCCACAGCGCGCGCACGGTGCGCGCACGGGGAAAAACCGTACAAATTCACTGAAAAAACCATAGGTTTCACACACGTTATAGTTAGGAATTAGCATTTAAAAAACCTTGCAAATTCACTTAAAGAACCATAGGTTTCACACATGTTATAGTTAGCTGGACATTTCACTCGTGAAAAACCATTGAAATTCCCCCGTTATAGTTAGTGCAGGCAACTATAACTCACGCGACCGCAATCCTCTGCTGATGACGTCAGATATTACATCACTGATGACATATGTGTCTTTCTGAAAAAAAAGTATTTGTAATATATGTATAGCTAAAAATTAATGGAAGAAGACATGGGTAAATAAGTGTCTAAATACAGTGATGTAATATCTGACGTCATCCTCATTCAATTACACAGACACTAGGATAGATGTATTCAAATTTGTAAGGAAATTAAAACTCAAAAAATGGCACAAGTTAAAGAAATCAGACTAGAAATCGTGACATCAGAACCAATGATAATTTGTCAATTGGGGATGTAGACAATCTCATCACCATAGCAGAATTAAATTATGATAACAACCCAGTAGATAACCAAATAGGCACCACACAAATTCTAGACAATATGGAACTAGACACAGGAGCATCGGCCAGAACAGATTTCAAGGTAAAATCTACATTTGTACCTTTAATGCAGCATGACAATATAGATACCTTTCACGAGTGTACTATCAAGGCACTCGTGGACTTGAGACATAAGAACAACAAAAAATCTAGAATGACTAATAACAACTTATCTTACAAAAAAAGGCAGGCCCTCAAATCACTCCATGAAGACATTAACATAGTGATCCGTCCGGCTGACAAAGGGGGCAACATTGTCGTCCTAGACAGAAATGAGCACATCAATGAAGCCTTACGCCAATTGAATGACAACATTTTTTACATATCTATCACTCAAGACATTTATGACAAAAGTATAACTGAGATTTGAGAAATACTTGTGAATTGGAGAGACAAGGGACTCCTTGAATGGGAGGAATTTTGTTATTTAAAAAATGACCATCCCAAACTTCACATTTTGTATCTAATCCCCAAATTACACAAAGATGACAAGAAACCACCAGGACGGCCCATTGTCTCGTCCATAGGCAGTGTGTGCGAACATATTTCCAAATATGTAGATCATTTTTTGAGGGATTTTGTTGTATCTTTGCCTAGTTATCTAAGGGATACCAAAGATTTCTTAGGCAAGATTAACAACTTGGTTTGGAATCCAGAATTTCTTTTTATTGTATTAGATGTTCACTCGCTCTACACCATAATAGATCACCAACAAGGATTGGAAGCATGTGACCATTTTTTGAAAGAGCGACCCCTCAGATACAGAGACCACAGCAGAATGATTATTGAAATGACACAGTTCTGTTTGACCAACAACATTTTTTCGTTCAATGGCGCCCTCTACAGGCAGGTTAACGGTACTGCTATGGGTTCGTGCTTTGCTCCCAGTTTCGCGAATGTATTCATGGGTTACTGGGAGCAAGATCTTTAGCAGTACTACCCTTAAGGAAGACATCCAGAACATCGTCATGTGGCTACACTACATAGACGATTTGTTCATCATCTGGAAGGGTTCTAAATGTGAGGCTGCCAAATTCATTGACAAACTCAATACCAACAAATATAACATCTTGCTTACAGGCGAAATCAATGCAGATAGAATTAACTATCTTGATGTAAGCCTGGAGATCAAACGACCCAGGGTGTGCACCTCTCTATTTCGGAAGGCCACGGCAGGGAACAGCATCCTACACGCCCTCAGCAGTCATCCAGAGGTATTCAAATGGAGTATACCTTATGGAGAACTGCTGAGGGCGAAAAGAAACTGCAACAACACTCAGGCATATCTAGAAGAACAAAACATCATCAATGATAGATTCCGCACAAGGGGCTATCCTAATTGGGTGCTCAAGAAGGCCACGATGCGAGCAGAGAAGGTTGAAAGAACTGACACACTCAATGAGAAGGTGAATGATCAGCGAGATGAGAATGACAACACTCAAATGATTCTCACTTTCAATTCTGAATCACAGAAGGTTAAGCACATATTGGCCAAAAATTGGGACATTTTGAAAGCAGATAATGTTCTAGGTACCAGTATCATGCAAAGACCCAGTATAACATACAGACGCAACAGAAACATACGAGATCTGGTAGTCAGGAATGACATTACCAACCACTCTACTCCCACCAGCCATGGCCTCATCGGTTTTTATCCATGTGGCCATTGCAAGGCTTGCAGACACAGCAAATACAGGGGAGCCTTAAAATACAATGGTATTAACAAAAAGATCACTCAATTTCTAACTTGTGGCACCACCCATGTCATCTATGCCATTGAGTGTACCTGCAAGCTCTGGTACATCGGCAGCACAACATGTTCTGCTAAAAAGAGGATCTTGGAACATCTAAGAGCCATTTCCAACCATGACTCCAAGTACCCGGTAGCCCGGCATTTCGATGAGAAACATTTCTCGAATGTGGCAGATCTCAGTTTCTTGATCCTAGAACATGTTCCCAGAAATCCCAGAGGGGGAGATCGGGTACTCAATTTAAGACAGCGAGAATCACGTTACATCATAGATTTTCAAACTAAGAGCCCTGGAGGTTTAAATATGGATGAAGAACTATCAATTCATCTCAGAGTTGGGTCATAACTAAGGTTCTTTTGTTATTTGCTGTTGTTTTCTCTCTCTTTCGTGTCTGAACAGAACAATTGAGGAACTTATATATTACTATCTCTGTTTTTCTTCCAGCTGTTGATGTGCATTGTATGCTATCAATATGTACAGTTTTTTATGATAGCAGTAACTGGTTTTAATCATTGATTTTGTTTCTCTCTCTTTTCATTTACAGGAGAAAAGGAAGGTACCCTTTTGACATGTACTCACCCACACGGGCAACCTACCCTTTTCTTCGTATGCACGTTGGTAATTTTTCATTCACAATCACCGACAGATACTGGTATGTACACGATCCACGTTATGGAATAATTTTTGTACTCATAGTATATGGACATCATAACACTGGACATTGTCGATCTCTCATGGGAGCCGATACGCCATCCTAACATCATTACAGCCGTATTATGTGGGACTCTTGCGAGTTAACAGATACTTGACATGTCCAACTATGTGAATTGATGTCTTAACAACAAGAACTTAACATGGCCTTATGACATTTGCATACAGCACGGCGTTCATGGCAACCACTATAGTTTTTGGGTTTGAGTAAGTCCGTTAAATGTTGACGTTGGAGCATAACCTGTGCAATAAGTACATGCAGCAGCATTCATTCTGCCGATAATGTCCTTGTGTCAGTTCTTTCGCAAACAAGTTAGCCAACTGGTCCGTGTATTTCACACTATACTTCGTAATTTATGGGCCTTTCACGCTTGCAATGAAACAAACGCAGTTCACACGTACACTATTTATTTATGTTATTTATATCATTTGCTTGTTTAAGAGTCTGTAACACCAACT
The DNA here is from genome assembly GCF_964204655.1 of Triturus cristatus. Lineage (NCBI taxonomy): Eukaryota > Metazoa > Chordata > Amphibia > Caudata > Salamandridae > Triturus > Triturus cristatus. The sequence goes on from NC_140594.1 coordinate 689,856,649, forward strand.
AGGACCTTATAATTATGTCAACAGTCGGTATACACATTAGCATGTTTACATAAGTCGGAATTTACCATTCCAAGATGGATGCCATGTTCAATAGCAAAACTGCAAACGTAGTCCTATCTTTATCTCTATGTTTGGATCTGTTAAAACTTTATCAGTACCTGCTTTCATTTTGTAATTCTACACGTGAACAAGGCTGTCGCCGAAACGCGTTGTGTAGTAATACATTTGGATCACCATACTGGATTGTTGCCTGGTTCTTCCTGAGAGCGTACAAATACGAACTTTTTGCTTTGGTTGGATATTAATTACCGGCACGCTCCGCCGGAGTGTACGCCACCTTCCTTGGGGTCCCAGTATTCCAGAAGGAGCTTCGTGGAAAATGTATATATATATATATATATATATATATATATACATTTACCATTTACAGTTTAGCAGGTTTCCTTATCTTGGTCTGACCTGAAAACTGATTGTAGAGGCAATTTCATCTACATTAAATAAAAGGCAGATGTTGGAAAGCACAGAGGAAGAGGAAGATACAGTGGTAAAAGGAAAATATGTATAGGGGCACACGTTTAGGACAATCTTGCTCGTATTAAAGATGTGCAGGAGTTCGATCCTGTCCCTAACCAATCTGAGGAAAGTTTTTACTTGAAGTACAGATGTCAGCAGGAGAATAACCTTCATTTCCATATGGTTTAATGGATATCATGAAGAAAGAGTGGAAAGATATTGATGAATAATCCTTCCCTCATCTAAAAAAATAAAAGATATTCCTTACAGGACTTTTTGAAATCTTCTTCCCAAGTACAAATTGTCAACACCAGACATTCAAGTAAGGCTTTCTCATTTTGCTTGGCCTTTGAAGAAGCCTTTCTATGTAACCCAATTGTTAAAGAAAGTGTAGAGTTCCCTAAAGCAAGCATATTCAGAAGTGAACTTAACCTTTAGGATAAGTGAATATAATGCATATGTTTCAGAGACTCTACTAGAGGACTTTCAAGTGTTGTTTGAATGTCTGTAGCAGGGGTCTTACTCGAGAGACATATTGGGAAACATGAAGTCCTTGCAAAAGTTTTCTCTGGCACTACGTTCGATTCAATGTGGTCATCAGTGACTTCTGCAGGAGTGACCATAGCAGAAAGCTACAATCCGTGGCTAAAATGTAGAAAATTGATGCAGAGCAAACGTCTTTTAAATAATCGCCTTCTCTTTTGTTCACAAATATTGTTTGGACTGCAATTAAACCATATAGTTCAGTATACGGCGGAGAAAAAAAACATGACTCAGCCCTTCAAGACTGCTTTAAAAAAGTATTTCATTAAGAAGAGGTTGACCCAAGGCTAGGTTGTTCAAGCAATGTGGCTTTATATATTTAAGACACCAGCTACCATTTCTTCATACAATAAACATTGGAAACTTTTTGTTCGGGAAATGATTTGAAATCCATCTCTTGTAATCAGTTTAAAATTTTGGATTTACTAAAGATTGATCTCACCTTCCCTGTGCCTTGAACCTTCTTTGATATTTAACACATCTCAGGAACTTTGTGCTAAAATGAATGCATCCATTTATTTCTATTCATTAAACTTGCTTGATATTTTAAAAGTGATATTTTAACCTCAGTATGTTGGATTTTTCTTGTTTTGGTCTTATTTTATTCAGATGAATACTGGCTATTTTTCCAAACTGGTGTGGACCCCTTTTATAGTGTTTTCACTGTTACTGTGTGTGTTTGTATAAATACTTTAGACATTGCCTCTGAGATAAGCCTGACTGCTCGTGTCATGCTAACAAGGGGGTGAGCAGGGGTTATCTTAGATGTGTGACTCCCTTACCCTGACCAGAGTGAGGGTTCCTACTTGGAGAGGGTGCAAACAACTGCCAACTAGAGACCCCATGTTCAACACTACATGTATATGTGCATCTTGATAACTACATATTTCTACAATATTAATGAAAACCAAAATAGCTGATCCACAGTGCTTGTGTCTGCTCTAAAACTGCCTGTAGTGGGGACAGAACCTTTTCCTCCTCCATCCATATTTGGATCCTCATTAATAACTGACAACATAATAACCTCTGAGCATTGTCTATCAAACTAACAGGCCTAAAATTAGCTGGATCCCTTTATCGCCCTTCTTGTGTATTGTCACCACTTATGCACCCATTAAAAAATTGGATATTCTGCCCCCTTTGCTATACCATTAGAAGTTTGATTTAGAATATAGCTCCAAATCACTGGTTCCAAGGCAAATATATCTCCTGGAACTTTGTTGAGTCCTGGTGCTTTGCCTTTCATTAAGCTAACAGAAGCCTCCATTGTTTCATCCACACTGAAGGTAATCGGGTTTACATCCCTATCCACCCTACTTTTGTCTCTAACCGCAAGATCCCTAGCCCCTATAGCTAAGTCACCCTGTTTGAAGTAAAGGGTACTAAAATGGATTACCCATGCAGATGGCTGAATGTGGAAGTCATCTTCCTTGACCAGGTGAATTGTCCCTTTATATATCAAATGCCAAAATTGTTTCCTATCCTTTAAGGTTGCATCTCTGGCCAGGTCTCGCCATATCTTCTCTTTCCAAATCTTTTTAGCTTCCAATTTGGCATCTTTATATTTTTTCCTTTTCTCAACTAAGATACCCTTAGATCCACGTTTAATGGCAATCATCAACCCTTCACTTGCTGCTTTACAATGTTGAACATACCACACTGTCCTTCTAGAATTGACTGCCTTGTCCTTCTTTTCTTTATAAAAAAACATTTTGACCGTTCCTGGTAATTTTGTAAAAATACTTGCAATTGTTAGGGCATCAAGCTCATACCTATTGATGTCAGTTAACGTGTACATTGTATGAGTATAGATCTGGGATAAAATGTGTCCATTAATTTTTATCACCGGCAATTTTACCCTTCTCCTGTTGTTACTGAGTAGGATTGGAATATCAGTGTGTTGCTTTATTTGACCACAGGAGAGGATAGGCATTTGTACCAAATCCAATGCCAGGGCGTTATGATTGCTGTTAAATACTACCGTCTCTTTTAAATCAGACCATAGGGACACATCTAGAAGGATGTGATCAGTCTAGTCCTGCTAGATGCCCTTTTAAATGTATGGTTGGCCTCATTGTCAGATAAAGTGCGACCATTACACACTCAGAGGCAGTACTTCAAAGTTAGGGATGCAACCTGCATTGCTGTCTTACGGACTGATTTAGATGTTGGTGGGCAGCTTACTCCATCACAATGGTGACGGATATCCCATCTGCTGATATATAAATCCCATTATGGCCTATGGGATTTATATTTCAGCAGATGGGATATCTGTCACTGCTGTGACGAGTAACCCGGCTGCCAACATCTAAATCAGGCTCTTAGTGTTTTTGACAAAACTGTAACTAAGGCTGGGATTACCTCTCTAGTCATCGTCTGACAAATTGAAGATCACTTCAAGAGGCTCAAATGTTGTATTGAAAGTGCCTGCCAGAAGTAAGCAACTTACATTGTTAACTTATTCTAGATAAACATCTAAAACAAGTAAAGTGTGTGAGTCATGATTCTGTGATGGGAACTTACTATAAATGTTAAACAATACGATTGACTGGTTTCCATTATCTGGCTTAAGATTTAGGCCTCATATATCAGGTGTCCTTATATCTAGCTTTTTAATGGTACAATTCATGGATGCATTAACCCAAATGATAAGACCTCCATATGAACGCCCTGCTGGGGAGGGGGATGCTTCTATGTTATAGTTTATAAAACCCGCTTTATAGAGCACTGAGGTGGCCCATGTTTCCTGAAGGAGACAGACAGGAAAAGTATCTATAAAGTTTCCTCACTCCACACTATTTAGTTTGGCCCTGAGTCCTGTTACATTCAATGAAAGTATCTTCTGCTTTGTAGGGATCTCAATATATCTGGGTACTTGTATTGCTATGGATTGTCTCACCTCATTTCTGATCTCAGTTAGATTGGTATATGGCTCTGAAAAGCTAGCCTCCTCCAAACTAGGTCTCAGAGTTAGGGGTGACAATCCCTCGTCACATCAGACCCATCCTCTAGATTCAATTTTGGCATAATTTCGACTAGTGGGACCCCCCTTATTCTGCTTGCAACTATTGACTGGGTACCCATTACTCCTACCATTTTGTGCACAACTCCTTTCTGGTAAATTGACCTTGAACTGAAGTTTAGACCCATTGGAAAGTGAGTTACGCTGCTCCAACACCAAGTTTGTCATCAGCAAATTCAAGGGTGATAAAGTCACATTCATCATTGTAATAGCAACGCCACATGGCTAGGATGTCTGATCTAATAGTGGAACGTCAATGTCTAATATGCCTAATCCAGTATATGACTTTGTTGGTCAGGATCTCAATATTCTCTCTTGCTCTGCTTGAAGTTTTAGGGACATTAACCATATATAATTTAATGCCCATACCTCTCTCTGCTCTCTTAGGTTCTGTTTGAATGACATCTCTCGTGTTGTCGATGTCCTCTCACAAACTTTTTCCTCCCGCATGAATGTTCCTTGGTTCCCGCCCACCTCTTCTATTGTATCAAACAACAATGTCTCAATGTGGGATTCATTGGGAGGACAAGTTATGTCAAAGCGAACCGTACAATAGAGAACTTATTAGAGGAATAAATCCACATAGGGAAGACACAGGGAGACGGAGGTTGAGTCTTGTCTTCCGGTCACCCGCAAGTACGTTCGGTTATTCTCCCGCCAGATCACGGCACTTTTCTCACTTTTCCCTGTACTTTTCTATTGTTTTTCACCTGTTCCTCCACTAGGCTCCTTTTATTCGACCGCACTTGGTAGTTTGTGATCTCCGGCTCGATTCACTCGTTTCATCCGTCCCACCTTTGCTCCCTCAACTTCACTCGATCTCTAGCGGTTGTGCCCAGTTGCTTGCCTGAGTCACTCGGCTTTGTCGTTGTGTCCGTGCACAGATACCAATCCTTCGGGCACTTCACCAGTTGTCTTTCTGATCATCCCATCACCTGCCCCTAGCTCTCTCTCCTGTGCCCCGTTGCCTGCCTGAGTCACTCGGCTTCGTCGTTGTGTCCGTGCACAGATGCCACTCTTTGTGGCACTTCACCAGCTGTCTCCTGATCTGCTCATTTCCCGTCTTTTGCTCTCTCTCCTGTTGCCCCCTCACCTTTGGCATCGTAGGATTCTTTCACGCCCGGTCGCCTACCGCCGCCCGTAGTCATTTGCAACCACTTCGCTGCACGTTTTTCCCTTTCTTCCTTTTTCTGGTCCAATTTAAATTGAGTTCCTTCCTGAGATATGTTTCTCTGTTACCCTTAGCACTGTCCCAAGTATGTGTAACCAGTCCTGATGATGGCCTAGATTGTTACAGGCCGAAACGCCGTCGACTTCAACAGCGTTACTTTTGGCGCCCTTTTGACCATGGGCATTTGCTCTACTGTTCCTTAAAAATTCCAACATTAATTTTGTGAATGCCCTAACTTCGCCAGATTTAATGTACCATTGTTCTTTCTGTTGCGTCTTTTTCACCGCTGTACATACCACTTCATGTGTCACTTGCGCCGTCACAATTTTCACGAGCACTTGTGCACAGTATTTTGTTGGTTACATTGCCATTAATTGTCACGCAGTGCTTCTCGTCCATATGATATGTACATATGATGTAATATGTCCATCATGTGTTGAACATTCTTAAATATATTTCTCTACATCCTCCGTCTCCCTGTGTATTCCCTATGTGGATTTATTCCTCTAATAAGTTCTCTATTGTACGGTTCGCTTTGACATAACTTGTCCTCCCAATGAATCCCACATTGAGACATTGTTGTTTGATATAATGTACCGCCCCAGTCTCACTGTGGTTTATGGGCTACCTCCTGTGGTCTGATACCGTCACCTCTTCTATTGTGCATATTTAATGTTAACATTCACTCTCTCAACAGATTCTTGGATCATTTGGATTGTGTGTGTGTTCATTTGTATTCACCTGTGGGGAACTCTTGGTTGGACATACCTATTTCCTATCCTTGTATGTTCATTATATGTGAGTAATTTCATTTGTTATTGCCATTTTCTTAATGGCAAACTTTGATGTACCCGTTGTAACTGAGTATTTCCACCTAGCTCCAGGCCAGTATCCTCGGACCTAATCACACTTTCTTTTCTAGCAACTAGTCCTCTTACCCCTATTGCCTGATTGTTGTAATGTATCTACTTTTTCAACAAGCATTTTAGTTTGTGCTCGCATTTGCACTAGTTCATTCCCCAGCAGTTTGAAGTTATCCTTTAGATGGCTTGATTCTTTATGGGAGTTACAGTCAGTAAATGCTTTATTTTCAATTGCAAGAGACATTACCTTCCCTTGTTTAGCAGAGCATTTCACAGTGCCATTCTTATTTTTTATTGATAAAAGTTGACTGTATTGGTTTGTAGACACAATCTCTGGGGAAATGGTCAATCTCAATGTGTCCCCACCTGCATCTCTTACTAAAACATGACTTTGTAAATCTGGGTCCTGTAGACTGGCCCTCTCCCAGCATTTTCTTTTTTTATAGAATCAACAATCACACAGGGTTGGGGATCAGGTGGGACTGTCAGTACTTTCCTTGTGTTTGTAGATGTAGATATGTTCTTCTTTTGACAATATCAGCTGCTTTTGGGCCAGATTCAGAATGGTTAGGCATGTTCCTTTTGTTTAGTAATGTTTCCACCTCTTCTATAGGATTGTCAATCGATCTGTTCTTAGCTGCATAAGGTCCTGCTTTTTTGGTGAACTTGGCCACCCCCTGGGAACTCCTTGTAGCCCTCCTTTTTCCCATTGTAAAAAAAACGTTTGCCAAGTAAATTCCTTCCCACAAATGATTCAAGACCAACTTCCAGTTCGACCAGAGTATCTGAAGCTGTAGATGTTAGAGAGGTGACCCTGCCCTCTACCTGTCTCAGACTGGCACAGTTGGGCCCATTTTGGGCCAGTCTTCGCCCAGGCATGTTCTGCACTGTGGAAGAAGTTTGGCACTTATGAAGTGTCCCTGAAGGTTGTAGCCCATCCTAGTCCCTGTTGAAACCGGGGGACAATTTCCATCCCCGCAACATGGCTTGGGTAAAATATGGCAAAGCTGCGTGGAGGCAAGGGAAAACATAATTTTTCCTGCTCAATTGCCACTCTATTTAAATTTGGCCTAGCAGAGAGAAATGATGGAGTATGGCTTGCTTCTTCTGAGCGAGCTTGCTGTAAACATGTCTCCCCAGTGGCTAATTTCTAAACCTGTAGAACATATACTGCAACCTAAGAGAATCCACTGGCAATGTCTAAGACCCTGTCAGTGGGAATCTGCTCTAGTCAGCGCTATAGCTTGACAGACAATGGTAATCATTAGGATTACCATCTCTATGTGTGTGAGCAACTCCCGATGAAAGGAGGATTGCAGTAATTTCCTTGTAAATTATTTGCAAGAGTGAAGGAATCAATTTGAGTACCATTTTTGTTAAGGGGTGAATGCGCAGAAGATGGGATCCTATGCAATATCACCACCAACTGATTCCTGCCACTGGATAATAAATAGTACAGCAAACATTCAGTGATATAGTGTGCCTACGTCCCCCGTCACATTACTTCTACCCATTAAATCCCATCCTGTTGTTATATATATATATATAATATATATATTATATCTTTATATTATAAATATGAAGATATGAATAAAACCTGTATTAGTTCCCTTTTGTGACTGATAGACACACAGAATGTTCATTCTAACTTGAGAGGTGTTAACACTGGGGTACTTTTGCACACAATACTGCAGGTTTCAGTATATTTGGAAATTCCCCAGAATTGCAAGATGTCTCCTAAGGAATGGGGAATACCAGGAAAATCATTGTGGTTGCACTTATTTCTAACATTAATTTCCTAAATCTTGGCCATTTTCTGAGAGCAAAGTCCGTCAGGGTATACCTGATGAGTGTTTCTCTGGATACTCTGGAAGTAAATCTCAGAGGTGTAGTTTCAAGGGGGGTGAATGGGGTGTGACACTCCCTGAATAAATGCATTCATGACTTAAAAGTTGGATCTGGAGGCTGTAAGATAGGTCTGCTCTGTCTGTGTCGGTTTTTTACAAAACATGATACCAGGTAACCTGGAATCATTGAAAGAGAAACAAGGGGGGGAGTAGAGAGGTTCCACTCAACGAGTGGTGGAGGTGGATACTTCCTCCCAACCAAGCGTACTTAAACAAAGGGATCCACCCGCATGTATAACATACCAAGAGATTCCCATTCATACCATGTGTGTCCCACGGTCGTGGAGAATACACATCTGTTGTTAAAATACCCCTCACACACCAAAAGGGCCCTTGGTGTCATGCTTCATCATAGGGGTCTTCCCGCCCCTCTACGGGACGGGGCGTGCTACGACCAGCGTGTACGTGGGAGCACTGTTCTTGGTAGGACTACTATGTGTAGTGCAGGGGTGTGCAAGGAAGGGTTAGGAGTGAGTGGAGAGTGATGTTAAAAAATACCTGGCTTACTGGACTAGGAAAAAATTTTTATTCTGCCATCTAAGCTGGTATTAGTAAAAATGTGGGGATGGAGGGTGTATGCCTCAATGAGCTTGACCTCCTGATGTCGACATGTTTCGAAGCTTACCCCAAGCTTCTTCGTCAGGACCTAAGAAGATCCCTTCCAACAATGCACTGTGATGTGGTGAGAAATAGTGGGTGTAAAAATAAACATAGGAGGTAAATAGCCTCCAAAAGTTGGTACCGCCCCACTGGGTCTTACGTACTCCTTGTGACCTAAATGGAGAAAATGGTATGATATGAGAGACATACAGGACATTACTGTTATAAGGACAGACGCTCATTCCGTGGTGTTTAAAACAGTGATCTGAAAAGGAAGTGAGCAATGATCGTCTTCTAGCCTTATCACGTGATCTGTGATAAAAAACATAGTGTGACATACTACATTTAAAATACACAATAACAAAACAACAGAAAACACACACTCTACTCATAAAGGAAACGAAGTTCCTGTAGGGCGAAAATGTCATTTGTGGTTGTTTGCATGCCCAACAAAGCAGAGAAATGAACACATACTTGCTGCAAAAAGGATAATTTCCTCATGAGCTCATTTACCGGGTGGTTGAAGTGCCAAAATAGGCTACCTAAATAGCGAGAGAGAGGAAAATGTACTCCCATTGTCATTTTTAGAAGGTTGACCTTCCACCTGCCGGCTGTGCCGTACTTACGCCTCCTAGGATCAATGTCCTGCTGGAAAAACCACCCCGGTCGGCTCCGTCGATAAATTAAGATCGGAGTAAATGTACTTTAAATACCCCCTCCAATCAGGGAATGAGTGTCAGAAAACGCCCCGTATGGCGGACCAATAGACGGTCCCTGCTAGTAGAGTAACCTAAAGCGCGCAGGCGCTGCTGCACGAGACCCGGAGCCGGAAGGTAGAGGCAGACGGGTCATTGCAATGAGACTGTAAGGACCCCCAGGGAGGTGTCTAAGTAGGTGCCTGATGGAGCGCCTTACATAAACTCATAATTAAAAGAGTAAAAGAGGCTATGGGGTGTGTGTAAAGGATAATCTACATAACACAAAATCGAGTGTAATGGGACCTAGCAAAATAAATGAACTATGGAAGATATCATTATTAAGAAAATAATTAGGTGTCCAAATACTTTGCCTGTAACATACGGATTAACAGATATTGATCTGGAAGGTTGATATAAAAATAAATCTAAACATATGTAACAGGTAGGAAAAATGCCCCAACCAAGCCTAGTGAAGACACACAGCTGGTGTATGGCTGCATCAAGAGGTATGTGTATGTATCGGATAGCTACTACAGGGGGGCTTCGGCTGTGGTCAGGGGGCAAATGACAAGTACATGTAAAAACGAAAAGAGATAACCCAGTGGTCCTGGAGTGGTACCATGCTGGTTCTAGGCAGATACGAGGGGCAAAAGAGAAGGAAAGAAGGCAGACTTGAAGGGGTATCTCTAGTCAGGTAGATAACCGGTAGTTGAACAGTGCTTAGTTAAGTATGATGACGGTGGTTATACTCGGAACTGATTCCATGGTATATCCTCATTTAGTCCATGGATGTGTGTTTTGAGACGGAACACCCAACGTTGTTCCTTCTCTAGGAGGCTGTGTTCGTTACTCAATTGTTCTATCACTGTCCACTGTAAATCATCTATACAGTGGCTTTTGGAAATATAGTGATTGGACATCTTGGTAGTGCTCCTACCACATCTGACATTGCTGCGATGTTCGCCAATACGTACCTTGATTGGTCTGGATGTCATACCCACATACTCAAGGCCACACGGACAAGTAATTAGATACACAACATTTTTGCTGTTGCAATTCGTGAAGCTCCTCTGATCCCACTTATCGCCATTCCGGAATGTAATGTGTGTACTTTTTCTCGTCAGATGACAAGTGCTGCAGTTCCCACAGGGATGATGCCCCTGTACTGGGGGTAGTAGACCAACAGGTCTTGGTCGAGATATGTTCTTAGGTCTTGTATGAACAAGCATGTCTCTTAAGTTGCGTCCCCGCTTGTGGGCAAACATAGGTTTCGTTATGTTTAATCCGCAGGAATTGAGTAGACGCCAGTGTTTATTCACTATCTTAGTGATCTGGTTAGAATGTGTATTGTAAGTTGTTACACATATCGGTCTCTCATCGATCTGGTTTGCCACTTTGTCTTCCAAAAGAGCCTCTCTGTTATTATTCCTTGCTCTTTTTAAGGCTTTGTCAACGATTTTCTTAGGGTAATTGCGTTTCATCAGTTTGGTACGTAGTTCAGATGCTTGTTGTTTGAAGTCACTGAGTTCAGTACAGTTTCTCCGCAGACGCAGGAACTGGCCGTACGGTAAGTTTTCCCTCAGGTGACGGGGGTGAAAACTGTCAAACAGAAGTAAACAGTTCTTAGCTGTTGCTTTAAAGTGTGTCGTGGTTTTGAGTTTCCCCTGTTCAGGGTAGATATTCAGGTCCAAGAATACCAGGTTTTCCGCTGACACACTGTGTGTAAATTTCAGAAAAGCATTCTGTTGGTTAAGCCACAGCATGAATGCCTCTGTTGATTCCATGTCGCCCTCCCACACGACCAAGACATCGTCAATGTACCTTTTCCATACTTTGATGTGAGCAAGGTATGGGTTCGTCGTGTGTAGGATCTTGTTGGTTTCCAGATGGTGTACATAGAGCCCGGCTAGACTTGGAGCAAAGGTACTCCCCATGCTGGTACCGTGACGTTGTTCATATATGTTGTCAGCATACATAAAGAAATTGCGGGTGAGAGCCAATGAAACACATTCCATCACCAGACTACAAGGTGTCTGGTACTCCCAGGGAGTAGAGAATAGAACCTCCTCAATGATTAGCAGTGTTTCGTCGTGTGGGAGACTGGTATATAGGCTCTCCACGTCTAATCCCATGAGTAAATTTTTGGTGGGGTCAAAATCAATATCCCGCAGAATTTGTAGGACGTTCTTGGTATCACGTAAGTATGTACTGGTGCTTTGAACCAACGGTCGAAGGAACGCATCTGCGAATCTAGACAGAGGTTCCAAAATGGAATTCACACCAGAGACGATGGGTCTACCAGGTGGTGAGACCAGGTTCTTATGGATTTTAGGTATGGTGTAGAAATAGGGGATCCTGGGATTGGTATTAACCAGGAATTCAGCCTCCTTCTTGGAGATCCAGTCGTTGGCTAGGGCCTCCTCTACCATTGTGACAATCCTGACCCTTATCGACTCAGTGGGATCAGTCAGCAGGATTCCATAGTTCCTGCGGTCATCCAGCAGTTTCCTACATTCAATGTCATAGTTGACAGTGGTTTGTAAAACAATGGCTCCCCCTTTATCTGCAGGTTTGATGGTGATATCCTGGTTTGTTGATAGTTCATGTATAGCCACCTTCTCCTCCCTTGATGTATTGTGAAAGGTGTTACCACAACCTGTAGTGATGTCTTGGATTTCACCCATCACCGCTTTCTCAAAAGCAAGCAACTCTACCGGTAGGGTGGAGTTAGGGGGAACAAAAGTGGATTTGTTACGGAGGCCAGTATCTTGTCTAACCCCCTCAGTGGTAGATGGATTGTTCTCAAAGAAAACCTTCAATTTCAATTTACGTATGAATTCGGTAATCTCAGTGAGGATCTTAAATTTATCCAACCGATTAGTGGGTACAAAACCCAATCCTCTCTCAAGGACCTTCTTTTGTGTTGGTGTAAGAACCACATCGGTGAGATTAACCACCAGATTTACTTCCGGCTCGTTGATGGTTGAGGAGGTATGTTGTTGGTCATACTCCTGGTTGACATCCGTGGGGTCTCGGTCTCGGGTGCAGACCAATGGACGTTGTGTCCTCCTCTGTTGCGGGCCCACCCGGTAAATGAGCTCATGAGGAAATTATCCTTTTTGCAGCAAGTATGTGTTCATTTCTCTGCTTTGTTGGGCATGCAAACAACCACAAATGACATTTTCGCCCTACAGGAACTTCGTTTCCTTTATGAGTAGAGTGTGTGTTTTCTGTTGTTTTGTTATTGTGTATTTTAAATGTAGTATGTCACACTATGTTTTTTATCACAGATCACGTGATAAGGCTAGAAGACGATCATTGCTCACTTCCTTTTCAGATCACTGTTTTAAACACCACGGAATGAGCGTCTGTCCTTATAACAGTAATGTCCTGTATGTCTCTCATATCATACCATTTTCTCCATTTAGGTCACAAGGAGTACGTAAGACCCAGTGGGGCGGTACCAACTTTTGGAGGCTATTTACCTCCTATGTTTATTTTTACACCCACTATTTCTCACCACATCACAGTGCATTGTTGGAAGGGATCTTCTTAGGTCCTGACGAAGAAGCTTGGGGTAAGCTTCGAAACATGTCGACATCAGGAGGTCAAGCTCATTGAGGCATACACCCTCCATCCCCACATTTTTACTAATACCAGCTTAGATGGCAGAATAAAAATTTTTTCCTAGTCCAGTAAGCCAGGTATTTTTTAACATCACTCTCCACTCACTCCTGACCCTTCCTTGCACACCCCTGCACTACACATAGTAGTCCTACCAAGAACAGTGCTCCCACGTACACGCTGGTCGTAGCACGCCCCGTCCCGTAGAGGGGCGGGAAGACCCCTATGATGAAGCATGACACCAAGGGCCCTTTTGGTGTGTGAGGGGTATTTTAACAACAGATGTGTATTCTCCACGACCGTGGGACACACATGGTATGAATGGGAATCTCTTGGTATGTTATACATGCGGGTGGATCCCTTTGTTTAAGTAAACCTGGAATCATTACCAGCTCTCCTGCTTCTCCAAATTGTGTGATCCTAGGGATATGTTTTATTCTACATAGCCTCCTTTTACTTTGATATCACATTGAGGGCACTTTTAAAAGCTTGTAGCTCAGGAAGTGGGCTGTACAAGCACATTTTACGTTTGACTTAATAGACTCAAATGGTGTTCCATTTGTTGTAAGACTCTAGGTCACGATTAGTGTTTAGATGACTATTTCTTGCCTCTTAGTTCACTAACAGCATTGTCATTGTAGGTCGGGCCATTGATGTTTCTAAGTTCATGTTTAAAATCTTTTAACAAATGTCTGTGTATGCAGTGATATAATCAGATGTAATAAGGTGAAACTCTTCCACATGTTAAAGAAATTTCTTTTTTTCTAATTTTGAAGAAACTAACATATTTTTACATTATATTTGTTGCACGATACACAGTTTAAACTTTTGATGGCTCGACTCGTGCAAGGACTCGTAGAGCCAACCCAGACCCTTGGCTCGGCTCTGACTCATCTCGCCCTATTAACTTGCTGGTGCACTCACCTCCATTTGCACCTCTGTTTGCGCTAAGTCTGTCCAGGCTTAGTGCATGAAGATCTAAGTCACATGAAAAAATTATTTGTAAAAGGTGATAATTGGAAACATGGAGTCCTGTCTGCATTCACTGATTTTACAACCCTACCATTAAGGCTTCTCGCAGCAGAGGCAAGGAAGAAAGCATGCAGTGCAAACATATTTAAAATAAGTGATCCCATGGCAAGAACTCAAGGCTGATCTTTTGCACATGACTGTAGTTATGATTTCCCAGGGAGAACTAATAGGCCAAAGTGGGACGTTCAGGGTCAATGCTTTGGGGGTGGAGGGGGGTTAGGGGTGTGTACTGCCCAAATGCAATCTTGGCTTGGTTGTAGGGACTGGGAACCTTGAGTTGGATATGATATGTTTGTGTCAGTTTTCTATTCATTCCCATTTCACTAACAGGTTTTAACTTAACTTGTTAATTTATTTTTGGGATCATTAACTTTAATGTATACACTGACTGGTTTACCCAAAAAGTAGTATATCTGTACCCATATAAGTACTCCTTGAATGCTGCAAATTTACCACTTTTTGGAATTCACAAACATTGGCAGGAGTAGGCTTGGAAAGCTGCACCATTTTCAGATTTCCAGTCATACTACTGGCAATCAAACACTCAAAAGGTGATGGGATGAATGCTTGCAAATAGTCTACCTACTGCCAATAGGTTGGAGTAGCATTCTAACCCATTGTTTTTGTCCCAATATGTCACTCCAGACAAAGCCCCACCTAATGCAAATCAGTACTGACCCTGTTCCTCATGAAAACAGCCATCTCATACCTCTACCCTGGAGCTCACTGCTTTTTTATTTGGGACATTTGAGATTCACACCCGCTGAATCTCACTGCTAAGCTACACCCCTGGCAATTCTTTATGCACAATTACTCTGTATGTTACTACCTCTTCACAGAATTCCTCATTCTGCAGTATTGGAAATTGCCAGCCAACTCAGGTATTTCACAGCACTCTTAACGAGTGTCTTCAGCAGATTTTTTTTTGTAAATACATTTGCAGATACATTTAACACCGACTCCCAACATTTCTGTTTTTCCCCTACACAGATACTTTTGAAGACGTGTCTTGCCAAAACGATCCTCACTGATTACTGATGACAGCTAATTGTTATTTAATAAAAATAGAAATCTAACTTCCGCGACACTATTGAGTGATCAGATACCAATTTTTTTAGAGCAGCCATCACATTGTCCTGAAGTTAAGTGACACAAGGGTAATTTACCATAGTTATACACCCACGTCTCATAGTTTTTAAAGCACTGGGTTTTGTCAGCAGAGTGGTCAAAAAGACCTATTGTTAGCTATATTGTTATAGCTCAACTTACTGTATTTTGACGCACTGCAGCACAGCAAGCCTTCCTGCTGCACTACTGTGCATCACAATGAAAGGACAGGTAAGCGCCATATCTACAAGATATGGCCCATTCCTGTTCTTCTCCCCTGCATTGGCAGACAAACAGCAGCCGTGCGCCAAAGCAGACACCCTGGCGTCATGTTGCAAGGGTGCCTGCTTAGCGGGGATAATTGTTTTTGTGCTGGAAGAGATACCTTCCTGTACAAAAACAATTCTTGATGGCATTTTCCACTTTCTATGCATGCTGCAGCTCACATAGAAAGAGGAAAAACAAGGAGAAATAAAAGTATTTCTCATCCTTGCACCACTCCTATGCCTCCCCTGGGGAGGCATAGAATTCAGACGCATTCCCAGCTTTCTAAAATGGTGTAAATCTGTTAATTTCAGGTTCCATGGATGTTGCGTGGGAACACCCATGGAACGCCATTTTCACTCAGAGTAATGCATGAAAGAGGCCCATATTTACAAGGCCATAAAAATTCACCCAGTGTGACTTTACCTGGCCACGCAAATATGCCCACTGCGCTGCCAGTGCGTCTAAAAAAGTGACGCACCAGCGGCACAATAGGCTTGTAAATGAGGCCCATAAAGTGGACTTTGGGTGCGCCCCTTTCAACAAGCGGCTCTCTTCATTCAGTCTCTTTCAGTTATTGGTTTGAAATGTTGTCAATCATGTCTTGACTCAGCCCAGTGAAGTAAGCATTTCTCATCTAATAAATTGGCAGTGTGGGTACATTCTTCTGTCTCTATTCCAGTGCTTGCACTGAACTGCATGAAGGACAACTTTACAAGAACTCTTTCTCTTTCTGCTCCCCGCCCCCCATATGTCTTGCTGTAAAATACAAACACTTCCTGCATGATTCGCTGCAACATGCAAATGCCTCAATAAACTCAGACTTGTTGCCTTTGCTAATGTTTGCTAAGGCTAAAGGTTGCCAACGTATACTTTTTGTAGAACACATATTTTTGGCGTTGTAAAGTGGCGTAACATCTCCCTGAGGTAAACCAAACTCCTATCCTCCAGAAGGTTGTTCATATCCATGACTGTTTCTGGGAGTACACTAGACTAAGTCACCACCCAAGAATTCACTAAATAGAAGCATCTAAATATTCATTCAAGCACCATGGAAAGGAGAGGAAGTCAAAACATACTTTCACTTCACATTGTTTTGTATTATTTGTATATCACTTTCCACACCTCTTCTGAGGTCTAATGCATTTTCTGCCTGGCCACGTTTGTACTCACTTTGTTATTATAGAGTGATCTATCTGCATAGAATATTGGTGCTGTGCAAGAAACTAGAAGATGCACTCCAATCCTGTATCAGCAAACTTGTTGCCGTGCTGGAGCATGGTGTGTAGTGGAATGACTGTCTTAAGCTCAACACTGAAAAAAACGATGTGATAATCTTTGGTAACCTGCAACCTAGATAGGACAATCTTTGGTGGCTGGCAGAGATGGGTGAAGCACCTAAACCAGTGCAGAATGCGAAAAATGTAGGAGCGTGGATTGACAACAAATTAGCACTATCACACCAGACAAATGCTATTGTCTCTGCCTCCCACTTTCTGATACAGAAACTCAAGAAGACATACATCCCTATGGACTCTAGAAAGATGGTGGTAACAGCACTAATCCAGTCAAAACTGGATTATTGCAATGGGCTCTACCTAGGTATGCAGAAGCAATATCAAAAAAAACTTTAGACTGTTCAAAATACAGCTGCCCGGCTGTTGGGAAATATTGCTAATTAGAACATTGGAATGTGGAGCACTCCATTGTAGACAATGGAGTGCTCCATGCTTCTACGGGCCGGTAAAGGCCCGCAGAGCAACATTCCAATGTTTTACAAAGGCCTCTCGAAGCTCGAGCGGATTTAAATCCCCTCGAGCTTCGAGAAGCCTTTGTTTAATTTGTTAGAACATTCTGCCCTCTAGTGGCAGAATGTTCTAATAGCCTTATAGCCCTTCGTAGCAGGGCTATACGGCTATTAAAGGCCCGCTGCTTTTGTTAAAGTCCCTCGCCTTCGGCTCGGGCCTTTAACGCTGCAGTGAGCCTTTAATAGCCGGTATAGCCCGCTACGGCGGGCTATAAGGCTATAGTATGACTCAATGTCCAAGGAGTTTTGTAGACTCCACTGGCCCCCAGTGACACAGCGAATCACATTTAAATCTCTTTTTTTAGCATAAAAGGCTTTGAACAACACAGGACCTCTTTCTCTCAGAAATCTCTTTGCCTGGTACCAACCGTCCAGACAACTGCGCTTTACAGGCGCGAGACTGATGAAAGTGCAGAGAATACAATCCACAGGTTGGGGTGGCCGAAGTTTATCGTACAGCACTGCAAAACTGTGGAACACGCTACCTGTTGAGCTTAGAGGGGCTACCTCCCTCACCATTTTCAGGAAGAAGTTAAAAACATGGCTATTTCAGAATTAATCACCGGACTGGGTGTACTGCATTCATAGTGCCGAGACACCCTCAGGTATTTGCGCACTCAACAAGTTTCATTAACATTAACATATTATGGAGTCATATTTGCACAGACATACCACAATTACCTTATTAAGTTTACATCTGATGTGAGTAACAGGGCTGCTGCCATCAAAAAATCAGCAGAAGTAGTGGGTCCAAAAGGTCCCCTCACAAGAGGAGGTGGTACAACCCATGGAAAATCAGGGACTCTGCAGTAGACGTTCTATGAGGCCACCAGAGCACGTGCGTGCAACCCAAGAATCAAAGCACAGGCATCATGATGGTCGTCTATAAGGTCCAATCAGAAGTTTAGATGGTGCTACAGAGTTATAATCAAATGCACCACATTAGTAGGTCTATGGGACCATACAGGCGTGGAGATTGTGCAACCCAGGTATAACTATAGACATCAAGGTAGTGGGTCAATAGGGCCAACTCAGAAGAGATGAATGACTCAAGAAGAGATAAAACCATAAACTCCACCATAGATGGTCTATGGAGCCCACCACGAGGCTGAAACCACCAATAACACCACCCATAGCTGGTATATGGGGTCAGCCAATTATTTGGTAATGGTTCAACCCAGGAATTTTACAGACACCATGATAGTGGGACTTTAGGAGAGGATGAGATAATTTGCAATGAGTACCAGTAGCAGTAGTAGAACGGGAGGAAAAGGGATGAAAAAGTTAACACAAAGCCTGTAGAAGGAATTTGTGGTTAGATTTAAGATGACCAGGGGGAGGCGGGGAGTATCTTTAGATGGACGTGGGAATCCAGCACTTATTTTGGGCAATTCCAGGCTAAGAACACTGCAACACTGCAATGCTCAACATAAGCAGCATGCACTTGACAGTAGTGAACCCCCCTTAGCAAAACAGAATCATCAGCAATAGTGTACATCAATTGGACACAAATGCATTACAGTCTCAGTTATGGCAATTGCTGTGCATCAAAAATGCAGAGTGTTTTTCTCTTTCTGTGCCCCCGACTCTGGTATTCAGACAAAAATGAGTTAGGCAGTTACTTATCTGTAGCCTAGTCTCACTGCATGAGCTTCCCAGGCAGGGAGCATCTTTATTACCTGAGCAGAGGCAAGACAAGACAAATTTACCATATGCTGAAACCAGAACCATCAATTCTGCACACTTAATCAACAGTGCATTTAGTAAAAGAAACATTTAAAGAATACGAGCAAATAATCATCTTCCTGAACCGGCACGACAGAAGAGGCCCTGTAAATAAATGGATGCCGGGGCTATTAATCCCAGAGAACGCCTGACACCTCATAAGGGCGGCAAAGCCGTTTGCATACATACAATTACCGGCTTCCGTTTTCAAGCCAATTCGTATTTATGGCATATCCGCTCAAAGTGATTGTTTATGACGACTGGAAACCGATTTTCCTCTGAAAGGAGGTTAGAAGCTTTGGAGATAATATTTCCACGTCTCTAGAAGAGAGATTATGGCGCAGGCGTTGCAGCAAGAAAAGATTAATGGCGTCCCAGAGGCAGAAGGACAATGCTGAGGAAAATTCTCGATCGAGAGCGCGCGCAGTTCCCTGCGTTCCACTGAGCGAGGCAGCGTGTATAAGCGGGCCTGCCCGAAACGTGCGAGCGTTCCGACATCACAACATCAGGCAGAAATGTGTGAGTCCATTTCCCACGTTTAAATTGAAAAAATTGGAACTCATCATCAACATTGTTCCTTAAACCTCCTTTCAGTGGGTTTGATTGGCTCCTTTTTCAGATTATATAGGGCCAAAAGAATATTTATAACAAGAAAGCAAACCAATAGTAAAATGGACAGCCCCCCCCTGCCCCAAGAATTAGTATTAGTATAGTCCTTAAGACACTTTTGACAACGAAATACTGTCTGTAGCCAGAGACATAGAAACGCAAACTGGGCTGGCAGAAAATGCCCATTTGATTTTGGCCTGCGAATTTGTGAACATTGCTTCACCCAACAGTTTATCTCTGGGAATGAAATAGGTTTTTCCCTTCACTACCGGTCCTTTTCTATTGTCGAGGCAAATTAAATTATGCTCCAATGGAGGAAAAATTATGCAGCAAGGTGCATTGAAATATCCACATGAAAAGGAAAACTCTGCAACCATGAAAGACAAATAATATGACATATCTTAGTGAAGCCAATTTTCTAAATTCGTTGTTACTATAAACTAGGCATTTTGATATTTCACTACGCATTACTAAATCGGATCAAATGCTATTAAATACTAAAAAAAAAAAAAAAATAGGAAAGAAAGCTCTACCGAGTGAGCTGGTCCTTTTCAAAAGGTTGTTTCCCAGCAACTGATATTTTTTTTTTGCATGAAGCATTTGAATGTTGTTTTATTACTTAGAATAATAACACAAGTAGAGAGAGAGGTAAATAGTCCACTGGAGTAAATCTTCCTATATCAAACAAAAATTATTCCCGGAGAAGGAAAATGAGATCTGATATGACCAATAGAGGTGTCAGGGATCCCAAGAGTGTGGGTGTGTGTGTCAGAGAAGTATTATTTTGAAGGACACTGGTAGCTCGGTCTAAGGTGACATGGTTCATTACTCGGCCACTCCTGCCCATGTGGAGTGTCATTTAACATGGGTGGGTTCACCTTAATTATAAGGAAATTCTATTCGCTGGAATATGAAGTGATGTGACAACTAATCAAGAGCAGAATGAGGTCCAGTTTCGAAATGACTGAAATTCATGGGTTACACTGTCTCTACCCTATAAAACAACGAGAATTGCCTTATGGCATGCCCATTTATTGCTTTCTTGGGTTCTCCTGGAGGCAACTTTCAAGATCAAGGGAGTGTATTCACCCTAAATGGTGGTCGACATGTTTCAGCGATCTACATTTGCCCCGCAGGATCAAAAGGATTAATCAGGACCTCTATCTCTATGATCTCTACAAACCACTAGTAGACACAATTTTAACTAATTGCCTAGTGGATAGTGAATCGAAGTGATGTGTGAAGAAATTAAAACAAACAGGAAAGCACTGAACTCGCATTTCTTGTCCGGTTGGGAGCATTGAAACAGCTTACTAACCCTGTCAGAAGAAAACCATATAATGGGAGACACAACTCATAAATTACACAATGGTGGTCATCAATAATGACCAGTCATTTGTAATAATTAGGCCCTGCTAGAGTTCGTGGAGTTTTGCTATGTGGAATTCCACGAAGTGACCAAAAAACTCCTCTGCCATGTGAAGTTCCACAAGCGGCGGAGTGTGTTTGGTCATGCCGTTTGCATTGTTTTTCAGTGCCGGTAGTTTGTCCTGCGCTGTAAAATCAGAGCAAACGGCACCATGCGCAGCGCAAGAGGGCCCTCCTTCTTTTGTTGCCTCTTGACTAGATTTTCTACCCGAGCAGCAGCTTTCTCAAAGCGAACGTAATGTTTCTAAACGCGAGTGGTCCCGACCATCCATGACCGCCCACATTGAGAAATCTCGCCAGGAGGTGGATATTCCTCGCTCGCGCTTGCCAACTTGACTTTGGCGAGAGAGGAAAAAACTCAGAGCGGAATTTTTCGGATCTCTGCGTGCTCCACTGAGGGTGCAAAACTCTGCAAACTCAGCGCATGAAGCATAGTTCATCGCCAAGGCCTAGTAATAACTGCAGCGTTAAAGTACTGTGGTCAACAAAGTATGAGCATGCTTATATATGTTAAGAAATAGTTAAAAGGTAAGGCAGATATCACTCACCACCACACTTGTGAATATGCTCTATGGTGACTTGTGGTCTGAAAACATGATGGCCCAGGTTCATAAAAATGTCACACAACTTAGGACACCACCCAAAGTTATTGCACAGTGTTACATGAAATGGAAAAATCTGAAGGCACCATATCTACTTAGATATGGTACTCCCCTGCTCTCTCTCTTTAGCTGGCACAAGATCAGACTGCCTAGTGCCACTCACTCACCTTTTCACCTTAGTGCTAAGGTGTCTACATGAGTCTAGCATACTTTTTTTACTGTAAGATTACCTTCCAGTACACAATACTATGACCAGACAAACTTTGAAAGTTTCCCCATGTCAAAAGTGTGCAATAAAGTGCAGCACACATGCACAGTGGTAAACTGTTAGAAATGTGAGTCTCTAGTTGCAATGGTTTGCACCTTTGTCTCGATTGGACTCTTCCTCCTAGTCAGGATAAGGGGGATACCCTTCTAAAATAACCCCTGCTCACCCCCTTCGTAGCTTGGCATGACCAGTTGAGCTTATTTCAGAGGCAATGTGTGAAGCATTTGCACATAACACCCAGTAATACAATGAAATCACTACAAAAGGACACCGCACCAGTTTTAGAAATATAACCAATATTTTTCTGTGCAAACCGAGACCAAAACGATAAATGTCCAACATACAATGATCAGAATCTGTACTCTGCAAGAATAACCTTAAAAATTCAGGTCGTCGTAGGTAGTAGCTCTGCCCGGTTCTACAGCGGTGCTGAAAACAACCAAATCCACCAGGGTCAGTCAACCATGTCGGTGCGGACCTGTGTCTGTGTTAGAAGACTTGTAAATAGTACCTTTTTGTTCTGGTCAACCATGGCGGTGTGCTCCGGTGGCGGCAATCATCAAGGCTGCGCTGTGAAGGTGCGGAGTGCTGTTCCCACAGGTCACCGTGCAATTAGCGGCTCGGTGGGGGTCATCGTTGGTGAGTCCAGGGTTGCAGTGTGAAGTGTGGCGGCGCCCTCTGCGGTGCTGACTGTCACGCTGCAAGCTTTAATGATAGTCACAGATTGGCGTTGATGGGGCTGGCGTCGGTGGGCAGGAGCTGCGGTGTGGGACGGGTAGGTGCTGCATGTAGCTTATGAGCGGTGCCCCCAGACCACGCTGCAGACCACGATGGCGATGTCAGCTGGCAACAGTGTTGTCGGTGAGACCAGTGTGGTGGAATGAAGCAAGGCAGTATAGAGTGCGGTGCCCACAGGTTGCACTGCAAGCAGCAGCTCAGTGGCAGCGACGGTCATCTTCTTCGGTGAGACCAGGGTTGCGGTGCGAAGTGCAGCGGTGCTCTCTTTGGTGCCTTCAGGTCGCGGAACCACCGGCGGTCTGGTTGGAGGCATCCAGATGCGGTTTCCCTCTGTGGTAACTGAGACATGCGGTCCCAGAGGCGGTCCAAGAGGAAAGTGATGTCTTGGCTATACCTGAGACATTGTGAACAGGAGGCAAGCTCTATCTCAAGCCCTTGGAGATACTCAGTAACAAGTGAAGAAAGTTCAGTCCAGTCTTTCCACTGCCCAAGGCAAAAGCAGCAACTGCAGGCCAACCCAGCAAAGCAACAATACAGCAAAGGGGCAGTACTCCTTCTGGCAGTTCTTCCAGATCTTCTTCTTGGCAGGTTCCTTGATCCAAGCGAGTTCGATGTAGTCTTTTATCGCCCTGAGACTTCCAACAGGAGGCAAGCTCTACTTCAAGCCCTTGGAGAAAACTCTAACAGCAGGATAATGAAAGTACAATCAAGTCCTTTGCCTGCCCAAGACAGAAGCAGCAAGCAGTATGCCAACACAGCAGATAATGCAGCTAAGTGGCAGTTCCTCCTGACAACTTTTCCAGCTCTTCTTCCTGGCAGGCTCCTTAGTTAGTTCAGCAGTAATCTAAAGTTCTGGGCCCCAACATTTATACCACAATTTCCTTTGTTCTCTAGTGGCAAAAGTCTCTCAGCTCAGTCCAAACCAGTTCTGTCCTCTCTGGCCCAGCTTCCTGGCAGGGGTGGAGACAGCATTGTGTGAGGGAGACAGGGCCTATTCAGGTGCAAGGGAAATCTCCTCCCACTACTCTAAATGCAGATACGGCCTATTCAAGTAAGCCCTCACTCATCCAGGAAAGGAAGAGCGCACCTCGACCCCCAGTGGCTGTCTACAGTGAATGCTCATCCCCAGCCTTTGTCACTCCAATGTCAGACAGTCAATCCACAATCCAGCAGAGGGACACAGGATGGCTAAGCAAGAAAATACCCACTTTCTAAAAGTGGTATTTTCAAACACACAACATAAAAATAATCTTTACTAAAAGATGCATTTTTACATTCTGAGTTCAGACATACTAAACTCCATTCCTCCATCTCGTCCCATTGGGAAGTTATACTTGTAAGATGTTACAAAGTACCTCCCAGTCTATCCTATGGGACAGACAGCCTTTCATACACTGTATTTCACTATCAGGACATGTCACACACACCAGTACATGCCCTACCTTTCACATACACTGCACTCTGCTCACAGGGGTACCTTGGACCTACCTTATGGGTGTCTTACGTGTAAGAAAAGGGGAGGTTAGGTCCTAGAAAGTGGGTGCACTTGCCAAGTCGACACAGCAGTCACAACTGCACGCAGACAATGAAGTGGCAGGTCTGAGAACCCTCTGAAAGGCTGCTTATGTGGGTTGGCAAATCAGTGTTGCAGGCTCACTAGCAGCATTTGATTTAAAGGCCCTGGATATACGCAATGCACTGTACTAGGGACTTAGTAGTTAATCACATAAACCAATTATGGAAACAATAACCAATTTACATAATTTACCCAGAGAGCATATGCAGTGTAGCACTGAACAGCTGTGGTAAAGTGGCCAGAGTACTAAAAGCAAAAAAACATAGGGTCAAAAACAGGAGACCAAACAGCAAAAAGTCTGGGGGTAAACCTGCTGAAAAAGCCAAGTCTAACAGAAACACTGGGAGAATTAAAAGCATTTCTCCTTTTAAATGCCTGCGTCAAAGAGGCATGATATTCTGGTGCAAAATCATGTCTACTTTTGTTAGTAGATAGGGTTTTGTTTGAATAACCATGGCTGGTTGCATGGGAACGCCCATGTGCTACCCATGAAATGCGCCTTTGATGCAGAGTAACGCAAAGCAGTGCTTATGCTTTTCATTATTTTGAGGCACGTTCCAGCACAAAACAAGTTTTGCACTGCAAAGTAAATAAAAATCAACAACATTTTGCACAGGTTTAAGTCACTTTTGTGAGGAAAACAAACAACAAAATGTTTGTAAATCAGTAATGATGAGGGTTTTATTTTCTAAGACACAAACCAACTCACCTTCCACAAGACAGAAACATTATTCATACTTAATGTATCCAAACCCCAGAGCCAGGGTTTAATTTGGGCCCGTGGTTGCCAATGGGTTCCACCAGCACTTACTTTTGGGGACCAGCATTTATTTTACTGCTCCAGAAAATTGTTGAGGGCAACAGAAGGAACAGCACATAGATCAGAAATAAAGGGAAGACAAAGGCAGTGAAAAATCACAAAGGGAGTAAGGAGGTATCTGCAAGAGGGAGGAGAAAGGGCCAAAAGTGTCTGGGAGTAGATTAAAGACAATCGGGTATATTTTCAAATATTTTGCGCTGTGTTAGCATCACAAAAGTGACACTAACCATAAAAAAAAGTTTTTGTCCTGATTTACTTACTTTCCAGTGCAAAACTTGTTTTGCACTGGAAAGAACCCTGAAAGTAATGTAAATCAGCCAAAGCACTGCTTTGAGTTAATTAGCGCCATGGGGGCTTTACATGGATGGTACATGGGCATTCGAATGTAACCACCCATGTCATTTGACACAAAACCCTATCTACAAACAATAGTAGACAGGGTTTAGCACCAAAAGTTAGCATCATAAGAAATTAGGTGCTAAAGGAGAAATTATTTTATTTCTCCTTTCTTCTCCAACTTTGCTTGTGTGCTGCACGGTGCAGCACACATACAAAGTAGGAAAAGTTTTAAAGTATGTCTAAGCATAGTATTTTGTTCTGGAAGGGTATCCTTCCAGTACAAAACGTAATAGCAGACTCAGGCTCGCACCCTAACACTACTGAGCTAAGGTGCGTGCCTGGCGCAAGGCAGCTGAAATCAGCACCAGCACTAGGGAGATGGGAGGAGAGAGCCATATCTCTTTAGATATGGCGCTAACCTGCTTCCTCCCTGTCATGTAACTGCAACACAGTATTAGTGGCTGCAGCGTTGCATTCCATTACTGTTCTGAAAATCTTGGCCTAACAGCCTTAGTATTCAGTGCACCGAATTTTAATTGCACCGGCCACGGCTTCTGAACAGAGCTTCGGGCAGTCGCACCTTTTTTCCCACAAATTAAGTACTGTCCCAAAGACAGAGGTTCAGACAAAAAGTGATATTTTTATTTTCTAGCTCATGCTTGTTGAAGTGTGTCATGACTTCACTGGATTGGGGGGGAAGAGCACAAGGAAGAAATGCAGCAGGATACAGGGCCGGCACTAGGGCGGTACAATCGGTGCCAACGCACCAGGCGTTGACTTGGGGTGGGGGCTCCCTGTTTGCAAATATATTATGGCTTGAAAACCACCTGCTGCCCTGCGTTCCTTGCTTCCAGCAATTTTCAGACATTAATAAAAATGTCAGGATAACTCCAGTGATTAATGTCTTTCCTGGAGAGAGACAGAGTTTTGTCTAGTGAAAGTTTGACTCCTTCTAAGGTAGCTCAGAGGGTTAATGTGGCTGCTGCTGAGAAAGTGTGCCATGCAAATCACAAAGTGCATATAATGTTAATAGGTCAATGGGTTACTGCTTTTGTCAGAGAGATCTTTTTTATTACTTGCAGTTTATAAGTTAAAATCCTAATATAGATAAAAGAGGTATTAACTGTCATCAAAGAGCTGCATGCAAACTGCAAGGTGTATATTAGACCTACATGTTTTTTTGCCCGGTCTTTCCTTAACCTAATTCTACAAAAAGGGTTCATTTGGGTAGAAATAATAATTATTATTAAAGAGAACCCCTAACAATTAGTTGTATGTTTTAAATTCTGAATTTGTGCTTTTCCAGACCAAGGACTCTTAAACTATACTGCCTACCAATATGGATAACATGTGACTCCTACATCTTGTAATTCTCTGTCTTATGTAACATTTCCTATACACTGTTTTACACGTGTGATTGTCTCTGTTAAATGTGTGTATGATGTAAAGTGCTCTGATGCCTCACACTGGTATGAGTGGCGCTAAAACACTAAATTAATCTGAGGGACTGGTTATGGAGACTTGAGGGGCACTGTTAAATGGCGGTAGTGAGGGAATCTGTGGCAGCGGTGGTCATTGGGGGGCGCCAACAAACATTGTGGCACAGGGCGCCACCAGTGCTAAAGCTGGCCCTGGCAGGAGAAGAAACAACCAGACTTTCTGTTTGTGTTTCAGAAGCTCCGCATATGTACATTCATTATCCTCGCTTTATGAAGTCCACTGATGGCATTCCTAAGAGTCAGTCAGTGTTTTGGGATGGCATGTGTCTTTAATTAAGATCAAGGAGAGGTCAAAGAGCGTCAGAAGGATTACTAGGCCGTGCCCATATGTTTTTTTCACTGAGCCTACAGTGATCATTATTGTAAAAGTAGCAATGATAGTCCTATGCGCTGGATTAGAAGGTTAGAGCATGTCAGGAGTAGGGTGACCAGGCATCAGGGATTTGCCGGGACGGTCCTGTTTATTCACCAGCTGTCCTGGCAGATTTCAGGAAATTTAGCTCATGTCCTGGTTTTTAGAGCGGATCGACTGAAAACAGCGTGAGGTGATTTTTCAAGTTTTCCAAAGCAGGGATAGTTAGCAGTTGTTTCAAGAAATCAATTTTATTAACAGGCAAGATACTGGGTTTAAAAAATGTATTTTATATATGTTCTTACGGCCTGTTCTGTAATTTTCTGCTGAGGAGCGCTGTCATTCTGTGCGCTCGCTTGAAGTTAAATTGTAGTCTTTCTTCAATTTTTGTTAAATGTCCCGTTTTTTGGCTTTAAAATTCTGGTCTTCCTATTCAGGAGGAATCCCCAATTGTGCGTCTCTGTTTCTAAAACCCAGCCTAAGGTGCAATGAGGTACTGATCAACAAGCAAATCCATCGCCATGTACTTATGAACGTCATGGATGGTATTATTAAACGTCAGTTTAAGTGTACTAAGGCTGGCTCGTGTCTTTACTAAAGAGTGCAGAGAGTGGAGTCCATAGCAAGTATCATGGAAAACTACACCACACCAGGATTTCAACAGAGGCTTCTTGACAAACTGTCAGTTGAAAACGAGGCAGACATTGAAGGCAAGGTGATACCTAGAGAATTTTCAAGTTTCTCATTTTTAGCCCCAAGCTAGTCAGTGAAAGGGCCAGCAGAACATTTTGAGGGCCAATTCACAATCATAATTTGTGGCTATAAAAGTGCATGCATTTAGAGTTTTCAGGAATTTATATGCATCACAAAACTACTTGTGCATACATTATGCATTTTGTAACTAGCGGCAGCTTAACTTTTAAAACTTGTCAGTGTATTCAGAAAACTGGCGATGCGGGCTAAATTACCCCTCTTTTTCTGACTGCATCCAAACTTAAAGTTAGTCATTGACAGACGACAGAATAGGATTTATTTAATTAATTTTCCCTATTCCGTTGTTTGTCTATGTCTTCATTTTCCCACACTTCTCTGCATCACTTGTATATGAATGATTTGTATCCAAGTTAGATATGCCGGTAATTTTGGTCAGTGGCGGCTCCTCCGCTATGGTGGAGGAGCGTCACCTCACTGCTTTCATGCAGCGCTAGAAGCAAAAACATAAAATGATAACTTTCAGTTATTATCATTTTATGTTTCCTTTGCGGGCAGGCGGGGCTGCTCTGCAAGCAAGACAGCAGAGGAGTGGTTTGCCCACTCCTAAGTGTGCAGTGACTGTTCGGTCTGCCCTCTTGGGCCGCCCAAACCAGTCATGCACACTTCCCCACTTCTCCATGCAGGCTGCATTACAGCCTGCATTGAGAACATGCACACCCCTCCAGCCCCTGGCTGAGCGCTGAGAAATGGACCAATCACAACACTGCATTGCAGCATTGTGATTGGCTTAGGGGAGGGAGCCTGGCTGCCTGCTTCCTGTTCCTGAAGTTGGAGGAGACCAGGAGCAGAGATGGGGGACTTGGCAGCGGCAAGGTAAGTGGTTTTTTTTTCTAATGGTGCTCCCTCACGCAATCGCAACCCACGCAAGACTCCCCCGCGACTTCCCCTTGCCCGCCCCCCCCACCCATGAGCCATGCCGGCTGCAGCTGAATGTGGCGAATGCGTTGGTAGGTGATTGTGATTTGGCACAGGCCTTGTTCTCCAGTCACTGCTCTTGACATCCCAGTGAGAATGGACATTATTTGTATTTAACTTTAAAATTACAGATTCATAATATATTTCAGAGTTGTGTATAT
This sequence comes from Triturus cristatus, assembly GCF_964204655.1. Classification (NCBI taxonomy): domain Eukaryota; kingdom Metazoa; phylum Chordata; class Amphibia; order Caudata; family Salamandridae; genus Triturus; species Triturus cristatus. The sequence continues at coordinate 689,885,606 of NC_140594.1, forward strand.
TACACACAGAGACATCCTGCCTACATGCCTACACTACGGGATCTTAAACTACTGACCCTTATTCGATATATAATGCATACTTGACGGGTTGTTAGGAAATTTGTAAATAAGAAAGAAGATTAAGGTGCAGCAACAGACAGAGAACGAGCAGTGTGGGCCTGACCGTGGGCTCACTCTGCTGTCTGCCGTCACTGAATCCTCTTAAATTGTAAGTGCTTCTTTTTGACTGGGCTAGAAAATATGCCCTTACTTCACTGCCCGTTTACTTTCTCTAGACTTCAATGTTCACTCTCCCCCTCCCCCCACCACCTTTCTGGTGTCTGTTAAATCTCACTATTGTCTTTTATAATGCTCCAAGCATACAATGGCTCAAGGATGTAAAATAAAGTATCACCACATTTTAAAATACCAAAAGTAGAACCATGACCTATTCAAACGCACAAGTCTGATATATTCTTACAAAAAGCTTTGTGGATCTGCCTGACTGAGTTTTCATCAGAACACGTGACAAGATGCAATTTTCATGTTTAGTGACTGTTTTCAAAGGGTCTTTGAGTTTTTATACCTAAATTCTGGCTTATGCATACAAAAACAAAAAGAAACATATTACAATTCAGGATTGCATTGTTGAACACTTTTTCTCCAGTTTCACAGATTAGGCATTTGTCCAGGGTTTTTCATTGACCTCTTTGTTACAAAAGGCTGAACATGAGTACTCACTTACTAACATGCAACGTACTAAACAGCAGGGCTTGATATAATTGTGCATAATGTTGATATGCAAATAGAGAGATTAATCAGATGAAATAGAAGAGATTTGTGAGAAAGAAGAGATTTGTAACAAGGAAAAGACTGGATTGCTGATATGATATGAGAGGTGGGAGTTCTGCGATGAGGGGAGAGATTGTTGTCTTGAGAGAAGAACAATTGCTGACATGAACAAAGAAATTAGTCAAATGAGGTTGAGAAACTGAGGAGATCAAAGGAGAGTGGTACAAAATGAGAGAGAAGAGATTAATGAGATGAAAGAGTCAATGTTGAGTTTGTAGATATTGCCGAAACAAGAGTTGATAGTTTTGTGCTATGAGAGAGATGCATTAGTGAAACAAGAGAGGAGACATTAGCAAAATTGGATTGGAGAGATTGTTAAAATCAGAGTGGCAGCTTGGGGAAATAAGATAGGAGAAATTGATGAGACTAATTTGGAGATACAGATGATAGATTGATGAGATGAGAGATTCATAAAATTAAAGAAAAGTTTAAAATCAATTTTCTGCTACAAGAGGCTAAATATTACTTAGACGAGATTGGACAAATTGAGGTGAAACAGGAGAGCTTGAAAAAATTAGAAAGCAGATTAATGAGATGGGGAGAGATTAAGATGGAGATGCCATGAGGAAGGGATTTGACGGTCTTTTGACCCCGAAGGGCTCCACATACCAGAGTCCCTTGCCCTGAGAGGAAGGGCCTTCCTACAGCCGCCTCCCAGTGTCTCTTGATGCACTTAAAGTGCCAATAAGACTCCTGCAGCATGGGACGCAGTGAGCTGAGAGTTTAATGGTGTTTTGAACCTGGAGGACTCCACATACCAGAGTCCCTTGCCCTGAGAGGAGGGGCCTGCCCACAGCCGGTATTCAGACAAAATATCGAGTTAGAAATGTCGACTTACACAAATATCGAGTTGTAAATATCGTGACAGAAATATCGACAGCATGCATATCGTGGTCAAGAATATCAATTTTAAGGTAATAAATATTGTTTTTAAAAATATAGAAGTCATTAATATCGTTTGCATGAATATAGTTGTTTAAAATATCGATTTTTTAATTAGTGTTATGTATTTTAGTATATATTTTAAATATATGTAATGTATTTTTTGTATATGAATTGTTTATGTTTTTTAACATATGTGTTAAATTTGTAGTAGTTAGCAATTTTATTTTAATCACATTTTGAGTTTTTTAGTTCCTTAGCGGGATGTGGGTTTATAGGGGAATAGAGCAGGAAGTAAATTATTTTTAATTAATTAATAATACGTTTTTATTGATATTAATTTATTAATTGCAAAATAAATATGGAAATTGTGTAATTAATTTTAGGTGTGAGTTGTGGAGTTTATAGGGGTAAAGAGTGGAAAGTAATTTATGTTTGATTGAATAATAATCGGTTGATATTTAATTAGGGTAATTGTTTATTTTTTGTGTGTGGGTTTTACTTTTATAGGGGAAAAGTGTGGCAAGTAAATTAATTTTACTTTCTTTATAATTAGTAGTTAAATACTATTAGTTTTTTAATTGAAAATAAGCTTTAGTTGTGTAATTCATTTTTTTACAGTTTAATTTTAGCTATGGGATGTGGGGATTATAGGGGGAAGTGTGTGAAGTTTATTAATTTATATGAGTTTTAATTTGTTTTTTAATTAATATTTCTTTAATTGGTAGTTATGTTAATTATGGAAGTACTTTTTAAAAAAACTGATGTGTGTTGTGAATTGTGTGGTGTTATAGGGTAGGAAATAAAAAAAAACGACATTTATGTAATAATATATGTTTTTGTTTCTAAATTTAATTTCTCATTAAAATTATTTATTTTTTGGTAAATTATTTTTTGTTTTATTTAATATAATATTTGTAGGTATTTATCATATGTATTTAACATTATATATATTTTTATTTTTTAATATTAAAGATATACAAATTTATATATTTTTTATAATATGTTTACAGAAATATATTTTTGTTTTTCATAATTTGTTTGTTTTAAATTTTGAATTGACCGGAGTGGAAATATTAATTGTTACCCCTTCGCAATCCAACACTTTCTCTACTGTTACACTGATTGGAATGGGAATAGTAAATTTTATCCAACCACTATCCAACACTTTCCCTACTGTTTCACTCACTGGAGTGTGAATAATATATTTTATCCCTCCGCTATCCAACACTTTCCCTACTGTTGCTCTCACTGGAGTGGGAATAGTAATTTGTATCCCTTCGATATGCAACACTTTCCATACTATTGCATTTATTGGAGTGGGAATATTAATGTTTACCCCTCTGCTATCCAACTTTTTCCCTACTGTTGCCCTCATTGTAGTGGGAATAGTAAATGTTACCCCTCCGCTATCCAATATTTTCCCTACTGTTGCATTGACTGCAGTGGGAAATTCAAGTTATAAGATTTTTAAATAGATTCAAGTTTTAATTTATAATAGAATGTGCGGCTGAAACGCGTTGTTATTGCTGAATAAATCTCTTTGGCTGAAAAGGGTGTGCCGCCTACTTCCCGAGTGGGATTTGGTTTCTTCGTAAAAAAATATATGTATATATATATATATATCCTGATTACCACGTTTGTTGGTCTCGGTAATCCTCCGGACGTCGACAAAGCAGGGTACACGGACCAAAGTAAGGTGCAAATTCAAGTTTTTATTGCCAAAAAGTGACGGCCATAACGTTTCGGCTCCTCAGAGCCTTGCTCACATGACAACGTCACATACAATGTGCCAGGTTTTTAAAGTGCAAGTGCTAATACGATTGACATAACATGGGTGAAACATCAATGAACACTAAAGAAATACTGCAACATGGTGGATAAACCTAGTTGAGTGGACGTCCCAACAATGTACATGGGTAAATAATTCACCTTTGATAATACTAAAATTAAATCAGGGCATAAATATATATATATCCATATATCCAAAATACAAATCAAAAGTAAATGCGCTCTCAGAACACAGGAATCAGGGCATCATAGTTCGGTTTCAAGCGTTATGCAATAAACCTCTCGTGGGTCAAAGTGGTACCAGAAGGAGCTTTCAGTAACTTGGATATATATATATATATATATATTCACTGAAAAAACCATAGGTCTCACACACGTTATAGTTAGGAATTAGCATTTAAAAAACCTTGCAAATTCACTGAAAAAACCATAGGTTTCACACACGTTATAGTTAGCTGGACATTTCACTCGTAAAAAACCAATGAAATTCCCCCGTTATAGTTAGTACAGCTAACTATAACTTGCGCGACCGCAATCCACTGCTGATGACCTCACATATTACATCACTCATGACATGGTCAGTGACATCACTCATGACATCACTCATGACATCTCAAATGACATCACTGATGATGTCACTGATGATGTCATCCAGTGAACGTTTAATTTGCAAAAAAATTTATAAATATAGAGAAAGGCCTGTTAAAGAATGAGTGGGTGTACAAGTGTGTAAAGGGATGATTTTCTGTGTTGTGTAACTGACTCGACAAGTGAGTCCTTTAACTACATCTTACTTCAGACTAGTGCATAAACTGTATAAGTGTTTTGTTTGTGTCTGTGTGTTGGTGTATAAGTCGTGGCATGGTTTTGTGAATAGCTATATAAGTGTCTATATGGGTTATTGATTGCTTGTCTCAGTATCTGTATGAGTTCCTACGTGTTTGTGTGAGTAAAGTGTGTGTGAGTGTGCATAGATGAGTGAGTGTGTGATTCTATGACTGGATGTTATTAAAAGTGCATCTCTGAAGGACTGTATGGTGAGTGTATGTATGGCTGTGTTATGGTTTGAATGTATATCTCAGTGGTACATTTGTGACTAACTAAATATGTAAAAGGCATTATATATGTGTGTAAGAGTATATAAGTGGTTAGATGTGAGAGTGTGTGATTGTGACAGTGACTGTATGGATGAATGTGTGCTTGTGTCAATGATTCTAATTGAGCATAAGAATATGATACTATTTTTGTGAGTGAGTGAACTTGAGTGTGTATAACTGTATTAATGAGTAAATGGTAGTGTGATTATTTGTATGAATGACTAGGTGTGAGAGTACCTCTATAGATGATTGTTAGTGTGTGAGTGTCTACATAAATATATGTATAAATTCATATGATACTTTTTTATGGACTGAATGTAACTATGAGTGACTGTACAGGTGAGTGTGTGGAGGTGAATGAAGATCTAAAAGTTTTTTTGGGGGTATGCAGTTATTAGTATTGCATGGATTTGAGAATGGAACTGTGTAACTTTCAGTTGGTATATCAATGGTTTTATAAGGGTGTGAGAAGATGTGGTAATTTATCACATTGTTGTCTTCAACAGTGACATCATCAGTGATGTCATTTGAGATGTCATGAGTGATGTCATGAGTGATGTCACTGACCATGTCATGAGTGATGTAATATGTGAGGTCATCAGCAGTGGATTGCGGTCGCGCAAGTTATAGTTAGCTGTACTAACTATAACGGGGGAATTTCATTGTTTTTTTACGAGTGAAATGTCCAGCTAACTATAACGTGTGTGAAACCTATGGTTTTTTCAGTGAATTTGCAAGGTTTTTTAAATGCTAATTCCTAACTATAACGTGTGTGAAACCTATGGTTTTTTCAGTGAATTTGTATGGTTTTTTAAATGCTAATTTTTTAATTATTAAATTATATATATTTTTTTTTATATAAAAAAAATTCCTATGTATTCATTTATATTTTATCTGTATCCTTTTATTTGTTTTTGCTCTTTTTTTTTAACTTTCAATTAGGATAAAGTTGAACAGTTTATTTAATTTTTGCAATAAATTTTTCTCCACTTTTTTTTTTATATATAAATTCTTGGGGTGCGCGCTCAGAGCGCGCACCTAGTACGTTTTCGTAAGTTTTTTATGAATACCGTCGTACGTTATTTACGTACGCATACATACGTTTCAGTGCGCGCTGGGAGCGCGCACCCAGTACGCATGCGTACGTACGTATGCGTACGTACGCATGCGTGCGTGCGGCGTACGCGCTCCACGCGGTTCACTTCCGCATACGCTTAAATTACGCGCGTGAACATTCGCGTATACGCGTGTGCAACATATGCGCGTTACGTACGCGCATATGACGTATGCACATGCGCTCCTACGTGCTCGCGCATGCGTACACACAAGGTGCGCGCTCGGAGCTTGCGCAGTGCGCGCACCTCGGGTTATATGCATAATAAAACAACACTTCTAATTGGTTAACATTACTTTCAGTTTCTGATTGTTTCAACACCACACCCAATCCCCTCATGGCAAGTCATGTGATCAAGAATCATCACTTTTGATTGGTTTGAAGTACTTTCAGTTCCAGATTGTTCCCAAACCACACCTACTCCCCTCATTATTAGTTCTGATTGCTTTGGAGAAGGAGCTATTCTGTTGTTGAGAGACAATGGCTGAACAGCAACCATCTTCAGACACTGAGCAGGACACTCTTGAGAGGCAGAGGAACAGGAAGCAGAAAGACAGCTTTATATGGCAGTTTTTTACTTTCCCAGAGGGACAAAAAAATTTAAATGCACCGAAAGTTACTTGTACATTGTGTCAAAAAGTCTTATCACGTGGGAATGCTAACAAGAAATATTCTTTTAGCATACACACAATGACGAGGCATGTTGAGGCAATGCATCCAGTATCTTTTCGTCGAGCTTCTGGAGCAAACCCTCCACCTGCTCAACCGACGACATCTGCAGCAGCTCAGCCGAGCACATCTTCGGCAGCTCAGGCGAGCACTTCTTCTGCAGTGGTGCCTTTGCCTTCTTCCACACCTCTTTTTGAACCACCTTGTTTGGCGAGGTTGTCCACACGCTGCACTGATTGCGGTCGACTTATTTCTGTGGTGAGACCAGTCTTGATCTCATTCAGAGAAAATTTGATGCGCATGAGTGCAGTAGGCCATAGATGTTTTTTCATTTTTTTCGTTTTTCTGTTCCTGTTTCCCTACATGAACTCAAGGGCTCTTTTAAGAGCCACTTAAAAACTAAACCCCCAAAAATTTTTGGGGGATTTATTATTTTTATTTTTTAGGGTGCGCGAACCCTGCGTGCACCCTAGGATGTTTTTTAAAAATTTTTTTTTTTTTTTTTTAAATTTAATGTACAAAGAGAGGTGATGAAATGGAAGCATGAAAAGAAAGGATTGAGAAATACAAATATTTTTCACCTTTTTTTAAAAAAAATAACTTATTTGGAAAAAATAAATTTTTTAAATTTTGCAAGGGAACAGAATTTCGTTTTTTAATTTTTGTTTCTAGTTCTGCAAAAAAAGAAAAAAAGTATTAATATTCAATCATACATTTCAAAAAGCATGACATGTTTTTACATATTTTACAAAGCAATTTTTTGGCCTTTTTTTGCTGTTTTCAGAATTTTTTAATTTTCACTTAAAATAGTGAAAACAATTGTATTCATCATTTAACAGCGGGCAAAAAAAAAACAATCAGAAAGATAAAAAAGCCCCAAAACTATCCTCACTAAAATATACCTTGTTAGAAATATTACATATATATTACAAATACTTTTCTAGATGAATAAACATTTTCTAGATAAACCGTCTTTAAACCTTGTTGCAAAAGCACACATGCCAAAATAATTTCTGTCAAAGGAGTCCACAATTGTTTTTATTACTTTTCCTTTAGGCCAAATAGTAATTTTAAAATCCTTTTTAAGTGATATCTTCAATTATAATCCTTTAAAATTACAAAAAATGCTTTCTTCAGATGCAGTTTTTATTTTTCAAAATTTAGGTTTCAGAAAAATTAAGTAAGAATTGGGTAAATCATAAGGCAAACGTTGCTTGAAAATCAATTGGGAATCATTACACAGTGTCCAGCCTTTTTCACATTTAAGATAAACTGTGTAATGTCCAGAAGTTACAGTAGGTCCTTCATGAAAAATTATTGCAACTGTAACAAAAGTTTTTCCAGAAATTGATACAATCTTAATTGTTGCCTTTGCCTACACAATAAAAAGGAACTAGCACAATACATTTCAACTGTGGAGTCTGTGCTACATCCCACTCAGGGTCTGCTTTAGAGCGCACAGGGTAATCAGCACTTGGAGTAAATTAAAGAGAAATGGAAGGTTGAGGTACTGGGAAGAAGAGCCTTGCTAAGTATAATGAAAGTTATTTTGTATAATGTATGTCTACTGATTTTTCATAAAACAATAACACCTATTAAATTACGTTTTTTAAACCCCATTCATGACAATTCCATCTCTTATTTGTTCATCAAAGTTTTAAATTCACTTGGACTTGCTCTCCTGATAGTTCTCTGCAAAAGGTAAAGACATTTGGGCAAGCTATTTTATTTTAATGGATTTTTCATTTTTGCCATCAGGAGGGGACCTGCATCACAGTGGTGGAGGCAAATCTGCTGCATTAAAAGTTTGAATCAATTTTGACTCTGAAGTTTTCTGTTAAGAGAGTGTCTACGTCATGGGAAAAGCCACTTCAAGGGAAAAAAACAAGATGGAAATTCCACTGTGCCAGTGGCATATGTGAGCAATAGGAATTTACCACCAAAGTATTTGTAACTTATCAGTACTAATGTTACATATCAATCAATCAATCTTTATTTCGAACAGTTAAGATCATAAAAGTTACATATATTTTGGACACTTTAGAGGAAGGTCCTCAAACACTTCAGGGACACCCTGTGTACCTGGTGTTGGAAAGGTTGCTTTAGATTGTGTGGCTATTCTGCCACCATTTCTGGCAACACAGTGGTGCTCTGGAATACCAAAGGTAGACTTCACCAGCAAGATACTTCTTTTTATATATAATAATAATAATAATAATAATAATAATAATAATAATAATAATACGGCATTTTCTAAAGCGCGAACAGCTACCTCACAAGGAGGTGTCCCGGCGCTAGGACAGCAGGCATGGCCACAGGGACCAATTTTGAGCACTTAGCGCGGTTGGGTGAAGAGCCAAGTCTTCAACATCTGCTTAAAGCAGGATTCGGAGGGGGCCTGCTGAAGCGCTGGTGGCAGGGCATTCCATAGCGCCGCCACATTGGCCGAGAAGGTTCTTCTTCCCAGCCGAGCCCTTTTTGTTTGTGGAACTGCTAGCTGAACGCGACAGTTGGAGCGGAGGGAGTGGGCCTGGGTATATCTCGGCAACCAAGCTCTCAGGTAGTTTGGGCAGGTGCCATACAGAGATCTAAAGGCTAGCGTGAGTGCCTTGAATTTGATCCTACTGGCTGCTGGTAACCAGTGAAGTGAAAGAAGATGCGGAGAGACTGAATGCTTGAATGGAATACGCATTAACAGTCTCGCAGCCGCATTCTGGCCGTTAGCGTAATCCAGCCTTGATGTCACTGTGGCATGGATTACTGTTTTTCGGCAAACCTCTGGTAGAAGTCGCAGAATCTTCCGTAGATTCCTCAACTTGCACAGACAGCACCCAACTACCTGCTGGATATGCGAGGCAAAGGAAAGGCTGTCGTCCCATCGCACCCCCAGATTTTTTGCCGTTTGGCTAGGCGAAGGGGCCGGTCCCATCGCCGCCGGCCACCAAAGCTCCGAGGATGGAGGGGAGCCTTTTCCAAAGAAAATCACTTCCGTCTTGTCTGCATTAAGTTTTAATTTGCTGGTGTTCATCCAGCACGCAACGTCTTGGAGACAGCCCTTGAAGCTCAAAAAGGCCGCCTCCGACACCTACGAATACGGGAACACCAGTTGGGTGTCATCGGCATATGAGATTGCCTTGACCCCCCAATTGGCAATCAGCGTAAAAAGCGGAGCCAGGTAGATATTAAACAATAATGGACTAAGTGCCGATCCCTAAGGGACGCCACAGCTGAGAACCTTAGGTGTTGAAGAGACGGTCCCCATTGCCACCTTCTGGGTTCTCTGAGTCAGATACGACTGTATCCATCCCAGCGCCTGGTCCTGGAGGCCTACCTCTGCCATTCGCTTTAACAGCCTTGCGTGGTCAACCGTATCAAAAGCAGCCGATAGATCCAGGAGAACCAGCATAGCTGAGCCTCCTGAATCCATCGACCACCACACTGACTCTGCCACCTCAATCAGTGCTGTCTCGGTACTAAAACCGGGTCGAAAGCCTGACTGCGTCTCGTGCAGTATCCTATTTTCCTCCGTAAATTTACTTAACTGCCGCTGGATCACTTTCTCAAGCATTTTGCCCGGCGCTGCCAGCAGCGAAATTGGACGAAGGTTACTAAGGTCCGTGGGATCTCCATTTGGTTTTTTCTTTAATGGGAGGAGGGTGGCGTGTTTCCATTTTTCCGGGAACACCCCGGAGGAGATGGACATATTCCACATGTGCTGTAAAGTGGGAGCCACAAAGTCAGCTATTGTGCTCCAGAGCTTAGGTGGACAGGGGTCGTCAGGTGACCCTGACTTACAGCGTCTTAATTCCTGCATGACCAAAGTCAGAGCTATAGGCTGAAATTGAGCCAGAGTTTCACCAGCCACCTCTTTGACAACCATATCCGTCTTCACCGTCCTCCTCTCAGGGCCAAAGGACTCATAAACTCGCTTAATTTTGCAGTCAAAGAATTCTGAAATGCTATCGCACAGTGTGGCCGACGGGGGTACCTCTCTCTCAATACACCTGGGTTTGAAAAAGGACTGTACCACCTTAAAGATTTCCTTGCTCGAATGTTCTGCCTGCTGAATCGACGCCGCAAAGAACTGTTTTTTGGCCTTTCTAACAGCCTTCTGCAGTTTTTTGGAGGCTTCCTTGTATCAGGTTTTTTCCAGGGTCCCGTAATTTACCCTCCAGAGCCTCTCTAGCCTCTTACACGCTGCCTTCTCTACTCTAAGGTCCTGTGAAAACCAGGGAGCGGAAGGGGATTCCCTCTTGGACATTGCGCGTTTTGCCGGTGCAATGGACGACACCATGTTCCCAATCCAGTCATTAAACAGCTGTGCATCTTTATTGGTATTCGAGGTTAGAGTTGGTTAATTCTGAGCCAGAACTGGGCCCATAATGGCAGGGACTAGCTTCTTCCATTGTCTCCTCATAAAGGAGCACTTGCTTGTCGCAGGTCTATTGGCTGCTAAATTTATTTTAAATGGAATAAGCGAATGGTCTGACCAAACTAACGGCAGTGCCGCCTCCACCGCCACATTTTTAATGTTGGAGAAAATTAAATCAAGCGTATGACCCGCTCTATGTGTGGGGCCATCGTTGATTAGTCTCAAATTGGCTGCATTCAGTGTGGCCCTCAGAGTCTCTGCAGGGACGCAGCCCTCCTATTCACATGGATGTTAAAATCCGCAACTGTGAGGAAATGAGGATGAAGGAGGGAGCTCTGAACGATCACATCCAACAGAGCTGTCAGGTTGGGGTCAGCCCCCCAGGAGGGCGGTATATAACTAGTCCCGCTAGGGATAGCTGAGGTGTTTTAAGAATAAAGACTCCAGTGTATTATATGCATGCATTGTGAGTTTTCACCAGTTCAATAATTCTGTATGTGTATGTGAAATTGAAACACAAATTTGCATTAGCAACTGCAACTTTTTTTTTATCTGTAAAGGAAATATATTTTTCAGTGGAGAAAAACCTTTTGCTACTCTCCATACAACATAGCAGTGTTCACTCCAAATTGCCACACAGGAAAGGAACAGAAAACAGGAAGGAAATGAACAGATAAATGCATTTTCCAGAAGTAAATATATATGCATTCCATGTTGAAAGTTACCTGCAAAAGGTGCATGTGTACCCACAAACGTATAGGTTTAAAGTATGTTCATCTCCTTTTACAAAATGTCCCCCTTGCCTCCCTAAAATTCACTGAGCAAGCCATCCTTGATTGGCTAGTAGAATTGCATTACTCTAAGTGTCATCCTCGCTCAACGCCTGCGATCAATCAGCCTCCGAGGTGGCACATTTGGTAATGGCCATTCGAGGCACTCACTTTGACTTCCTCAACATCAGATGTTTGATCCTCATTAGATTTACCTTCCAACGGCAATCTGAAAAGACTATCTGCCATATTTTTTCTCACTCCAGGTATATATTAAGTTTGCAACTGGAATTGCCATTTGGCTGTTATTGGTGTGGATTTCTCTGCATCTTTAGAAGTAAAAAAGTCTGCTCAAAGCTAATGATCAACTCGAATTTTAAAATCTGATCCTCACAGGTAATGCAGGAAATGGTTGATGCCTCACCAGCACGCCAAAGACTCCTGTTCCACCATAAAATATGAAGACCTCACCCCACTTAGGCTTCGACTTGTAGCACTACTATTTCAACCATACTACACCTATCACCTAATAAGACAGCACCTAATCCATACTAACCGGTGTCAGTTACTACAATGCTGATATTATGAGTTTCAAATGTGTGGCAGCAGCGACATCTTTCTCAATTTTGTACAATTCAGCATCACAACATTAATCCCATAAAAAACTATTTTATTTAATAATATATGCATACAATGTATCCACCCAGTTGGGCATGAATCATGCATAAAATTCTTACAACCCCCGGAAGAATCTCAAATGTTCCTTTTCTTTCACAATGGGAGCCTAAATGACGTCCTTGACTAAGCTTTCATTAGGCTCAAAACCTTTGGGAAATAACTTTTGTCCTAAATAGTTCACACTTGACATTTCAAAATGCCCTTTTCTGCTTTCAAGGTATTTCCCCTTTCCTGTAGAATTGATAAAACATCTCCAAGCCTCCTGTCATACGAAGATCTACCTCCAGCATAGATCAAAGTATCATTCTGGAAACAACCCGTCCAGCTCTTTTAACAGCACCTCCTTTAGTCTCTGAAAAACAGGAAAGGCAGAGGCAAGGAGAAACGGCATACGTGTAAATCTGAGGGCGCCTTCAGGAGGGACAAACTGCATCAGGTGTGGGGACTAGTTGGAAAGGACAACTTGGTGGTAGTTTAAAGCCATACCCAACGGGAGGAAAACTACCATATCCTTTATAAGTGTCAGAATTAATGTTGTATTAGGTAAAGCATGCCCGTCTATCCAAATCTTGGTGTTAAGATTCCTGAGATTGGCGCACTTCCTTAGGCACCCATTAGCCTTGCGAGGTAATACTACTATTACTCGGAAACCCTCAATAGGCTCTCTGATATCCTGTGTACACACACTTTCTAATTCTTTCTTCACTTACAGTCTGCACCCAGTGGGACACTCCTAAATGTATGTACTACTGGAGTTAGACTTATAGTCAGTCTTGTGTCTGAAACCCATTACTTTTCCCACTTTTTCAGCAAACATAGCAGGATACGTCTGCTACCACTCTGATTTCTCCAGTATGCACACTTTTTTTTAAATGTACTTCTCAAATGAACCTGCTCTGAATTATTTGGGTCCTAAGCTATCTCAAGATTTATTTCTTCTTACCAGCCCAATAAACATTGATGTGTTTTCTAGTTCTCGAATCAAAGGTTTTCTAGACCCCAGGCACTTAGGACTTCGTCAATGTGCCAACCTAAATAAGAAGAACAGTTGCACTGCAACCATTACACAATCCACTGAGCAATATCTGAGCAAGATGTGTTCTAGGTTACGGTCAATCACATAAATAAGAAGGATACATTTTAGCTATGTATTTAAAACTTAAACCATAGTCTAGTGCACACAATAAGAACTGTGACCACAAAGAAGAAAAATAATATGGCAGCAGCTACTCTCTCAAAAAGGGTAAATAAGAGACACAATTCCAACATGATTTCTGTTATTCATAGATATCATTCTTACACTGTTTCTACTACTTCTAAGCACTAGTCTGAATCCAGACTTCTAGCAAAGCAGAAAATAAAACCTATTAGGAGTTTCAGAGAGATGGTGCACACTCTCTCTCCTATTTGAACAAAAAAGTTCCATGTTCAAGGAAATAGCAAGGCCTGCTATTGTTTACTCACAAGGTCAGGTTTACTGATAACTCAGCACGCAAAGGCCAATTGCCTCTCATTCCGGTAGATTTCTGTAGGGCCTATCCCAGACTTGCCCGATGTGAAGTCTCCCATCTACCCTTTATTTTCTGTGTTCAACTATAACATCATCTAAGTGTTGTGTAGAATTCTTGGGGAAAACAACTGACAGAAAGTGGCATGGCACTCCTTCAGTTATTTTTACTCTACGAGACTCTGCTCTTTAAATATCAACAAAAGTGAGACCTGTAGATATCAACCATCTAAATGCGAGCAGGAAGTAATAACAAGCAGTCACCAGTTAGATAAAAAAAATTGCAAATATATTCACATAGGCCTGATTATCATCCTGCAGCATATAATAATATTAACCAAATTTGCATAACGTAATTATTGTTTAGCCCATGTAATTCGAACGGAGGAATGCAAAGGCCAGAATGACACAATATCCCTGACAACATGACCCATCTTTGGCCAAATCTTATCCATTTATTTTCCCCTGTTATTGTGAACAATGAGACAAAATCTGTCTTCGGGTTGATCACAATTCCACCCACACATATGTGACAGAGCCGTCTTTCAGCCACATTTGCATTTATTTCCACAACATTCCATTACATATTAGTTTCTCTGCCCGATGAAGTATTCACGCAAATGTGATACTGTATTGGGCAGCATTGTGCATTCTACAAGTAATCACTGATTCCACGCAACATACAAACACATGCAACACATGTATGTAATATGCAGCACATTTCCAAGCATACACGTCATCATCTTGTTTTATTTCCATTGAAGACAATGTGTGCATGCTACAGGCAGCCGAAGCCCAAGTAGTGATGTCACTCCATCATATGTAATGGCACGATATTCAGCGGGTCCTATAGTAGAGAAACATGTCAAAGAGTAGAGTGAGAGACAACGGTGTATTCTCCTTTTCTATGAACGGGTGCAACACACCATCGTCTCCATGAGGAAAACAAGATCTGTGTGTGCCCACTAAATTGGGATGTTCATGCTAAATATAATGGAGCGCGTGGTCCTGACCCTCTCTAGAACTGCCCCCTTGACTCTTCCATACAAACTTCTATCCAGTCAATCTTTCACCGGGCGAATCACCCTTCACATTCTCTCATCCATCCATTCATTCTTTCATTTATCATCAAATCTTTCAACATTCCATCCATCCATGGGCCACCAAATCTATTTATGAATCTGTTTATCCATCCATCATTTGATCATCCTTTGATCCAGCAATAAATTTTTTCTGTCCATCAATTAATCCTTTTGGCTATTTATTCTGTCACCCACCCTTTCGCATGTGCATCCACCTCTCCACCCACCCATGCTTTTACCTTCCTATCCCTTTATTCATCCTTCCTTCTTATCAGCTTTCTCACCTTTCTTTCACCTTCGGACCAGCTTTCCTTCTCTTTTCTGTCTACCGATCTTTCTTTCTTACTCACACCTACTTGCTCTTCCATTTTATCACCTCTTTGCCTTTCCTCCATTGTTATAATTTATCTTTCTCCATCCCCCTTCACTGTATTTGTTTCATTTTACACTTCTTGGGTGCGACACTGATATTCCCTTACAGCGTTAATCATGAACTTTTGCCTGCAGAGTTGGAGACGGAAGAGACCCATAAAGAACAGTGCCCTTGCTGCAGCTGCTGAAGGAGGGAGAAAGTGGAAGGATGGAGGCTACGGCACCCCTGCTTTGAACACTTCCAAGAGGTAGAGCTAAAGCATCTTTTGTGGATCAGGACATCTGTAATGAGATGAACCCTTATCTACTTCCAATTGGATTTTTAGGGCAATGGACTTATTAACACATTGACAAGCTTGCCTTCTGTCTCCATGTTCAACACACACTTTTTGTCTCTCTCCCTTCTCCTCTCCCATGCAAGGGCGAACGTCCTGTGCCAAGTGGATAAGTGTGGCTCAATGGTTAGAGTGGCAGACCCTGATGCAGAGGTCTGGCCTGGGACCAGGGTTCAATTCCCCGCCTCAGCGGGTCTTGGGCTAAAAATTCCACGGACCTGATAATTCTCGCCTCGGTGCCTATTCCAATCATGGAGTCCCACTCTGCAACTCTGCGCAATAGCTTGCTTAATCTTCACAACGGCCCCCACAATGCTAAAGGATGCCTGGCCTCCACCTTGGGGGTGCCCAGGAGTGGACGCCTCACAGGGAAAGCCAGGATGGGTTCCACAGTGGTATTTGTACAAGCGCCTTGAGACCCTTGCGGGTGAGTAGTGCGCTATACAAGTTACAATTTATTACAAAGCATTGGATCTAACTATCCGGCTCTGAGAGAGGAGAATTGGAAGTTCACTTTCCTTTATCTCTTTGGGGAATGTTCATCTCCTGGGTCTTTGTTAAGCCTCATTTCACTCCTCAAAATCAATTAGTGGAATGGTCACAAACTAGTACAGGCCATTTTGATTAACTCAAGTCTGAGGGAACAACACCCAGGTCCAGATCTCTCTCAGTGGAGACACACATCCTAATTCCCATCTTTCAACTACATTAGCTGTTTTCACATTCAGATTTAGAAAGGGTGGTCTACTCGGAATGTTTACGCCATCAGGTGGGACAGGATTACTTCTCCCAGTTTTACGTGGTGATTTACTGAGACCACACGCACAGTCAGTTGCCACTGCTTTACTGCTGTATGAGGGCCTGGTTGCTTCTAAGGAGTCTAAGAAAGTGGATTTTCTACTATGTGCTGTTTTGAACACAGGTCACACATACAATATTGTGTTTTATATGGTAATGTGTTAGGGTGCTTTATTTTCCTACAGTGGCTGGCTAGCTCAACAGAACACTTCTGAACAACCTTTAAAGAAAGGACATGCTATTCCTGACATGCTTCAGACCTCTACTGCCAGGCTGAAATCCATCCTAACCCTTCGAGCTCTAGAGGACTCCTGACAGTTTCAAGGTAAATGGTAGCCATCCCACACTGCAGGTTTCCATTCACAGACCTTCCCATCCTCAACTTAGCAGATGCACATGGGCCCTCAAACTTTGCTTGTGCATACTCTTAAGGTACTGTATGATGATCTTTGCATATTGAATTGAGGGGAAAGCTGCATGTTTTTCTTCCTGGATTTGTCAGCATCATTAGATACAGTTAATTTAACAGGCTTTTTTACATCTTAGAATACCTTATATGTATTTAGGACAGTGTACTGAGTTGATTATTTTCCTTCCTTACCAATCAGCCTGCATGTGGCGTGGCAGGGATAAATCAGCTCAGATGAGGCATTCCTATTCTCTGGGGTTCCACAGGGTTTGAGACTCAAAGCAACACTGTTCAACATGGGCTTACTCCTTAGGAGGGCAGGTTTGTCCTTTCACCAAAATACCAGTGAGACACAACTGTAACCTTAAAACAACTATTGAGCGTATAATTGAGCTACGCTCATATTTAAACATGCTTCAAAATTCTTATGCTTATGGTAAAATGATTATGTTTAACTTGAGCCCTCTCTCTCACTTATATTTCAACAATATTGCTATCACTGTTTATCTCCTTTTGCACCCCAAAACATCTCATCTCATTGAAAACAGCAGTTCACACCCTCGTTACCTTAAAAGCAAATCTTGTTAATTCAGTTATGCCAGAATATCTCAAATGTCTCTGGCTCCACTCAAAAGAATCATTCACGCCACAGGTAGACTGAAAGCTAGGTAAAAATGTAACTATATCTCTGTCTTACTCAGGGAGCTTCATTGGTTACCATTAAATGTAAAGATCACTATCACGCTGTGCTGCATCGCCTCAAAGAAAATAAATAGCTCGTTCTCTTGCTTGAACTGCTCCTTAACCAGGTTGTAGCATTAGCTTGGAACTCACGTTCACTCAGCAGCAAAAGCCATCCTTCCTTGACTGCACTCAAGAAGCAGTGAAAGACTCATCTCTTCCATGCAATCCTGGACTAAACTAAAATAGTCACTACCTCATCATCCTCCGACTTCACCGTCTTGTTGTACTCTTGTGCTGCTACCGTTATGGGAGTCATAATGGTTGACATTCTACTTGTGTGCCTCAATACGTTTGGTACCAGTATTTGTGCATCTTGTTTTTTGTTATGGTTCCCCGTTGGCTGTAAGGAACTTAAATTCTCCCACTTGCTAGCATGCTACATACCAGAAATTAAATAAATAATTAGAGTTTAAATTTTTGGGACTGTCTTCTGTTTCTAAGCCTAATCTATTCACCCTGCCCTTATGAGGTTCAGGACCCTTCATCTGAAGGGAAAGCACTACTTAACCATCAGAGGGTTTGGTCTTTCAACTTCAAGCATAATCCCAGCTTGCCCCTTCACTTAATCTTCAAATTTATACTGTGGGACGTTGTGTCTCCAAAGGAGACACCGTTTCATGTAGCTTGGTAAAAGTATGCCTTTCAATGGCCCTCTACTTTATAATTGTCTGTCAGTGCCAGCAATCCTTGACGGGGAGAATGTAGGCCTTTCTGCCCCAATTTGGCACTCTCTTCCCCAGAAGTAGGCCAACCTGAGGACCACTGAGTGGGCCTTTCATCTGAAGACACATGCTAATCTACCTTCCACATTCTGGAGCACAAAGCTCTCAGTCACATGATTTCAAAGGGATTTGTAAAAGCACTGCAAAATAAGTTTTCTCTGTTAGTTAGATATGTACTATTTCGGGAATACCTTATACTCATTTGCACCTTCCTTCTTTATGTGCTTCATATCTACAAGCACAGTTCTGGATTAGCAGTTTGCTATGTTCAAACTACTGCCTCTAGTTCTGTCACTGTAACAAAATGATGGAACCACGTCACTCAAATATCGGCAAGTTTCACGTTGTTTTTTATATCTACCAAGTCAAATTAAAACACATACTCTTCAGGCACAAAGTACTTAACGAAAACAGAGCCTGCATATCTATCCATCAAACTGAAACCCCAGTTTTAGCACTATGGCCCTTGGTCACCTCGGTCTAACAAATCTAAATGACATCCATTCAAATTGCTTCATAGATACTTGACCTCACAGAAATACAAACTAAATCTCTATTAGAACATTGGAATGTTGGGAGCTCCATTGAAGACAATAGAATGCTATGGGCTTCTAATGGCTGGTAAAAGCCCGGATCTCCAATATACCAATGTCTGTCGTTCACAGCTGTTGTTGTGAACAAAGGCCTCATGGAGCCCAGGGAGTTTAAATCCCCTAGGGCTCACTGAGCCTTTGTTTGATTTGTTAGAACAGTCTGCCCTCTAATGGTGGAATGTTCTAACAACCTTATAGCAGCTGGACTATACTGGCCATTAAAGGCCTGTTCCCTTGTTAAAGGCCCTCACCTATTTCTTGGGCCTTTAATGCTGGAGCAGGCCTTTAATGGCTGGTATAAGTCTGTTACATTTGACTTTATGTCTATATCTGAACATTGGAATGTTGAGGGCTCCATTTTAGATAATGGAGTTGCTCCTTGCTCATAATGGCTGGTATAAGCCTTCTGCTCCAACATTCCAATGTTTGCCTTCTTGTTTCACCCTTTTTAATTTAGAAAATTCTATCCTCAGTGTGTGAAATGTTCTAAAAGCCTTATAGCCATTGTGCCTCTGGCTATATCTGTTGTTAAAGGCCCTCGCCCTCATTATAATCCCTCGCCTGCGGCTCGAGCCTGCAACTCAGGTTCAAGGTCTTTAGCAACCGGTATAGCCCTTGGAAGTGGGCTATACGGCTATATTATATCTTCCTTTATTATAAATCTATTAGTTGGATCATAAATATACTTATATACATGAATTTAATAATTAATAAGTCACTCACATAACAGCACTGAAAAACTAACCAAGCAGACCAAACACTCATCCTATAAAGTTATAAACTTGGAAAAGTGAGAGTCAACTATTAAGAGTAGGGCACATGATTCCAAATTCTCTCTGACACACAAAGATTAACATCTCCCCAGCAGCCGCGGTCGGTAGTAGGAGTAACTGCAGGGCGGTGACGTGGGGAGGGGGAGGGGCAGGGTGGGGGATAGTAAACTATGGATTACGGAGGTTTACAGGTAAATTAACATATAAATTAATAAAACGAATTTCGTTGCGTGCACTGCATCGCTTTGTTTTAATAATTTATATGTTAACTTACCTGTAAACCTCCGTAATCCCTAGTTTACTACCCCCCACCCTGCCCCTCCCCCTCGTCACGTCACCGCCCTGCAGTTACTCCTACTACTGACCGCGGCTGCTCCACAGGCTGTTTTCTTATAGCCTTTCCAATTTCCCAATGCACATCGGCTAGGACTCAATAGTTTTGACCAAATCACTTTAGGCCTTCCTCAGGATGGACAAGAAAATCTCTATGCACATGTTACAACATCTTGTATTGATGTATATACAATATAAAAATATTGCATCAATTGTCAAAATATATTATACTGACACTTAATCCTACAAATATTCTCCAAGGTTCCCCCAGCCACCCTAAAAAACACTGTATCTCCCAATATTTTGGAAACAGTTTCTGTACATTTGCTTACATGGTTTTGCACAACACTATATATATTATTCAACATTTCTACCATCATTTTCATACAATAACCCATCAAAATAAACTTTCATGTTTATTGTAATCAAAGCATGTATACTACAGCAGCTGATTTGCCTCTTAGTTTACTTTTGGCAGTGTTGTCAGGGCGGGTAAGCATCATTGTTTCTATATTCATGTTTGAAAAGTGTCACTTATAAATAAATATTTCTCAATGCCCTGATATAATTTGATGTACCAAGTTGAATTCTACACCTTGCACAAGAGACGGTAGCTAAGTAGCTTACTGGTATTTTCTATAGGATGTATGAAACAGGTATTTCCCTCAAGGAATGGAAGATAGCATCCATACTGCCCCTCTTAAAAAAAAGCACATTTGATTCTAAAGATCCCAATAATTATTGCCCCATCTTGCGCCTCCCCTTTCCGCTCAGGAGATAGAGAAGGCTATAAACATCGAATTGCCTGGGTTCATTACGAGCAATGGCCTCCTGGATGGATGTAGGAAATGGAAATGGATGTACATTTGTAAAGCGCGAATTGCTGCCCGGAGGCGTCCAAGCGCTTGAAGATAATAGAGGAGACCTCATAGAGTGACTGAGTGGGGATTAATAGGGGAGATTGAAAAGGAATGTTTTTAACTGCTTTCGGAATGAGGAAAGGTTGGAGTTGGCTCTGAGATGCAGAGGAAGAGCATTCCAGGTCTTGGCTGCATTATAGGCGAACGTCCTGCCGCCCGACCTGGTCTTTTTTATTCTGAGGGGTGTAGCTAAGAAGGTCTGGCTAGAGCGGAGGTTTCTGGTGGGTATGTAATGGGTGACTAGATCCTGGATGACACCCAGGTTGGCTTTAGAAGACAACATAGTACTGAATCGGTCCTTATCACAGCTTCGGAAGAACTTAGACAGACCTTAGACATGGGTGGGAATGCTGCCTTGCTCTTATTGGACCTCACGGCAGCAATTGACACGGTAACTTAAAGTCTTCTTGTGGATCGTCTGTCTTCCCTGGGCATTAAAGATAAGGCCCTCCAGCTCTGAAGGTGCTTTCTTTCTGATCGAGAGCAGTTGGTTGCCTTGGATGAGTTCTCCTCCCAACGTTTTCCTTGCCTTGTGGGGTACCGCAGGGTTCCTCAGGGTAGTGGCGCACTCTATAAACTTAATTTTCATTTCAAACGCTTCTGTGTGTTAATGAAATACACTTTTTGAATTCTGAAGAGACTTCAGCATGTATTTATACTTTTCTTGCAAGATGTCTTTAAAATGAAGGGTTCCTAAAGTTTAGTGGTGCATGACACCTTAGTTACTTCTTTCTTTAACTGCAGTTAACCAGTAAAACACTTGCCTGTTTATTTGACATTTTTCTGAACATTATTGCCCAGTCAAGCAAACAGCAGGGCAGTGCTACTATTCACCAGGGGGCCACATGTAAAGGTCAAGAGGGCTGCATACAGCCCCCGGGCCGTACTTTGAGTATCACTGATCTAAAGCGACAATACCCATCACTATCGGTGAAGTGTTTTAAGTGCCCTGGATATCCACTCACTGGGGTGTAACACAGGTCTCTGCAGTCCCTGTGACTCAGGAAGCTCCCAACGTTCCAGCGCCCCCACAGCCTTCCAAAGCGTCCACTCTTGAGCAAAGGCTAGTGAATAGCTCTAAGATATGGGAGACTCTGAGCCCCTAATCACATTCTGCTCGGGGAAGGGAGGGGCTTGTCACCTCAAGGAACAAGCATTGGCATAGCCAATATGTCTCGCCTTTGGGACCTTATAAGTGTTTAGCCATGCAACAGTTGCGTAACTAAATACTTATAAGGTCCCAAAAGCGAGACCTATTGGCTATGCCAATCCTTGTTTCTGTTTATTACTGCTCTGTAGTAATGGCGGCACCCGTGCTTTAGCTTAAACATCTTAAGCTAAATCGGGTGCTGTGAGTGCTTCAAAAGTAAAGAATTGTCTATTTCTTTACTTTTGAAGCAATCTCAGCACCCGACTTTAGTAAGGGCATCAAAAAATGCTACCGCCGGCCACAGCTTGCAGTGCATGTGCACGAGTGGTGCGCGCGCAGCAGTAATCATGCTCCTCTGCTCAAGCGCGCGCCCGCTACATGCACTGCAAGCTGTGGCCGGCGGTAGCGCTGGGTCAGGCTAGACCTAAAAACAGACATTTGAAACGACAGATGCACAAAATTAAATTTACATGTCCTTTACCCTTGAAAGTGATCTTTTGGAGTACTACATTCTAAGAAGAACGACGTGAAACTTGAACTCCCCCACTGAATCCTGATAGATCGTCTTGGACAATGGCCTTAAACAAAGGTAAATAGCTGTTTTTATCTTTTGTGAGATTTTACTCTGTGGATATTGTTTGCACTTAAAACACTTACCCAGTGGTGATGGGCTACTGTCACTTTGTATATTTTTTGCATAGTTTTATGATTTTGATCTGTATTGATGAAATCAAATGAATACTTACTTGATATAATTGAAACTGTTCACAAGGTGCTCCATTATTTTTAGTGTCAATTAAGTTTTTCTGGATCAAAAAGACAGATTAAGGGCCAGATGTACAACCATTTTTTGTGGCTGCAAACGGGAAATCGGCCCGTTTGCGACTGCAAAATTGGTCGGCCCCAAGTACAAACCCTATTTTGCGAGTCCGTAACCTATTACCGACTCGCAAAATAGGATTTGCGACTCGGTATTAGGAAGGGGCATGCCAAGGGCATCCCTTCCTAATAGCAACTCGCACTTACAATTGCGGTCGCGAAACCCTCGCAATGTATCACCTACTTCAAGTAGGTGGTAAGCCACTCGCAAACATGAAGGGGTCCCCAAGGGACCCCTTCCCCTTTGTGAATGGAGGCAAAAGTATTTTTTAAGAGCAGGCAGTGGTCCTACGGAAACAGAAGCGTTTCATTTTTCTTTTTTAAATGCAGCCAAGGAAAACGGGCTGCATTTAAAAAATATATATATCTGCTTTATTTAAAAAGCAGTCGCAGACATGGTGGTCTGCTGACCCCAGCAGGCCACCATCCCTGGGAGTGCTAGTCATTCCCAATGGGTTTGCAAATTGCACTTGCCTCATGAATATTAATGAGGCATGCAATTTGCAATCCATTAGGAATCGCAAACACTGTTGTAAATTACTATTTGCGAGTCACAAACCGCCGCAATTTGTGACTCGCAAATTGTAAGGGGCGTACATCTGGCCCTATTTCTTTGTGATGAGTAATGAATTATGTTCATTCAGACTCAGAGTGTTTGCACATAGTGATGTGTTAATTTAAAGCGGAGGTGGTTTTATTGATGTTTATATATTGTTAGAGGCCAGTCTTTTCCTCTGTTTTTTTATGGGCCCTCCCTTGTCTTTAAAGAATAATAATAAAACAGACAGCATTTTGGGTAAAACGTCGTTGCTCCCACTTTGTTTTCTCCTCAAGCCTCCATTTGTCAGTCACATTCTATTGCTGTCATGCTCCTTTGACCCTACACCCGCCTTTCCCACCTGCCATTAACCCCTTCGCCGCGGCACGAACTCCACCGCGGCGCTGGGGAAGATTGGGGGCAGCGCGGCGCCGCCATGCTCATGACGGAACCACGCTGTCATGAGTCACGGGCGAGCTGTGCTCATGACGGAGTGGTTCCGTCACGACTCCGCCCACTCGCGCTAATCGCCCGCACAGGCGGGGAATCAGCGCCGCATGGGCGGAGCGGCCGCCAACGGCCGCAGCATGACGGAACCACTCCGTCATGAGCACACGGCGCCCGTGGCTCATGACGGAGTGGTTCCGTCATGAGCAGCGATGCGGTTAATGTTCTCTAGAGTTTAGGGAGTAGGTGAAAGCTTACTTCTTGATGAGCTGGCCTGTTGCAAGAGAGGGCAGTGGGCAAGGGGGTCGCTGTAATAGAATTCCCCGAATCAGAGGTACCAGTTCTCCCTGATATCATCGCAGTTTTTCTCTTTTTTTATCAGCAGTGTGAAGGAAAATAATATTTCTGCTCCCATGGCCCTTCTACCTTTTTCACTGTATACAGGGCATGGCGCCCCAGGAATCTATGGACTGCAGAGTTTGGAGCGAAGGCTGGTGAAAAAAAATGTGATTAAGCATTGTGAAGTTCAAACTATACAAAACAGTAAGAAGCTACGACGGGCAAGAGATATTTATCTCAGCTGCTGTGGAACGCTCAGATTGCTAAAGAACACTTTTCAAAAATATTCTGCGAGAGAAATCCCTTGTGCGAGATTCAGAGCATGATATGTCAAATGTATCCTATGATTATCGTGAACAGTAGTATTCATGCTATGATTAAAAAAGTTGCAATCAATGTAATTATACCGTTTGCAGCCAATAACTGTGCGTTGTGCTTTACACATGCAATATTGTTTTAGTTACAAGCGGGCTGGATTCCAATCTAATAGTCTAATACCTGTGACAAAGAGACTGATTAATTGGCGCTGGTGCCCTCAAGTCCGAAACCTGTTTTATGTGCAGTGGGTGGGTAGGGTCGTGTTTGTTAATGGTCATGGAAACATGTTTGTCTCAGATTTCACAGACTGTGCCACCAATGGACATGAGTGACAGGATTCACCACACGGATCCACTGCAGCCAAATGGTCTTCTCTTCCATGGGGGGGAGGGAGGGGATATTAGTGGTGATTGGTTAAATATAAGCAGACCAATATGTCGACAGCACATGCCACGCTGAGCAGGTGCCAAGGTGGCAGATGCAGCCACTGCACACCACACCCCTCCTGAGTAGCACCAGTGATGAGAGCCTGATGGCTAGTGCTGCACACCACACCCCTCCTGAGTAGCACCAGTGATGAGAGCCTGATGGTCAGTGCTGCACACCACATCCCTCCTGAGTAGCACCAGTGATGAGAGCCTGATGGCTAGTGCTGCACACCACACCCCTCCTGAGTAGCACCAGTGATGAGAGCCTGATGGTCAGTGCTGCACACCACACCCCTCCTGAGTAGCCCCAGTGATGAGAGCCTGATGGCTAGTGCTGCACACCACACCCCTCCTGAGTAGCACCAGTGATGAGAGCCTGATGGTCAGTGCTGCACACCACACCCCTCCTGAGTAGCACCAGTGATGAGAGCCTGATGGCTAGTGCTGCACACCACACCCCTCCTGAGCAGCACCAGTGATGAGAGCCTGATGGTCAGTGCTGCACACCATACCCCTCCTGAGTAGCAACTGTGATGAGAGACTGATGGTCAGTGCTGCACACCACACCCCTCCTGAGTAGCACCAGTGAT
Organism: Triturus cristatus; assembly: GCF_964204655.1. NCBI lineage: Eukaryota > Metazoa > Chordata > Amphibia > Caudata > Salamandridae > Triturus > Triturus cristatus. The sequence continues at coordinate 689,911,087 of NC_140594.1, forward strand.
GAGAGCCTGATGGCTAGTGCTGCACAACACACCCCTCCTGAGTAGCACCAGTGATGAGAGCCTGATGGTCAGTGCTGCACACCACACCCCTCCTGAGTAGCACCAGTGATGAGAGCCTGATGGCTAGTGCTGCACACCACACCCCTCCTGAGTAGCACCAGTGATGAGAGCCTGATGGTCAGTGCTGCACACCACACCCCTCCTGAGTAGCACCAGTGATGAGAGCCTGATGGCTAGTGCTGCACACCACACCCCTCCTGTGTAGCACCAGTGATGAGAGCCTGATGGTCAGTGCTGCACACCACACCCCTCCTGAGTAGCACCAGTGATGAGAGCCTGATGGCTAGTGCTGCACACCACAACCCTCCTGAGTAGCACCAGTGATGAGAGCCTGATGGCTAGTGCTGCACACCACACCCCTCCTGAGTAGCACCAGTGATGAGAGCCTGATGGTCAATGCTGCACACCACACCCCTCCTGAGTAGCACCAGTGATGAGAGCCTGATGGCTAGTGCTGCACACCACACCCCTCCTGAGTAGCACCAGTGATGAGAGCCTGATGGCTAGTGCTGCACACCACACCCCTCCTGAGTAGCACCAGTGATGAGAGCCTGATGGTCAGTGCTGCACACCACACCCCTCATGAGTAGCACCAGTGATGAGAGCCTGATGGCTAGTGCTGCACACCACACCCCTCCTGAGTAGCACCAGTGATGAGAGCCTGATGGCTAGTGCTGCACACCACACCCCTCCTGAGTAGCACCAGTGATGAGAGCCTGATGGTCAGTGCTGCACACCACACCCCTCCTGAGTAGCACCAGTGATGAGAGCCTGATGGCTAGTGCTGCACACCACACCCCTCCTGAGTAGCACCAGTGATGAGAGCCTGATGGTCAGTGCTGCACACCACACCCCTCCTGAGTAGCACCAGTGATGAGAGCCTGATGGCTAGTGCTGCACACCACACCCCTCCTGAGTAGCACCAGTGATGAGAGCCTGATGGTCAGTGCTGCACACCACACCCCTCCTGAGTAGCACCAGTGATGAGAGCCTGATGGCTAGTGCTGCACACCACACCCCTCCTGAGTAGCACCAGTGATGAGAGCCTGGTGGTCAGTGCTGCACACCATACCCCTCCTGAGTAGCAACTGTGATGAGAGACTGATGGTCAGTGCTGCACACCACACCCCTACTGAGTAACACCAGTGATGAGAGACTGATGGTCAGTGCTGCACACCACACCCCTCCTGAGTAACACCTGTGATGAGAGCCTGATGGTCAGTGCTGCACACCACACCCCTCCTGAGTAGCACCAGTGATGACAGCCTGATGGTCAGTGCTGCACACCACACCCCTCCTGAGCAGCACCAGTGATGAGAGCCTGATGGTCAGTGCTGCACACCACACCCCTCCTGAGCAGCACCAATGATGAGAGCCTGATGGTCAGTGCTGCACACCACACCCCTCCTGAGTAGCACCAGTGATGAGAGTCTGATGGTCAGTTGGCAATTTGTAAAAAAAACAATAGGTGCCAGGGCTCTCACGGAGAGGCAGCTTGCACCAGCTCATTTCTCCTGCTAGCACTGCCTAAATCAAAACCAACTGTTAACCAGGAAAGTATGGAGAGGATGTGGTTTAATGTCCGGAGCTGCAGGCCTCACAGCTGGGGAACCAGGTTCGAGTCTCATCGTCCGCTCAACATCCTGTGATTCTGGGCAAATCAGTTAATCTCCCCGTAAATTAATGTAGCCTTAACTGGTTCGCATGAAAAGCGCAAGTGTTGACATTTAAGTGCTGGTACTCAGCACCGGAAACCACCGGGTCAAATTAAGCACTGCAGTTTCTCCTTCTGCAAACCATGTGAAAAAAATGTGACCGGACATTGCGTATTTTACATCACAATGTCCCAAAGGACCCATCTGAAGTAAAAGATTATAGATTTTACGTGCCGATGCTCAGTGCCTATTGCAGCACAGTTTCCCCCAAAAATATTGCAAAATTAATAGATTTGTAGATGCTGTGTAATTAAGTAGGCGATATAATTTGGTTACTGAATCATGTTTTAAGATCTATAAGAAACATTCATTCACGTCCTCCTTAGCTGTACTTTATGCTAAACAGACAACACACAGACGACTAGGAAGCACACAATAATAAGGGCACATTTCAAACCATTTAAAATCGCGAATACTTTGAATACTTAATGGCTGTTGAAATGGTCGGAACGCATGCTCTTGGATGTTGGCCTAAGACAAGGTAAAGAAGAATAAAAAAGCCAAGCCTGGGGATCACCTGACTCAGAGGCGAAGTGTGATAAGAGAAGAGAAAGGCGCGCCTATCCTGACCAGAAAAACTGGCGGAATATCTGGCTCTAAGCCTGGGAGAGGCACTGACAGTTTTTTTTATCTGAACTCGTTATTTCCTTTCGATAACTGGAGTTTTTTTTTTCTTTTCCCTCCTTCAGTTTTAGTTTCATATTCTGGAACCAGAAAACCTTGAGAATAGAGACAGGAACCAAGAAAAGAAATACATTTCATTTCTACCTGTCCGGCCACTTACAAGGAGCTTCAGCCTCCCTAGAATGGAGACTTCCTCCCGCCTGTTCAGGCACTGCTGATAGTTCACTACTCTGGCTGGCCGCAAGAGATCACTTCACCCAAGTGCTCGGTTTTATTAATTGGCTCCATTTTGTCTGGGAATCAATTTCAATGCACTCGTCCTTTTTACAGGAGGCCAAAGATGGCCCCGCTGGAATAAGCCCCAAGTCTCTCTGCTCGGTGAGTTCACTCCTCTTGGCAGTGCCGCCTTTCATAATGGTTTGCCTCACTTTGGAGGACTTTTCCATTTAGAGACAGCTTATCATAGAAAATATATGCAAAAGTCAGTTCACATCAGAAAAGGCCACAATAAATAGGAGACACACTTAAAATTCGACTTTTCTTCATTCCATGTTTCAACTGTTAACAGCTAAGGCTGAAGATTTGCTCTGCTTGTGTTTTCCCACTCTGCATCATAGGCATTTCTAAACTCTACCCCCTCTAGCTCTGCTTGGCTCACCCAACATCTCTGTTTCTTACAATGCTCTCCCAAGCAACCCTTCTGATTTCTTCCCTCGTGTATGCCTCCTTTGGCCTATCACAAATCTCAATTTACTACTATGATCTCCCTAATCCCTTTCTAGAGATTCTTCCCTCCCCCACCTCCCTTTTTATTCATCCCAAACCTCATCCTATTACTATGATCTCTCAACTAACACCTTCTAGACTCTTCCCTTTTCTATCCTTCCATTCTCATATACAACATAGACTTGCATGCCTACCGCTCAAATTAACTCCTATTTGACTATATTAATCCACCATTAATTCTTTTGGGTTCCGGAGTAGTGTGCTACTCACCGTAATGTGCTTCAATGCCTCATCAGGGGTAGTAAGTGCTATATAAATACAATTACAATGCAATTACAATTACAAGAGCATCTAAATGTCAGTGGTAACACAAATAATTGTTGGTGCTACTGTGCATGGCAGAGTCTTTATAGAGATTTTGACTGTTATCCGAGGATCCGAAATTGTGCAGCCCCTCTTCTATACACTGTCGGATGTGAAGTTGACTGCACATCACCTCCTGAAACTTGGAGGAGCAGCAAAACAATGATTACAATGCATATATGTAACAGATCTAGGCCCATATTTATTAAGGTTTTGCGCCGCCCTTTTGCCCAATGCAAGGGGTGAAAGGGCAATGCAAAACCTGAATGAGAGGTATCAAGGCCACCTTGCATTGCCCTGCATGGCTTGATAAATCTAGAGTAACACAAAGCAGCGCAAATCACTGCCTTGCATTACTCTTCGGCAGGGAGGTGTGCCATGGGTGGAGCATGGGTGTTCCCTCTCATCCACCCATGCATTCCTACACATTTCTTGATTTACCAACTCTGGTAGACCTAGGAATACATCAGAATTGTATGCCTCCCCACCAGAGGTACAATAGGGAGAAATATCTTTGCTTCTCCACGTTGTCATTCTGCAGCACACTTAGAAAGAGGTAAATATCATTGAGAATTGTTTTTTGTGCAGGAACGTGCCCCTTTCTGCACAAAAACAATCCTGCCTACATTGCAGGCACTCTTGCACAATGGTGCAAGGGTGCCTGCATTGGCGCTATGCAGCAGTTTGTATAGTAGTGCAAGCAGACAGCAGGAATGTGCCATATATTGTGCCATATAATGTTAAATACTGGCATTCCTACCCTCTCCCTTTTATGCAGAACAGCAAGGTGAGTTGCTGCTTTGTGTGAAATATTGATTAACATGTCCTTAGAGTCGTGTCACTTCAGATATGCATGTTACTTTTTTGGGGGGGCGCAAAGGGAGGTGCATTCAAGTTCATGTCGGTGACAATAGTCACTGCTCAATATCAGAGCAGTATATGCATACAACCCTCAAAATCAAGCAGTGGTTGCCATGTCCTCATGCAAACACACAGTGTGTAGAATAAAACCTGCAACTTAGCCATTCACCATGTGTTTTTACCCAACAACACTAGAGCAGCTAAGGTTCTAGTACCCTTACTAAATTTGCGGTTGCTCCACCCACGACATTTTTTTTGTTCTGGTGGTTGCCCTTTTTTTTGTATTTTTCACTTACTTTGATCGCATGCTAATTTAGGGACCCCAAGCTGCATGTCTTGTGCTACTTAGGGTCAACCTAGGTGTACCCTCAGATGGGGGAGTCCCTAGATTATTCTCTCTTGTTCTCGAGGTGGGTCCCCATAGACGTTCACCGGTTGGTGATAAATGTTATAGTTTATTGGCTGCTGTATCTGCATTTAGGGGCGATGCATAATGGACTCCTCATTTAAATAAAGAACTGTATCCTGCCAAAAAAAGGGGCTCTTTGCATTTATTTATTTAATGAATATGGACGATTATACACAGTGCTTGCTTTAGGGCGATGTGACCAGTTCTGTTACACTGGGCGGCAAGCAAAGGAGTGGATGGGGTGTGGTGTGGCAGTTTGAAATATTCTATGGGTTTAAAGGCATCTGCGCATAGTTCGTTTTGTAGCCAGCAATTTCCATAATAAAATTTCACAATAACGTACTTGCAGGTGAGATCTGAGTTTTGTCTTATGGCAGTTTTGACTGATGATGTAGCACAGAGGATTCATTTAGCTGCTGCAAAGCACTACGTGTAACTTGCTGATCACAGATCTATATTTTAAGTTGACAGCTCAGTTAGTTACTGTTGTAGTCAAGGAGATCCATTTATTAGTGCAGACAACCCCGTTCAGTGTGGTACGTCTGAAATCCTGAGTTTGTGTTTCCCCAGCTCAAGCACTCTTAACATTTAGGGCCTAATTACGACTTTGGGGCAGTTGTTCTGGCTCTCCACCCACACAGCTGCACCAAAGCTGTGGAAGGACCGCCCACCTTATTACATGTTGAACTCATGTAAGGCGGAAGGTCCTTCGCCTTTCCCATGGTGGTGCCTTGAAAACAGGCACCGCAATGGGAATGGCAAAAAAGTTCCAGCACGGCATGGACAGTGATGTCCACGTGCTGAAACTTTGGGGGAATTCAGATGGGGGGCACAAGTTGTGCCCCCCTGAATGTATCCCCATTGCCGGGGGGCATTGGGGCTCTGTAGGGTCCCCTTTGTTCCTCCACCCCCATCCTTTTCATGGCAGGGTTCCCGTCATGAAATGGCTGGCAGTGGTGAAATTCGTAATATACTGAACGGGACTGCACCAGTCCTGCTCAGCATGCTACATTGTGGCACAGCTCTGCCACTGCCAGCAAACGGCTGTTCCCTGACGCAGCGGTAGTCTTCCACTGCAACGACTTTTGAAGTCGTAATGCAGCAGACAGACCACCACCACCACGAGTCTAGTGGTCTTACGACCGCCAAACTCGTAATCAGCCCCATAATGCTTTCCCAGAATGGATCATTTGTGACTCCTACATCTTGTAGCCATCATTATGTTATGTGGCCTATACTGGACAATGATTTACACACCTGTATGATGGCATTCTCTCTATATAATATATGTGTGATGTAAAGCACTCTGACACCCTACACTGAGTAGCGCTATAAAAGATAATAAATAAATGTGAAAGAAGGGCTATGAAGTGAAGTGAGGAACCGTTGGAGGGTTGTGGTGTCTGATAAAGGAATGCATGAAGAAGAAAGTCTTTTGGGGGCTCCAACGAATATTGTTGCACCTGACTGTACCAGTCCTAAAGCCGCCCTGACTATGCAGACTTTTGAATAACAATAGTGAACGCTTGGGCGAGTGCCAATGAAAGAATGGCAATGATCACACTCAGCGCACCAGTCGTGAGGGTTGTCCCTGACTGATTGAGAACATCTTCTTAGTAGACAATGATGAGTTCACCATGGTGGATGCTACTGTCCTCAAACAAAAACAACGGGAAGAACCCCTACAATAGTTATTCTTCATAATCAATGTTAGTTAGTCTCTGAGTCTTGTCTGAGGATAGCACATAAGAGCTCTCGCCAGAGCAGGCCCTCTGGAGTATGTACCAAAGAACTGATTAATGTGCTGCACTTTCTTGCAAGAGCACGTTTATAAATTTCCTTTCTCCTATGTAATTATTTTCCTTCTATGGTTGGGGAGCCTGGCCCATGTGCATCAGATTACTTATGTTAATTTGTTTTGTCAACTAAATCGTCTCCCGTTACTTTGTTGTTTTAACTGTTTTTAGATATTGTTTTTATCCTTTCCGTTTATTTTGTTATGTGCATCTCTCCTCATTTAACTTAGCTGCATTGACTGGCATTGCACACAAGATGCCTTTTCAAAGCTTTGCTTGTGCCAAAAAGGGACTGCTGGACATCTACCAAGCACTGGCATTACAAGATGGAGTTCAACTGAAGCGCAGGGAAGATGTACACAGACTGGCATCTGCGTGTGCCAAGGAGTGGTGCTTTCCTGACACAGAGCTATGTTGATATGGTTTGGACTAAGCATAATGCGCCGGTGAGGGTCTGCTGGCCTGTCCCGAGGACGTCACTGCCTTTGCCTGAAGCCTAGGTATGCGGGTCAAAGTGTCCCTGAACTGTGCATGGGGGTGCTTCTACTGACCATGGATTCCTGGCTGTTCGATCAGTAGCGGCCCCCCACCCCCCCAGCGCCTTGAGACCCTCGCGGGTATGTAGTGCGCTTTACAAATGATTGATTGATTGAAGATCATGCACACAGAGGCCCTGAATATTTGCTGGGTCTAGTAAGCTTGAAATGGTCAATGTCATCCTAGTGCCTGCACGTCATACATCTATCTAATTCCCTCCACAGCAGAGAGGTGTCCCCACTCAATAAAATGCCACGACCACACGTGCTGTGGCTCCCATTTTAGATGTTATAGTTTTAAAGGCAAACTCTGCTCAGATCAGAGCAGATTTCCTGATTTCTTAACTCTTGACTGAAGACACTAGATTCCACCTTGTTAGAATCTTCTTTTATGGGGGGTGTGGCTTGGCGCCTATGGGGTATGGCGGCTTGCTGATGAGGCTCCCGGCACGGCGCGAAGGCTTGCCGCGTAACGTTAACTCATTCTGCCGCATTCCTAATCTTCATGCTTCGGAAGACTCCAGGATCGTCATGCGGCACTCAGCGTTCATGAACTTTTACCGGGAGAGCAGCAATTAAAGGAGTAGCTCGGCTCTCGGCGCCACGATAGTGCGCCGCCATTTTGTTTGATGTTTTCCCTCTCATGGAGCTCACAGAACACGGTGCTGGTCTTCCTCTTTTATGGACAACCTGGAATTTCTCCCCAACTTTCTGGCTTTCTTTTACAGAGGGGTGCTTGCCTTTGCTTCAGAACACATAGGCATATGGTGAGATTGTTTACATACTTATTTGTGGTTTTTAGTGGGGAGATTTGCTATGGCAGCCATTTTGTACTTCCCACAACCATTTTTGCTGGCGAAATTTAAGTCTTTCATTTCTGGTTTTCGTGGCCTTCTTCTTCATGATTTTAAGAGCATGCATTTTGGTGCATACTAGTCGCCCTCTGCGCGACCATGATGTCATGGTGCATTTAATCTAAGAGTTGTGTCTTCTCAGAAATCTTCTCCCTCACTGTTTTGCCTGCTCTCCTCACTTTTTATTTCATGCTTGCCCATGCTACGCTCACCTGATACATGCCTATATGGTTTTCCTGTAGGTGATGGCACGTTTTTTTATTGATAAGTTGATTTTATGCTTGCTTGATTTACCTACTCTTGGGCTATTGTCGCTGCAAGCGTCTCCTGCAACTTATGGGCAGACTCAGAGGAGCTTTTTCTACGTACTCTAAACCAAAGCACGTTTTTGTAAAGAACTCAAAACTTTTCTCTGAATTTTCTAAACTACAAGATACTTGGGATCCTCCACCGGTGTGCTCTGAGGCAACAATGGATTCTAATCCTGTGCCCTCAGGGAAGGTTCTCACCAAGCGCCTGCAAAAAGACCCTCCGTCTCCACCTAAAGCGGCATCTCCGGTCTCCATGGAACTGTTACTAGATGAAATAAGGGCACTTCGACCTTTTGTGGAGGAAACCAACTCTAAAATACAAATACTTACCGATCAATGGTCTCAACCTGACACACGGCTAGCGACAGTAGAAAACAGAATGTCATCTATGGGAGATACAGTCGCTACTGTCACTCATCTCAAATCACAGTTCTCCTCGCTCCAGAAACAAATTGAGGACATTGAAAATCGCAACAGGCAGAATAATCTCCGCATTTATGGTCTGGCGGAGGGAGTCGAAGGAGCAGACTCTCATATGTTCTTTAAGTCCTTCCTCCCCAAGATGCTCCATTTACCAGAGGACACGGTTCTTAACATCCAGCGAGCCCATAGATTGGTCCGTCCTCCACCAACTGCTTCATCATCTAGATGACCAAGAGGAGTCATCCTATATTTTTTGGAGTATACTGATCTCTTAAAAGTTTTAGCAGCGGTCAAATCAGCTCTTATTCTCTTTTTTGGTGTCTCTAATATTTACACTCTTCATCACTTAACTTTATCTATTAATACGTCTGTAATTATTCAATTCCTTATGTTTCTGTCTTTGCATTATTTACCTATTTTAGTTCTTTCTTCTTGTATTATCAGTGATACTCTTTATTTTTGGTTTCCATCATCGGGCTTTTGTATTTTTCTCTTTCCTGTGTATGAGCTTGCTATTTTTCTTCCTCCTTTCTTTTTACACATTTAGTTTGGTGGCTCTACTGAATCAGATATGGCTGTCTTACCTTATGTTTTTTCTAAAATTTCATGTCTTTGAAACGTTAGGGGTTTAAATTCTCCTATTAAACGGAAACGAGTCTTAACCCATCTAGCTAAATTAGACTCTGATATAGCTTTTCTATAAGAAACGCATCTTAGAGAAGTCGAATCTTTAATGTTAAAAAGAGACTGGGTAGGGGAAGTTTTCTTTTCTCAAGGGGATGGCAAACGTAATGGAGTTATGATAGTTTTTCGGAAATCACTTCCAGTTAAACTTATATCACAAGACTCGGATGCTGACGGCAGATGGTTAAATGTCAAAATTTCTCTTAAAGGTGTTCCTGTTTCTCTTCTTAATGTTTATGCACCTACTGGTGGCGATACTACTTTCTGGCATACCTTAGCCAAGCAAATTACTCAATGCATAGATGATAATTTTATATTAGCTGGCGATTGTAATCAAATTTTTGACCCATTTGTGGATAGAGGTTCTCAAGTTCCCTTTATGCCCAACAAGTCGCATAAATCTTTTGTTCACACAATTACCCAGCATAAACTCCTTGACGCATGGCATATGTGTAACCCGGTTACCAGGGAATACACTTTTTACTCGCCAACCCACCAAACTCAGTCACAAATTGACTATATTTTTGTCTCACATAATATCTTGCAGACTCTCACACATGCAGAAATCATCCCTATTCTCTTACCAGATCATGCCCCTGTCTCAATAGGACTAGACATATTACCTAAAAGTAATGCACCTAGAAGGTGGCGTTTCAATAATTCTCTCCTTCTAGACCCAGTGTTTACATCTTCTTTTACTGTTTTTTTAATGAATACTTTGCTCTAAATCATTATGAATCTCTCTTATTTTCAACTGTCTGGGATGCTTTCAAAGCTTCAGCAAGAGATTTTATTATTTGTTATGTAGCTAAGAAACGGAAAACAGCACGTAAAATTACAAATGACCTCCTTCTTGACATTAAGAGATTGGAACATGAGTATTACACATCGCATTCAAAAGATTGCTTAACAACTCTTATAAACGCTAAACTGCAATTTAATAAGAAATCCACGGACAATGCCTCACTATATCTTTTAAAATCCAGTGCAAAATTTTATGGAGGCAAAAATAAAGCAGGGAAAATGCTGGCTAATTATCTAAAAATCAGTCACAACAAACTGAATATTGATTCTATATATATGAACATTCTGCTCTAAAATTTAAAGATGCTGAGATACTGAATGAGTTTTCTCTTTTTTACAAATCCTTATACACATCCGAAACACGTCCGACTGACCAATCATTGTCCCACTTTTTTTACAATATCCATGAATCCTAGCGTACTCCCGTTGGCCTTTCCTCTTTGGAAGCAGACTTCACACAACAAGAACTCCTTAAAGCACTCCAACATCTTAAAAAAGACAAGGCACCTGGTCCTGATGGTTTCAATGTCGAATTTTATCTTCACTTCTCTAAACTCTTAATGCCCAAATTATTTACCCTAGTAAACTCTTTTTGTTCACTAAATAGCTCCTCTGGCTCATTTTCAAAAGCGCATATTTGTCTCATATCTTAATACCCAGACCCATTTCCCTAGTCAACATGGATTATAAAAAAAATTCTAAAGCATTAGCTATACGTTTGGACTCCTACTTACCTAACTTGCTGGGTAAAAAGCAGTCTGTTTTTGTTAAGGGGCGTGTCATAACAGATAACACGCGACTTTTCTTTAATATTTTATCTAAATCACCCCATCTAAAACGACCCCTTGCAGCTATAGCATTAGATGCAGAGAAGGCGTTTGATAGAGTCGGATGGAATTACTTGTTTTATACTCTCAAATGGTTTGGCTTCGGCCCTAAATTCGCATCTTTGGTGTCCTTCCTTTATTCCAACCCTCATGCTGCTGTCTGTGCTAATGGCTTAATTTTTCCTTTTTTTGATTTAGGTAGAGGGGTGCATCAAGGCTGCCCCCTCTCTCATTTTCTTTTCAATTTAGTTCTAGAAACTTTTCTTTGCAAATTGCACCAAGACCCAAATTTATACGGTTTTCAGACGCCTAATTCTCACATTAACCTTGCAGCTTATGCTGATGATATTTTACTTTTTCTGTCAAAGCCCGAAGAGTCAATTCCTGCTTTTTTGGCGGAAGTGAAGACTTACTCTCTAATCTCCGGCTATAAACTGAATAATGAAAAATGCGAGATTTTGCCCTTAACTAAGTATACTTTTAAGTCAGACTTTCGTGCATCTAATTTCACGTGGAGGCCTGACCATATTAAGTATTTAGGACTCCACTTTGCCTCTACAATTTCCGATACAGTCATATTGTGCATGAATAAATGTATTATCAAAATTACAGAATTGACTACTAAATGGCATCCCCTTTACTTATCTTGGTGGGGGCGCTTGGACACCATAAAGATGATGCTGGCTCCCATAGTCTTATACACCATCTGTAACATTCCAGTCACTATACCAGTTAATTTCTTTAAGAGAATTAATTCCACTCTCACCTCCTTTTTCTGGTGTAATAAGAAACCCCGAATGTCATTACTAAAGCTAACTAGGCCGAAATCAGAAGGTGGAGTTAATTTCCCAGACTTTCCGGCGTATCAGAGGGCTTTCCTTTTGCGTCAGGCTTCCTTCTGGCTTCTTGGCTCCAAAGATGAATGCCCTCTATGGACTTCACTTGAAGGTCTATTCTTATCTCCCTTTTCTTTTCATGAATATCTTTCTTTTTCACACAAACCTCAGTCTCTTCCCACCCCCATAATTAAGACTACCTGTAAGCTCTTGGAGTCAACTTTTACTTCCACTAATAATACCTTAGATTCCTTTCTCAACTCACCAATTTGGCACAATAGGAACATACTCATTCGTTAGTCAGAAAAAAGGAGATCTCCCTTGGATCTCTAAGAGCCAACAATCATACAAACGCATAAAACTTCTTATAAACAAATTGCAGGGCAAGAATCGGCTTCAATGAAACAAACAAACTGTATAAAAATTCATTTATTAAAATAGTTCACAAAGGTATCCCACCTAGCAAGCAGTTGTACATATCAATTAAAAAACAGGTGGAAAATAATTTCACCAACATACAAGCAATTAAAATCAATTAGAGTTAAACATATGAAAAGGTGGCACACAATAATACAACATACCAACAATGGAAATCAATCTCAATACATGATTAAATGGTTCATAAAAAACAAAAGAATTGGGAAAAAGAAAAACAGAGAAGGAAAATTGTTCCAACTCAACAAAGAAAATCACTAAATCAGAGAATCATCGGTTGTGATCCCAATAAAGATATGATTATATTGCATATACGACACAACCCATATTATCATAGATTTTATCCGATTTTTCTTTTTTTGTTAAAGCATCGACGCGTTTCGGTAGGCCACAGGTAGAGCCAACACCTTCCTCAGGATATATTGCTGATCCCAATTATGTTCTGAAAAACATGTACAACAAACCAACATAAGTGTCTCCCCTTATTATTACGTAAATTAAAAAACACATGTTTCAGTGAATCCGACTTAGCCCGCTCAAGAAGTTCAAATGAAAACACTCATGTACTCATTCATACAACAATCAACACATTTGCTGTGTTGTCTATAGATGTATAGAACTTTAGGTTGAGGAGAACATATTAATTCCCCTAAGAACCAATTCATTTAGATAAATTTGTTTTTGGTAATATTTATCATCTCATTTTGCTACGCGTTTATAATAATGTAAATTAGGTAGCTAGTGAGAGAAAAGTTCCCTTTCTCACAAAATACGTCTTTAGTATGAGACAGCATAGCCATCAATATACAGTTATTTATTCCGTGATCAATGTGGCAAACTTAATTTATATATACTACTCCTCAGCACAAAGGTACTTTATAATGTTATTTACAAATAATCGATACGAGTGTATTTTTTGTATCTAGAGTTTTAGAAATGCTGGGTATTACCTTAGCGGTTCCTTTTTCTTTTATGAATTCTTTTAAACTTGCATGAAAAGTGGCGCCATAGGGCTAGTATTTCATCGGTTGACTTATGGATAATATTCTCATAAGGGTCTGTTACCTATTAAAGATACCAATGACATACAGATGTATGTTAAAAATTGACATCCACCCATAAGTTAGATTGTATTTCTAATTCATCTAATTCAGTTATTGCAGTCATACGATTATATATTTACCGATAAGTCTTTAGTGCAGCCAGATTGTATAGATGCACTTCCTTGACCAAGGTTTTCTAAGTTTGAGAGAGTCGTAGATAGTTGTCCTATCAGATATCTATAACAAACGAAGACACAAAGGTCTGTATCTCATAATACTATCACGCAGCTTTTCGGTCACTATCATAAAGGGCTGAAAATTATTTTCTTAAAACATCTAGGGTGGTATGAAATCGATTAACTAAACAAGGCTATACATTCACAAGTGTTAAAAACATCACTACCAATGGGGGTGACCATAAGGTGCACGAAACCTAGAATTACGTGGGTATACGAAAAAGTCGAAATCTGCCATATAGTTAAACATAACAGGCATATTGATTACTGCTATCGCTATCAAAGGAACCCGAATTACAGACTAATTCCTCACTGTATTGCTAGATAGCCTCCGTGTTTGTAGGTACCTTTAGGACTACTGATAAACTTCCGATGAGGAGTAGATGGAACCTCCGATATAGAGTGTCCCTATATTGAAAAGAACACAGAATGCCTCGATTAATAATATAGCTACCAGAGGTTACATCTACACTAGTAGACAACCTCAGTAAAAGATATAAGTACCTTTGACTAGTTCGAAAAAACCCTTCCAGCGTGGTTAGGATAGAGCTTGGATCCAAAGCGTCCCTATGAAGAAAGGATACAGTACATGAATAGCCATACTGATCCATTATTAACCGAGAGTGCGAGAAATTCTCTAATAGTATCTACATACCTTAGCAGGGCTCAACGCGGTCCACAAGATGGATTCCTTCAAAAATATTGAACAAGTAAGTCGTCCATTCTCCGACTTAAATATCACCTGGGAGATACAGACCTCGGAACTGGAAGAATCCACTTCCGGGTCACAGAGAGTAGACATAGAAATAGAGGATGCCGGCTCGAATGTCAACTCGTAAGTCTGTAACAAAGGACGCCATCTTGGTGCTGCATCGATACTGTCAAGGTCATGTATTAAAGCCCGTTATCTCCCATATGTGGGAGATATATCACCCAATTCAGTAACTAAGAGGGGCATCTCCACTCTGCCAGGTGGAGTGAGCTAACGATCACAACACCATGAGCACGAGGGATTGTGCATACTGGCCCAACAAGCAAAGGCAAAGGCAAAGAGAGGAGTGCAAGGCCACAAGCACGCCTTATCTCCTGTGAGCAAATACACTGGATATTACGGAAATAACTAGATGTCCTAATAAATTATGTTGAATGTATAGAATAGTAGTGTCACGTAATGGGGAAATAGCTCATGGAATCGACGCAGATTCTTATTATCCACACCGATACAAATAGTTGCCAGGCTCAGAAATACAGAATCATCTTACTAGCAAAGATTCCCACTCTTCACGTGAGTTGAGACCTTTCCTAGTGGTATTAAACTGAGAAATGTACCATTGTTCACGGGCCTTTCGTTTACAAGTCATGTTGCCACCTCTTTTGTCGAGCTTAACTTTCTCTAGGATAAACCAAGAGAAATCATTCTCTCCATGTCCTGCTTCCAGGAAATGTGCTACAAGGGGTGCTGTCACTTTTTTCATTTTTATAGCTGATCTATGCTCTTGCATTCTCACTCGGATTTCGCGACCAGTTTCCCCTATATATCCGAGATCACAGGGGCAGCGTAAGAAATAAATCACGTTTTTGCTCCTACAGTTGTTCAACGTTGTTGATCGAGTGGTGAAACCATTATAGGAGATTTCTTTTGCTTGAATACACAATGGACACACATTACAGGTACCGCATCTCACATTCCCAATTGCTGGAATGTTGGTGATCGTCCTTTGTGTCAAGTCACTCTCCTCACGATATGTATGCACCAACATATCTCTTAAATTGCTATTCCTTTTAAAAGCAAATAGCGGTTTATCCAATTTGGTTTCTTCATCATAATTAATGATGTGCCAGTGTTTATTAACAACATTTTTGATCTGATTACTGAGATGGGAAAATTTACTGACAAAAACAACTTTGTTAGGAGGTTCTTTTCTGACTGCTGGTTTATTGACCAATGCTTCGCGATCATAAAACCTAGCTCGTTTGAGAGAATGAGACAACAATTTATTCGGATAACCTCTATCCTTGAACTTACGCTTCAAGTCTCCTGCATGCCTGTAAAAGTCCTGTATATCAGAACAATTCCTTCGAAGCCGAAGGAATTGGCTGAACGGAATACTTTCTCTTTGGGACTTTGGATGGAAACTAGAATAATGGAGGAGAGTATTCTTAGCCATTGGTTTAGTGAACAAATCAACATCAAGGCACCCTTTGGATTCTTTTATGGTGATATCGAGAAAGTCTACCTTGCTATTACTATAATGTGATGTGAACCTCAAATTGGGATCACCCTGATTCAACCAATCCAGAAAGACATTTAGTTTCTCGGTGTCACCCTCCCAAATAAAAAAGATGTCGTCAATGTAGCGGTACCAGCCCGCTACATTTTCGAAAAAGGGGGCCACCTCATTGTAAATGTGTTTAGCCTCAAATTGGCCAACATAAAGACAGGCCAAGTTGGGAGCACAGGTAGCCCCCATGCTGGTCCCTTTGAGCTGTTTGTAATAGTTATCCTTGAATAGAAAAACATTATTTTTCAAAATCAAACTAACACAGTTGACAATGAAGTCAGCATTAGCTCCGCCTAAATCCTGATCCCTCAGGATATCGCGAATGACCTCCACCGTGTCATTTTGTGGGATATTAGTGTAGAGAGACTCAATGTCCAGAGTGACCAGACATTGGGTCTCTCCACAGAAAGGCAGTCCCTCAACAAGCGAGATAATGTGTGCAGAATCTCTCACATAAGATCTTAAATTACACACAATGGGTCGTAAAAAGTGGTCGACATACTTGCTTACAGGTTCTAGAAGAGAGTTAATGCTGCTCACAATAGGTCTCATTGGTGGGTCAGTGGCATTTTTATGTATTTTGGGTAAGCATGCTTACCCAAAATACATAAAAATGCCACTGACCCACCAATGAGACCTATTGTGAGCAGCATTAACTCTCTTCTAGAACCTGTAAGCAAGTATGTCGACCACTTTTTACGACCCATTGTGTGTAATTTAAGATCTTATGTGAGAGATTCTGCACACATTATCTCGCTTGTTGAGGGACTGCCTTTCTGTGGAGAGACCCAATGTCTGGTCACTCTGGACATTGAGTCTCTCTACACTAATATCCCACAAAATGACACGGTGGAGGTCATTCGCGATATCCTGAGGGATCAGGATTTAGGCGGAGCTAATGCTGACTTCATTGTCAACTGTGTTAGTTTGATTTTGAAAAATAATGTTTTTCTATTCAAGGATAACTATTACAAACAGCTCAAAGGGACCAGCATGGGGGCTACCTGTGCTCCCAACTTGGCCTGTCTTTATGTTGGCCAATTTGAGGCTAAACACATTTACAATGAGGTGGCCCCCTTTTTCGAAAATGTAGCGGGCTGGTACCGCTACATTGACGACATCTTTTTTATTTGGGAGGGTGACACCGAGAAACTAAATGTCTTTCTGGATTGGTTGAATCAGGGTGATCCCAATTTGAGGTTCACATCACATTATAGTAATAGCAAGGTAGACTTTCTCGATATCACCATAAAAGAATCCAAAGGGTGCCTTGATGTTGATTTGTTCACTAAACCAATGGCTAAGAATACTCTCCTCCATTATTCTAGTTTCCATCCAAAGTCCCAAAGAGAAAGTATTCCGTTCAGCCAATTCCTTCGGCTTCGAAGGAATTGTTCTGATATACAGGACTTTTACAGGCATGCAGGAGACTTGAAGCGTAAGTTCAAGGATAGAGGTTATCCGAATAAATTGTTGTCTCATTCTCTCAAACGAGCTAGGTTTTATGATCGCGAAGCATTGGTCAATAAACCAGCAGTCAGAAAAGAACCTCCTAACAAAGTTGTTTTTGTCAGTAAATTTTCCCATCTCAGTAATCAGATCAAAAATGTTGTTAATAAACACTGGCACATCATTAATTATGATGAAGAAACCAAATTGGATAAACCGCTATTTGCTTTTAAAAGGAATAGCAATTTAAGAGATATGTTGGTGCATACATATCGTGAGGAGAGTGACTTGACACAAAGGACGATCACCAACATTCCAGCAATTGGGAATGTGAGATGCGGTACCTGTAATGTGTGTCCATTGTGTATTCAAGCAAAAGAAATCTCCTATAATGGTTTCACCACTCGATCAACAACGTTGAACAACTGTAGGAGCAAAAACGTGATTTATTTCTTACGCTGCCCCTGTGATCTCGGATATATAGGGGAAACTGGTCGCGAAATCCGAGTGAGAATGCAAGAGCATAGATCAGCTATAAAAATGAAAAAAGTGACAGCACCCCTTGTAGCACATTTCCTGGAAGCAGGACATGGAGAGAATGATTTCTCTTGGTTTATCCTAGAGAAAGTTAAGCTCGACAAAAGAGGTGGCAACATGACTTGTAAACGAAAGGCCCGTGAACAATGGTACATTTCTCAGTTTAATACCACTAGGAAAGGTCTCAACTCACGTGAAGAGTGGGAATCTTTGCTAGTAAGATGATTCTGTATTTCTGAGCCTGGCAACTATTTGTATCGGTGTGGATAATAAGAATCTGCGTCGATTCCATGAGCTATTTCCCCATTACGTGACACTACTATTCTATACATTCAACATAATTTATTAGGACATCTAGTTATTTCCGTAATATCCAGTGTATTTGCTCACAGGAGATAAGGCGTGCTTGTGGCCTTGCACTCCTCTCTTTGCCTTTGCCTTTGCTTGTTGGGCCAGTATGCACAATCCCTCGTGCTCATGGTGTTGTGATCGTTAGCTCACTCCACCTGGCAGAGTGGAGATGCCCCTCTTAGTTACTGAATTGGGTGATATATCTCCCACATATGGGAGATAACGGGCTTTAATACATGACCTTGACAGTATCGATGCAGCACCAAGATGGCGTCCTTTGTTACAGACTTACGAGTTGACATTCGAGCCGGCATCCTCTATTTCTATGTCTACTCTCTGTGACCCGGAAGTGGATTCTTCCAGTTCCGAGGTCTGTATCTCCCAGGTGATATTTAAGTCGGAGAATGGACGACTTACTTGTTCAATATTTTTGAAGGAATCCATCTTGTGGACCGCGTTGAGCCCTGCTAAGGTATGTAGATACTATTAGAGAATTTCTCGCACTCTCGGTTAATAATGGATCAGTATGGCTATTCATGTACTGTATCCTTTCTTCATAGGGACGCTTTGGATCCAAGCTCTATCCTAACCACGCTGGAAGGGTTTTTTCGAACTAGTCAAAGGTACTTATATCTTTTACTGAGGTTGTCTACTAGTGTAGATGTAACCTCTGGTAGCTATATTATTAATCGAGGCATTCTGTGTTCTTTTCAATATAGGGACACTCTATATCGGAGGTTCCATCTACTCCTCGTCGGAAGTTTATCAGTAGTCCTAAAGGTACCTACAAACACGGAGGCTATCTAGCAATACAGTGAGAAATTAGTCTGTAATTCGGGTTCCTTTGATAGCGATAGCAGTAATCAATATGCCTGTTATGTTTAACTATATGGCAGATTTCGACTTTTTCGTATACCCACGTAATTCTAGGTTTCGTGCACCTTATGGTCACCCCCATTGGTAGTGATGTTTTTAACACTTGTGAATGTATAGCCTTGTTTAGTTAATCGATTTCATACCACCCTAGATGTTTTAAGAAAATAATTTTCAGCCCTTTATGATAGTGACCGAAAAGCTGCGTGATAGTATTATGAGATACAGACCTTTGTGTCTTCGTTTGTTATAGATATCTGATAGGACAACTATCTACGACTCTCTCAAACTTAGAAAACCTTGGTCAAGGAAGTGCATCTATACAATCTGGCTGCACTAAAGACTTATCGGTAAATATATAATCGTATGACTGCAATAACTGGATTAGATGAATTAGAAATACAATCTAACTTATGGGTGGATGTCAATTTTTAACATACATCTGTATGTCATTGGTATCTTTAATAGGTAACAGACCCTTATGAGAATATTATCCATAAGTCAACCGATGAAATACTAGCCCTATGGCGCCACTTTTCATGCAAGTTTAAAAGAATTCATAAAAGAAAAAGGAACCGCTAAGGTAATACCCAGCATTTCTAAAACTCTAGATACAAAAAATACACTCGTATCGATTATTTGTAAATAACATTATAAAGTACCTTTGTGCTGAGGAGTAGTATATATAAATTAAGTTTGCCACATTGATCACGGAATAAATAACTGTATATTGATGGCTATGCTGTCTCATACTAAAGACGTATTTTGTGAGAAAGGGAGTTTTTCTCTCACTAGCTACCTAATTTACATTATTATAAACGCGTAGCAAAATGAGATGATAAATATTACCAAAAACAAATTTATCTAAATGAATTGGTTCTTAGGGGAATTAATATGTTCTCCTCAACCTAAAGTTCTATACATCTATAGACAACACAGCAAATGTGTTGATTGTTGTATGAATGAGTACATGAGTGTTTTCATTTGAACTTCTTGAGCGGGCTAAGTCGGATTCACTGAAACATGTGTTTTTTAATTTACGTAATAATAAGGGGAGACACTTATGTTGGTTTGTTGTACATGTTTTTCAGAACATAATTGGGATCAGCAATATATCCTGAGGAAGGTGTTGGCTCTACCTGTGGCCTACCGAAACGCGTCGATGCTTTAACAAAAAAAGAAAAATCGGATAAAATCTATGATAATATGGGTTGTGTCGTATATGCAATATAATCATATCTTTATTGGGATCACAACCGATGATTCTCTGATTTAGTGATTTTCTTTGTTGAGTTGGAACAATTTTCCTTCTCTGTTTTTCTTTTTCCCAATTCTTTTGTTTTTTATGAACCATTTAATCATGTATTGAGATTGATTTCCATTGTTGGTATGTTGTATTATTGTGTGCCACCTTTTCATATGTTTAACTCTAATTGATTTTAATTGCTTGTATGTTGGTGAAATTATTTTCCACCTGTTTTTTAATTGATATGTACAACTGCTTGCTAGGTGGGATACCTTTGTGAACTATTTTAATAAATGAATTTTTATACAGTTTGTTTGTTTCATTGAAGCCGATTCTTGCCCTGCAATTTGTTTATAAGAAGTTTTATGCGTTTGTATGATTGTTGGCTCTTAGAGATCCAAGGGAGATCTCCTTTTTTCTGACTAACGGTCTTGCTTGGCACCCCACTCCCTTGGTATAGGGGTCCCTCTCTCTCTGTTTGACACATACTCATTCGTACCAAGCCTTTTTATTGGAAAATCTGGAGACGAAAGGGACTTTCATGGGTTTATCAATTGTTCTCTGGTCCTGACTTCCTCTCCTTCACGTCACTTAGCACATTATTTAACCTACCTGCCTCGTTCATTTCTAAATACTTAAGGACGCAGTGATGGCTACATATGCCCAATTTTCTACCTTATCTGTTACTCCTGTTGCTCCCGACTCTTCCTCACGCCTCTGCACTTTGTTACAGTTCCGGCCCAAAGCTTCCACTATTTCTAATAATTTACAAACCACGAACTTAGATAGACCGAAATCCAACATAGAAAAATTATGGGAGCGTGACTTCATGACATCATGGCCGATATCGCTCTGGACCAAAATTTGGATCAAAATACGTAAATCTTCCAGAGCGGCCAACACAACACAAACATTGTTTTTTGTTTATAACAGACTTTTATTCACGCCGTTCACTTTAAGTAAAACATTCTCAGCTGCCTCGGATACTTTTTGGACATGCTCATCTCCAAATGCTGATTTATTCCACATGTTATTTTACTGTACATGTGTATATAGCTTTTGGCAGCAAGTTTGGTCCCAAATTAACAGAATTTATGGTACTAAGGGCCATATGTAGGTAGCTAAATACCGGTCGGTAACGGCCGAAATTCGGTAAATATGCCGTTACCGACCGGTATTTAGTCAAGTGAGATGTAGGAGGCAAAAAAAACTGTTTTCGGTAAATATGAAGCGGTAAATACCGATTCATATTTACCGAATACAGATTTACCGAATCAGTAAATATGAAGTGGTAAATATGAAGTGGTAAATATGAAGTGGTAAATATGAAGTGGTAAAACTGAAAAAGACATGTAGGTAAATTCGGTAATTAAGAAATCCATGAAATTCGGTAATTAAGAGTCGGTAATTAACACGGATTGAAAGCAGGTGGTAAGCATCAACAGTGCATAAAAGCAATCCCAAAATGCAACAGCATGGACAACATGGCCGCTCTGTATGTCATTGCAAGGCGCCTACGTCTACAGGCAGCAGGTCTGAGGATTTGGAGACGGGAGGAACGCATTTACAGACAGCGCATCACACTCTTTCAACAGACTGAGGCTGAGATACATGAAAGGTACAGGCTACACCCACAAACCATCATGGACCTGATCAGGGACCTGCACCCACTCCTGGACCAGCCAACAAGAAGGGCGCATGCCATACCACCACATGTGCAGGTGCTCTGCAGCCTACATCTACTCGCATCTGGCAGTTACCAGGGGGTGATAGCTGCGGTGGGCGGTGTATCCCAGAGTTGCCTGTCCCGTTTCTTCAGGAAGTTCCTGGATGCCATGATGCAGAGAATGCACCACTACATCAGCTTCCCAAACACACAGGCTGAACTGCAGAAAACTAAAACTGACTTTTATCACATGGCACAGTTCCCCCATGTCACTGGCTGTATTGATGGCACACACATCCCAATCTGCCCACCAGCTGCCACTGAGCACATCTACAGGAACAGAAATTCCACCCACTCCATCAATGTGCAGGTAATCTGCGATGCAGGGAACATCATCACTGATATTGTTGCGAAGTTTCCTGAGAGCACCCACGACTCCTACATCTTCCAGAACAGTGGGATCTACACACGACTGCTTGCTGGAGAATTTGGAGAGGGATACCTGCTAGGTAAGTAACAGTGACGCCCCATGAAACTTGCAAATCATAGTGTATTGAGGCATGTGGCTGATGTTCCCTTTTACTCACCTAGGCGACAGTGCATATGCCGTGCGGTCATTCATCCTCACTCCCTACCTACACCCAACAACCCAGAGTGAGAGACGATATAACGTGGCACACAAATCTACACGCAACGTGGTGGAGCGCACGTTTGGACTATTGAAGAGCAGGTTCCGCTGCCTCCACAAGAGCGGAGGCGCACGCCAGTACACACCCATCATCTGTTGCAAGATCATTGCCACTTGTGCAATGCTGCACAACCTTGCCACGAAGAGAGGTACAGAGGTGGAACTAACAGATTTTGAGGACAATGAGGATGATTCAGGTCAGCCAGAGGCCAACGCTGCTGGAGTGCCAACAGCAACAGATGGGAGAGAGAGACGGGCAGAGATCACATGCAACTATTTCTGAGTAAGTAAGGGGACACAGCCAGTTGTTGTATGTCATGACGTAGTTTTAATGCGGCACTACGCCACAACACACAAAATATGCCATTCTGGCAACATAGCGTAAGTACAAGGAGTAAGTCCAGGGTTACGTCACCCAATAGTCTTTGGCTATGCGGTGCTGCATTAATGCTTGCGTCCACGCGCTACAGTGTGGGATGGCACGGATTGAGCCTCCTCACTACTGCCAACCCCAAGCCGCCTGCTGCTCCTGCGGGTATCTGGGACCGGGGGTGTTATGCTGCTCCTGCTGCTGGTGTCGATGCTTTCTGCAGCATCCCCTGCACCAGTTGTGGCCGCCTGACTAGTCAATAGCACCTCAAGTGCACTTGTGACCTGCACCATCCCCCGAGACACGTCGCTGCTGCAGTGTGTCAGGCCCTCCTGCATAGACACAGAGCGCCGGCAGAGTAATGATGTGGCAGTTGCCAGCCGGTTGAGTGCCCTGGTGTGACTGTCCCTTCTCTGCCGTTCCCGGCGCCGTGCAGCTCTGTCAGCATCATATTTTCTGCATAACAGCTTGATGGACTGGGAGATGTCCTGAATGCCCGCTGCCATGTCACCCATCCCCACCGCCATTGTGCTGATGTTCCTGTCCATGTTTGCAAAAGTGGTTCTCAGTCCACGCATATGTCGCTGCACTGACATCACTGCCTTTGTTTGCAGGCGCTGTTGCTTCAGCATGTTGCCCTCGAGCCCCGAGAAGACCCCATGGCTGTCGACGTCTGCTGGTGGACTCTGCACCCGCGACCTGCGGTGCCGTCTTGCACCCGTGTGTTCTCCCTGTGAGGTGGAGGGCACAGTGGCATGGCTCCCATCCTGGGGCATAGTGTTTGGCTCCGGGCCCCGGCTGTCGTCCGATGTGGTGTCTAACGTACGCAACCTGGCAGCAGCACGCCTCCTCGACCTCACAAATGCACGCGGTGATGTGGCCGGTGACTCAAACATGAGTGGCGATGCTGGCTGTGGTAGAGGTGACGCTGCCTGTGGTTGAGGTGATACTGGCTGTGGTAGTGGTGATGCGGGCTGTGGTGGTGGTGATGCTGGCTGTGGTAGTGGTGATGGTGGCTATGGCAATGCTCCCTGGGCGGAACTTGTTCTGGCCAGAGCTGACCTGTCTTGCCGGTGTGCCCTCTCTCCTGTAGCATGTGCAGTCCTGCGCGATGTTACATCTGTGGACAGAAATGCAACATCAGCTCAGTGTACCTGAAGCCCTGCATTGCTAGCATCACAATAAATTTATGTAACACTCTCACATTGTCCTCTGCATCCTTTTGGCTAATGTGTGTACCATGCATTGTTGTTCTGTGCTATTCAGTTCACGGTTGGGGTTTCCCTGACTACATCTCCCATAATGCATTGCCTGTCTGCACTAACCCATGGACTGGAGTGGGATACTCATTTCACTATGGGGGATGTGGGATAGGGGTAGGGGGGGCTACATTGCTGTGCATTCGTCTTACCTTGTTGGGTGGCGGCTCTGGCAGAGCTGTCGGCATCCCCAAGGCCCACAACGCTCTCGTGCTCTATTGTGGCCTCCACCAGCTCCTCCAGTTCGGTGAGGGCAGGTGCCCTGTTAATTCCACCTCCTGTCCGGCTGGCCTCCTTCTGTATTTCCCCCATCTTCCTCTTTGTGACGATCCTGAGGTCGTACCAGCGCTTTTTCAGGACCTCAATGTCCCTGGGGGTCACTCCAACCACATTGACCTGCGCCTGGATTCCCAGCCATATATTGCGCTTCTCTGACTCTGGGACTTGCAGGGACTGCCTCCCAAACAGCTTCTGGTGCTGCTTCACCACCTCCTCCACTAGCAACTGGAGTTCCCTGGGGCTGAATTTCTGCTTCCTCCTCCTTTCCCCGCCATCTCTCTGTGTCCTCTGGCTGGACATGGTGGTTTTGAGCTGCACAATCAGGCACTGGCTCCCTGCCTCTCCTCTGCACTCCCAGCCTCTCCAGGGTCTGTTGATTGTGTGCACCTGCCTGGGTGTGGCCACTTCCTGGTTGGGTGGGGTGTGGTTGCACAGGATTGGCTGTTTCATCTAGTCATGTGTTTTCGTTTATCCGATTCGGTAAATACCGATTCGGTATTTACCGATTCGGTAAATACCACCTCGGTATTTACCGAATCGGTATATACCAATCGGTAAATACCACCTCGGTATTTACCGATTCGGTAAATTCCGATTCTTTAATACCGAATGTTACCGAATCGGTAATTATTACCGAATGATTACCTACATATAACTTTCTGATTCATAAATACCGATTCGGTAAAGTTCGGTATTTAAGAATCGGTAAATTATATTTACCTACATGAGGCCCTAAGTTTCTTTTTTCCTTTATTCATATTTTTTTAGGAAGTTTATCACATATTTGGGAGCATCTTACGTTGAATGGCAAAATTATTGACTTGTTAATTGCGGATGCTTTTCAGCAAATCACCACAAATTGGAAAGACTTCACAAAGATTTCTTATAAAGCTTGGTGGTACGCTGTGTGTCATAACCATAGATTAGATACCTCCTTTTTTCATCCTGTACACTTGGCAACGAAGCGCTTAAATCTATGGTCACCTGTTACAGTGTATATTGATGCAAGTGCTAAACGATTTACCATGCCACAGCCATTCCAGGAGGAGGTCCTTAAACCACCTTGATACTCTTAAACGTTCCTAAAGTTATTTATACTCTACTGATGCTCATTTTCCATTTTTATTGCTTTAATTCTCTCTTTATTGCTTTTTGGTCTGATATGTGTAACCTTTTTGAGATGGATTTAGAGTGTAATGACAGAATGTTCATATTTTGTATTGTATGATGACACCTTTACTGCTTCAAAAATAAAAAATTGAATTTAAAAGAACCTTGTTTTATTCTCCACCCGGTTGCACAGTTAATATTCAAAGTTATCATGGGAATTCTGGTGTTCTTGATCAGTTAGAAAGCCAGAACAGGTATTTGTGTGTTTCTCTTTTTGCTGGGAGAATCATGACCCTTGATGTTCTCTTTTGTTTCTGAACAGCTCAGTGTCTGCGATCAGTCAGTGACTGCAAACAGTATATATTGTGTGTAGCTTGGCTTGCAAATGTTGCCACTGCTTTAATTTGTATCATTTTATTGCTGTGTGTGATCTACATTTTGGGCTACTGTTTATTTGTACAAGTATTGGTATATTTAGGGTTGGATTACAATAGGGTTCTTTTGTACTAAAATAGTAACTCGAGCTGGACATTCCATCTTTATTGCAATTGTTAATTGTGTTGTACTTGATTAATTCTCAACTTTGACACCATCTTCTTTGACACAAGCATTGACCCTTGGGCCAAGGCACCTTTAACAGTCGAGGAGGCCTGGGAGACCATCGTATCCATGGCAGACACACTGCCCCATGCTCTGTTTAGAGGGGAACACGTGCAATCTGACCTCTGATATTAACAAGTTGTCCATGTAATCACAAAGGCAAAGATGTGGACAAAACATTTGACAGCAACTGTGGCAGTCTATTTCACAAGGTCTGTCATCTGCTCCACGTCCACAAGGTAGTCAACATGATACAGTAAATATCGAAGCAGTCCAGGATTCAGTGGGGACTTTCCCTTCCCACACAACCCTAAGCATCCTTTCTAGTCCATCATGTCAGTGCCTTCCAAGGGCATAGCCTGACTGGACTGCTTCTCTATATCCGCAACAAACATTTCCTATTTTACAGCTAGGTACAGGAACAACCACAACTACATTCGCAGGCAGTGATATGGTCCATGGAGAGAAATACAAGAAAAATACATTTGTTGTTTATAAAATATTAAAACACATTCAAATAATGAACACATTTTATTCCAGATATGTAGGTGATGTTAATGTTGAATATATTAAAACTAATGTAATACAGAGTAAAAAGCATATGTGTAAATCTGCATCAGGAGCATTCGATGTATTACATTTTTAATTAGCGTACAGGGTGCATATTTTAAAACTTATGTTGGATTCATCTGAATAATTGCGATCAAATATTTTCATTGTTAGAGGGTTTTTCACAACGAAAATTATGTTTGTATTAAGTACATACTGTATTACTTCGTCGCCGCTCTTTGATGTTCAAATCACCTTAATGAGCTAGTAAAAATCACCCGTATAAAACATTTGTGATCTTTATTTTAACAATTGTAATATGTATTTATTAACAATACACAAATGAGGAGCCGACACAAACAGGTGGTGGCTTTGATATTTGGCATTCAGAAAGGACAAGTCTCAAATTATAAATTTAAAGTGGATAAACTTGCTCTGTTTGCTTTTCCTTATCATAGGATTAGCATGCCACAGAAGGTATGAGGAGCTATGTACTAAAATAATGTTACTATTTTGATGTAAATATATGCATTTGGAAGTGTCTTCGAAAGATGTGTGCAGGCTAGATTCTCAGAAACAAATATATTCCTTTCACAGGTTAAATCTGTATTCAGAGTCACATGCTCTGAGCTCCATCGTCGATGCCGCCATCTTTCTGGCCCGTGCCAACTTTGACTCCCTGATGTCTTGGTCATCCCACAAAGGATAGAAAGACAGCGTGAGGTGCATAATCTCTAGCGAAGCTAGCCCTGCACACACTGGATCTGCTTTCAACAATCAAAGGTGCAAACTCTGCTTTCATGGTGACCAACTGTGGTTTTGTGCTTCCAAGGCTGAAATACCACATAAGGTGACGAGCTGAAGAAAAGGATGTTGTGTTGCAAAAGTTGAATGCGCACCTTCAGGAAAGAAGATCAGACCGGGAGTATGGATTCATCAATGCACCAGGTAGATCTGTGGGACAGAGAGAGTGATTCATCCCCTTGAACCTTCTGCATGGCTTATCTTGTAAATGCTCTATGGAGAAGACACCTACCTTGTAAATTACATGAAACTGATGCCCATTTTGGATCAGGACATTCATCTGCTCGAATTTGAGAAAATGTTGCAGTGACATTGACCATGGTACACTGGAGTTATATGCAATAAGGCCAAATTTAAAGAGTTTTTAGTTCTTGTAAATAGCTCGAAAAGTAGTGTTTCATGAACACGCCTGTTTTTTGAACTGAGACTAGACCCAGCACTAGCATGCATCAATTGACAGCAATGACTTCGAGATCAGGCAGGCTCTCCAACTGCTCTCTCTGAATTTTTTCTAGTCCCCCTCTAAACACACATCATCCACAAACCATCAGCAGTCTATTTAGCTGGATGTATCAATAATGTTGGTTCTGGGGTGCTTTGAACCAGTTTTCCATGCCAATTCAGTAGCCGTTCTTCCAGTGTGGTGGGAGTTCCAGATAATCTTTGGATTTGGGTGTCTTTTTTGCAGATTCTTAGCTATCTGGGCTACTTCTGTTCATGGGTGTAGCATAGGTGCGATGAGCCTTGATGCAAGCTGTTGGACCTGGCCTCATGGCGTGGTCCTTAACCCCCTGGATTGTGGCCGTTCCCCGCCCCGGCCGTCACGGGCCACCCGTCTGGACTGCACCAAGGCCCTTCACCCGGAGCTACACGTGGTCGCATACTCCTCGTGGCTCCGCCATCTTGTTGGCATCCCCGTCACACCGTGCCCCAGCCGGCGCGACCTCGCTCAACCCAGCCTCGACCCCAGCGAAGCCCCGACATCGAGGCACCACGAACTGCCAGGGGGTGCCGCAGGAACCATTCATCGCCCCGGCGGAGGACAGTATCGATGGGACCCCCAACTGTCCTCCCCTCTCGAGGTGTGATCACCCTGCAAACTCCCATGGGCCTGGCGCCTCTCCTGCTGGGCGTCTGGCCACCTCCACCCGGCCACTCCGCCCCCTCGGGCGCATAGGTCCGGACATCAAAGGGCTCCAGACCTATATCTGGGGCGACCCCACCACAGCTCGGCAGTTGTATCCCGGAGTCGAGAGCCCTGCTGATCGAATCGCGGCTGACCCTACGGAGACGAACTCTTGCCGGAACCATCACGAGCCCTGCTGACTGCGTCGCGGCTCCCTCCTGTGAACCCTTTTCTGAACCACCTGGAACATCGGAGCCCTGCAGACGCTGTCGCGGCCCAACCTCGCTGGAACCTTCCTCGGAGCCCTGCTGACGACGTCGCGGCTCGAGCTGAGCAGAAACCATCTTGAGAGCCCTGCTGATTGAATCGCGGCTCTCCACGAACTGTACGCCAGTGCCCTGCTGACGCCGTCGCGGCTCGACCCCTCCGAGATCGGAGGTCCTCCAGTGTGAGGATAAGAACTGGGCCCCAGGTACCCTCGTACCACACTCCTGCCAAAGACTGTCCCGCTACCCCTACCCTTCCAAAGAGACATTGAGACTTTTGGTGGATCCCTCGATCCCTTCGTGTACATATTGAACTCGTAACCTTTTATTGATGATAAAGAATTGCTTGTCTTGAGACAACCTCCTTGAGTCCGGTGTGGTGGTGTTACTGTGCTAGTACGGGATAGGAGAAGGATCTCTCAGGAGACTTCTCGGCAGCGCTCGGCTACTTCGTGCAGTGAGAGGGCCCCCCCTTGGTGGTCTAACCGACTCCTCGGGGTCCGCCTTCCAACATTTGGTGGCCAGCGACGGGATCCGAGCCAAACGCAGTACGTACCAGCCAGTACCCACTAGCTACCCATCCAAACGAATAGCATCATGAGCAGCCAGGAAAACAACGCGACAATGGAGTTCCAGCCCGAACGGCTGGAAGAATATACGCACAAAGAATTAAAACAGTTCTGCAGAGACAAAGGCATTGCAACCACCAGCCTCGGTACCAAGGAAGAGATGCAGAAAGCTCTGAGGGCATGGTTGGAGGCTGGGGCAGGCCCCTCCCAGGAAGAAGGGCCCTTGCCCCTGACAGAGACCACAGCAACCGCACTGACCCCGGCAACCGGAGGAAGAAAGAGCCTAGAAACCGGCCTCTCCGAGGAAGACATACGAGAGCGGGAAAAGGTCCGGAGCCACGAACTAGAGCTCGCCCGACTACGGCTGGACGGCGAACTCCAGCTGGCAGAAAAGAAACTGGCCCTCGAGCAGCTACGCCTTCAAGAAGAAATAGAAGAGAAGAGACGACACCGGGAGTTGGAGGAAAAGAAACTAACTCTTGAGCACGAGCGCAGTCTCAAGGAGCTCGAGATCAAGGCCAAGAACAGAGGGGCCAACACCCCCAGTACTAGAGACACTCTACCGCCCCCCGAGGCCAAGGTGCATATCCCGAAGGAGGTCGTCAAGGAGTATTACAAGAATGACGATATCCAACAATGGTTCAAGGCCTACGAGGTGGCCATGACCTCCCATCGGGTGCCCCGAAAAGACTGGGGCGCAGGCCTGTGGGGGCGATTCCTGAGTGAAGGGCGGGACACGCTGCTCCAGCTACCAGAGGAGGTGATGACCTCCTACGATCACATGAAGGAGGCCCTGCTCACCCGCTACGGGCTAACAGCGGAGATGTACCGCCAGCGGTTCCGAGACTGCAAGAAAATCCCGGGTACCACATGGGTGGAATATGTGGACTTTTTCAGTCGGGCCCTAGAAGGGTGGATCAAAGGCAGCAAAGTAACCACCTACGGACAACTGGTCGACCTCATCGTCTGGGAACATCTTTCCAACAATTGCTTCGTGGAACTAAGACAGCACCTCCTCGACAGCAAAATGACCGACCCGCGAAAACTTGCCGTCGAGGCCGATCGATGGGTCAACTCCCGGGTCCCCCGGAGCTCAATGGGGGAGTACCAGAGGAACCCCAACGGACCCCCACGCCAGCGCGGTGGGGGGGGAGGGCCGAACAGGAACCGAGACCCTCCCGCTGGGGCCCCCAGGAGCCCCCCTCGAGGGCCACCGCAGCCACATCTCTCTCCGAGCCTAGCGCGAAGGGTGGGCTCGGCCCGACCCGGACCGCGGCCACCAGTGACCTGCTATGGCTGCCAACAAACCGGACACTTTGCCAGCGACCCGGCCTGCCCCCTGAACCGAAGAAACGGGGCCGGCGGGCCCCCGCCCCGGCAGCTGACAGCCGCCGCCTTGGGGGGAGAGGAGGAAGAAGAGGCCCTCGACCGAGAAAACACTGAGTGGGAGCCGGCAGCCATGTCCCTGGTCTGCCTGGGTAGCCGAGAGATGGTACCCTGCACCCCCATCCCAACCAACACCCAGAAGTACCGGCAGCAGGTCACGGTCAACGGACAACGGGCCGAGGCCCTTCGCGACACCGGCGCCAGTATCACCGCTGTCCGCTGCCACCTGGTGACCCCTGAACAGATTCTACCGAATGTGCTGTGCCCTGTGCGGACGGCCGACAACAGTGAAAGCCTATGCCAGATGGCCCTGGTCCCCTTCGAGTGGGGAGGGGTGACGGGCCTGCTGAAGGTGACGGTGCGCGACGACGCCCCGGTCGACTGCCTCCTGGGGAACGACTTGGAGAGTTCCCCCTGGGCTCAAGTAGAATGACGAGAGCACCTCCGAATGTTGGGACTGGCTGATTGGGCCTGCGCCATCACCCGGTCCATGACCGCCCAGGCCCCCCGCTCCTCCGTGACCTCCGGGACTGCCCGACCCGAGGGGCTCACACCCCCTCCCGCCAGCAGCGAGGAGGAGGCGGACACCGACCCCGGGCCCAGCGAATCCTCCCCCGAAGAGATGGCTTCTCCGAGCGCCCTACCAGAACTGACGCAATGGCAACATGAAGGGGGCCCCACCCGAGAGCAGTTCCAGCAAGAGCAACAGTCCTGTCCCTCTCTCGAAGGGGTCCGACAGCAGGCGACCGCGCAAGCCAACGGTGACCAGACCGGCACCCACTGGATCTACTGGGCCGAGGGCCTGTTGTACAGTGAACAGAAAGTGGCAGAACTCGGGGCCGGCCGCGTGTTGGTGGTCCCCCTCCGCTTCCGGGAGTTCCTTCTCAACCTGGCCCATGATGTGCCCCTCGCCGGACACTTGGGGCAAGACAAAACGTACAGTCGTCTGGTGACCCACTTCTACTGGCCCCGGATGCGGAGAGATGTGGACAACCACTGCCGGTCCTGCCAGACCTGCCAAGCCAGCGGAAAGACGGGGGGTCGGGTCAAGGCCCCCCTCCAGCCCTTTCCCGCCGTCAGCACCCCGTTTGAACGAGTCGGAATCGACATTGTGGGACCCCTGGACCCCCAAACCGCCCTGGGCCACCGCTTCATCCTGGTCCTCGTGGACCACGCCACCAGGTACCCGGAGGCGGTCCCGCTCAGAACTATAACGGCCCCTGTGGTAGGCCGGGCCTTGATGGGGATCTTCTCCCGAGTGGGATTCCCCAGCGAAGTGGTGAGCGACCGTAGCACGAACTTTATCTCCAGGTACATGCGGTCCCTGTGGCAACAATGCGGGGTCACATACAAGTTCACGACCCCATATCACCCTCAGGGGAACGGACTGGTTGAGCGGTTCAACCGAACATTGAAAGGGATGATCCAGGGCCTGGAAGAACCCCTCTGGCGGAAATGGGATGTCCTGCTGCCCTGCCTCCTGTTTGCCTATCGGGAGGTCCCGCAGAAGTCCCTGGGGTTCAGCCCGTTCGAACTATTGTATGGGCACCCGGTCCGCGGACCACTCAGCCTGGTCAAGGAGGGCTGGGAGATGAAGCCCCGAGGCGCCCCTCCTGACGTCTACCGATACCTCCTGACCCTCCAAAACCAGACCCGCAAGTTCCGAGCCATAGCCGAAGCCAACCTCGAGGCCAGCCAGGAGGACATGAAGCGGTGGTACGATCGCAACACTTCTACGGTAGAATTCGAGCCAGGTCAGAGAGTATGGGTCATGGCCCCGGTCGAACCCGGCGCCCTCCAGGACAAGTGGACTGGGCCCTTCAAGGTGGTGGAGAAGAAAAGTCCAGTCACCTACCTGGTCGATCTGGAGTCCCCCCGGAACCCCCTCCGGGTCCTACATGCGAACAGGCTAAAACCCCACTTCGCCCGGACCGAACTGAGCCTGCTGCTGGCGACCGACGAGGGGGGCGAGGACGACTCCAAGCCCTTGCCCGACCTCTTGCAATCCGACAGTCACGATGGATCGATCGAAGGGGTCCAACTCGCCTCGTCCCTGACCCCGGAGCAGCACAACGACTGCCAGCGATTACTGCGGGACTACGCAGCCCTCTTCTCTCTCACCCCGGGGGTGACCCACTGGTGCGTCCACGACGTCGACACCGGGGAGAACCCCCCCATACGACACAGAGCCTACCGGGTGCCTGACCGAGTGCGGGCCTGCATCCAGGCCGAAGTAGCGAAGATGCTGGCCCTGGGGGTCATCGAGCCTTCCGACAGCCCGTGGGCCAGCCCTGTCGTCCTGGTGCCCAAGGCCGCAGCTCCCGGTCACCCCCCGGAGTTGCGATTCTGCGTGGACTACCGAGCCCTGAATGGAGTAACCAAGACGGACGCACACCCGATACCCCGGGCCGACGAACTGATCGACCGCCTAGGGGCCGCTCGCTACTTGAGCACGCTGGACCTCACCGCCGGGTACTGGCAAATCCAGCTCACCCCCGGCGCCCAAGAAAGATCCGCCTTTTCGACTCCGGATGGGCATTACCACTTTCAGGTGATGCCCTTCGGAATGAAGAACGCCCCGGCCACCTTCCAAAGACTGGTGAACAAGGTTTTGGCCGGGCTTGAGGCCTTCAGCGCGGCCTACTTAGATGACATTGCCGTGTACAGCAACCACTGGGCCGAGCACCTCCTCCACCTGGAGGCCGTCCTGGCCGCCCTCCAGCGGGCCGGGCTCACAATCAAGGCCAGCAAATGCCAAATCGGCCACGGATCCGTGACCTACCTGGGCCATCAAGTGGGGAGCGGGCAGGTGGCCCCCCTCCAAGCGAAGATAGATGCCATCCAGACCTGGGAACCCCCCACTACCCAGACCGCTGTCCGGGCCTTCCTGGGCCTCACCGGATACTACCGGTGGTTTATCCGGGACTATGGGAGCATTGTTGGCCCCCTCACAGAGTTAACGTCCAAAAAACAGCCCAAGAAGGTACACTGGACACCCCGCTGCCAAACAGCCTTCGACACCCTCAAAACGGCCATGTGTACTGCTCCGGTGCTGCAAGCCCCGGACTACCAGAAGGAGTTCGTGGTACAGACGGACGCCTCCGAGTATGGGATCGGGGCCGTCCTCTCCCAAACTGACGAAAGGGGGCTCGACAGACCAGTGGCCTTCATCAGCCGGCGACTACTGCCCCGGGAGCAACGCTGGAGCACTATTGAGCGCGAGGCCTTCGCTGTGGTATGGGCCCTCAAGAAGCTCCGGCCCTACCTCTTTGGCGCCCACTTCCGGGTCCAGACCGACCACCGGCCCTTGCAATGGTTAATGCGAATGCGGGGCGAGAACCCCAAGCTGCTGCGATGGTCCATCTCGCTACAAGGGATGGACTTTGACGTCGAACACCGGCCCGGCAATGACCACGCCAACGCCGACGGCCTGTCCCGCTTCTTCCGCCTTGACGAGGAGAATCCCCAAGGAGATGGGTGACTCTCCATGCCTTCGGCTGGGGGGGACGCCTGTTGGACCTGGCCTCATGGCGTGGTCCTTAACCCCCTGGATTGTGGCCGTTCCCCGCCCCGGCCGTCACGGGCCACCCGTCTGGACTGCACCAAGGCCCTTCACCCGGAGCTACACGTGGTCGCATACTCCTCGTGGCTCCGCCATCTTGTTGGCATCCCCGTCACACCGTGCCCCAGCCGGCGCGACCTCGCTCAACCCAGCCTCGACCCAAGCGAAGCCCCGACATCGAGGCACCACGAACTGGCCAGGGGGTGCCGCAGGAACCATTCATCGCCCCGGCGGAGGACAGTATCGATGGGACCCCCAACTGTCCTCCCCTCTCGAGGTGTGATCACCCTGCAAACTCCCATGGGCCTGGCGCCTCTCCTGCTGGGCGTCTGGCCACCTCCACCCGGCCACTCCGCCCCCTCGGGCACATAGGTCCGGACATCAAAGGGCTCCAGACCTATATCTGGGGCGACCCCACCACAGCTCGGCAGTTGTATCCCGGAGTCGAGAGCCCTGCTGATCGAATCGCGGCTGACCCTACGGAGACGAACTCTTGCCGGAACCATCACGAGCCCTGCTGACTGCGTCGCGGCTCCCTCCTGTGAACCCTTTTCTGAACCACCTGGAACATCGGAGCCCTGCAGACGCTGTCGCGGCCCAACCTCGCTGGAACCTTCCTCGGAGCCCTGCTGACGACGTCGCGGCTCGAGCTGAGCAGAAACCATCTTGAGAGCCCTGCTGATTGAATCGCGGCTCTCCACGAACTGTACGCCAGAGCCCTGCTGACGCCGTCGCGGCTCGACCCCTCCGAGATCGGAGGTCCTCCAGCGTGAGGATAAGAACTGGGCCCCAGGTACCCTCGTACCACACTCCTGCCAAAGACTGTCCCGCTACCCCTACCCTTCCAAAGAGACATTGAGACTTTTGGTGGATCCCTTGATCCCTTCGTGTACATATTGAACTCGTAACCTTTTATTGATGATAAAGAATTGCTTGTCTTGAGACAACCTCCTTGAGTCCGGTGTGGTGGTGTTACTGTGCTAGTACGGGATAGGAGAAGGATCTCTCAGGAGACTTCTCGGCAGCGCTCGGCTACTTCGTGCAGTGAGAGGGCCCCCCCTTGGTGGTCTCACCGACTCCTCGGGGTCCCCCTTCCAACACAAGCAAAAACAATGGCCTACATCTCTTTGTTTGGTAGTAAATCGCAGCTATATTTGGTGTCCAATCGGTGCCTCACACCCCTGGCTCTTGATGCCACTAGACCTGCTGAACTAACGATAGCTATGCCCCTGCATATTTTGCTTCTCTTTATCCTGCAGCCAATGGGCACAGGGTTCAAAGAGCAGACACATTGTAGAATAAGGGAAACATTGAATCAGTTTACCTGGCATATGTTTTTCAACTGACATGGGACAGCAAACAATGATTATGGGAAAATGTCACTGACTGCAGGGCAAGTCCTTTGACCTATATGACTCCATTCTATTTTCTGCATATGCCTTCTAATGGAAGTTTGCATGTAGCATTGCATCACGTTTTGAGAATGTATTAGAGTACTTTCTTTTTTTATTATACACTTCTATTACTATATTATCCTTTTATAAATAAGGCATATTTATTTTTAACTCAATATCTGTGACTAGACTCTCTGTTTATTGTACGTAATCAAGAGTATCATACTGTAGCTGTGTTGGAAACCTTTCTGGTGTAAGTGTTGGCTGCTAACGATTATCCTTGAAGAGACATATAAACCTAGAGTGTTGCTGGTTTTCCTTTGGAGTGCCATACAGGGCGGTTTCTACCATTAGCCAAGACTAGGCGGCCGCCTAGGGTGGCAAAAAACATGAGTTTGGGAATCCCCTTGAACGGCCTTCGACATCGAAAGCACATTGGGTAGCGCCTTCTACAATTAAACGTGACATGACGTCATGTTCAGTGCCACAGGCGGGGGCCGTGCGCGCGAATTTCCGTCTTCCGATTCGCTCTCACCACGATCAGAGTCGGAGCTCTGTCTGTGCTCGCACGGTCGCAAACTGTGCTGACTCCAAGGTGCCTGCCCGCTTCTAGGAGCATTCATTCTCCTGAGAGGTAATGGGGATGTGGGTGTAAATAATGTAACTTATCATTAAGGGTGGATTTGTAGCGACCAAAACAGACATTGTTTGTTCCATTTTTAGCAACCACCTCTTGAAGGACCACATGGTCCAAAATGCATTGTGGCAAAATCATGGAGCTTACCTTACAATGACCATGGAAAATGTTAGCCATTGACCAGCACTGTTTATATGTTGATTCTGATTTGAATTTAATGTCGACAAAAGTTGAAGATTTCATTAAAATATTTGAATAGAGTGAATTTATATTTTGAACCAATTGGGTAATAATACATTTGCTTAAATTTTCATGACCTAATGACCGTGTGGTTCACAAATTCATGAAGTCTGTATTGTCGCACACCATGAGACTACTCCCAGCATAGGGAGCAGACATAATTTTCTTGTTGTGTGTACATAGACAGAGCATATTCCCCGGTTGTACTAAAGTCAATTTCTAATATTAACAGTTAATTTTAAAAGAGAATCGGAGTGTGCATTTGGAACAATATATGATTACAACTTTGAAAAGTAGCACATTGGAGGTTAATTTCAATAGGCAATGTCCATCAGTGCTTAATCCAGGACTAGCAATTCCAGCTGTTTCATTGTGAGATCTTGCCTGTTCCAGTCTGGAGATCTCAACTCTCTGACCTTGGGGTGGCCCTGCTGTTCCCAGCATTGGATCTAAGTTGATCACTGTGCTCACTCAGACATGCCTGCCTGGATCAGTTGGCCCTTCTTATGCATTGCACAGACTCCCGCCTAGGATGGGGATAAATGGTGCAATTGAGCTATTGTTGGTCAGATTCAAGCCGAGAGAAGTCCATTAAACAAAAGCGGTTACCCTCATGTGCTCTACACCAGTTGCATCATGTCCACCATGATCAGTAAAAATAAATACTGCCATAGAGGGACACAGCTGATGGCCCATTTAGTTTATGGTGGCAACTGCCCTCTTTGAAGACAGGATGTCCAGTGATCGCCTGACAAGCAGCAGTCTTATAAAAGAGCAGTAGATCTACATCCAGTTTCTTTGCATCAAGGTGGCAGGACTGACTGGTCTCTCCTCATAAACTCACTCTTTCGGATAGCGATCCACTGGATGTTTTCCAACCCCCCAAGGAGGAAACTTGGGCCAAAGATTTGAGGGAATGGGTGACAGCGGAATTGATCCATATGAAGAGGGTAAGGAGGGATGACAAGTTGGAAAAAGATGCCAGGACCTGGTACACTCTGATATTGGAAGTCCCCTTAGAGATGGCCTCTGACACGCAGAGATCAGAGGAAACACACGTAGACCGTGCTGAGGATGATATGGAGGCGCAGCGTTCTGACACTCTTGTGGTGAGCGCAGAGTAATCACACTGCCGTTTAGAGCCATTGGGTGAAGTTACTTAGGGCATGGCCAGAGATTCTCTTTGTATGTGACCAGGGTGGTGGGGGGTTGTTTATAAACTTTTGTTTGTTACGATTTGTTTATTGGGAAATCTAAATGTGTTACATGAATTGTAAAGAGTAGAGGTGCAGATGCTTACAGTTAGTATGCTCTCCTAGTTCAGGAGGTATTATTTCTTCATGAATATTTTTCCACTACAATCTTAGCTAAATGTCGAAAATGTTTACAATACATTCTATTGTTATTTTATAAGATTGATCTGAGCTGAGAGATTGATGTATCTGTACTGATTTTCTAAAACTGGAAGGTTTGAACCCTCAATAAATAAAAACATGTTTAAAAAAAAAATCACTTTTTCAAAGACACCTGATCTTCCTGATGCTCCACTGAACCTGTATGTGAGTGATACCAGTCAAAAACCTGCTTTGGGGCTCCCAAACACCATCCCTTTTTTTGAAGTTCAATTAAGTTTCTGCTCTGTTCACTTTTCCTATGTAGGTGCACACCAGAAGGGACTGTTTGGAAATTTCTCATTCAGCTTGCCAAACTAAATATAATGACTTGGTTGGTTGCATCACTACTTGCCTGCTTACCTGGCAGAACTGAGACCACAATTTGGGTGTTGTCTGCATATGTAGTCAGCTTAAAACCCAAATATTCAATCAGGGGAGCCAATAATGATACAGAAAAGGATGATTATGGTGTAAATTCCTAGAGGGTTTGGGATTGACTGGGTTGTGGCTGCAGACTGTATTGGGTTAAGAATTTAGAGACTGGGCAAACTTGTATGGGTTCTCGAGACACATCTTGGGCACGAAGAAGGAAGGTGACTTCAAGATCTGATGTCAGTGGTTTTCTGGCAGTATGCCACCATCCAGTCTTTCTTCCATCACACTATCATTGATGCTGTAAAAGCCTGCAGTGCATTTAGGATGATGAGTGCAGAACTGTAGGAATCTATTTTAAGAATGTTCTTTTATGAGAGATTACATTATCACTTTCCCCCCTCATTGGGTGTGTCCAAGGTTCTAGCTTATGATGTGGCGACCCATAGCATCACCTTAAAAGGCGTTTGGTAATACTAACCAAGTTGTGGATAATGATCCAGTCTTGTATGCCTGACCAGTGAGGGGTGACGTTTCATACTGGTTCTGTCTTTTTAGGTCTCGCCTACGCAGCACGCATGCGCTGTTTAGGAAAAGACCTTTTGGAATTGATTCTGCTTTGCAGGCAAAAACGTGCACGCGCTGCATGGCTTTGAATGGCAACGGGTGCACGTTTGGCGATTCCCTTGCCGGAGCGAGCAGCGAGCTTTAAAACCATATGTTTACTTCTCGCTCCCACAAGGGAAACAGGCCCAGGCTCCCTCCTCTATCCCCTCCCCCTGCTGCTTTTTACTTTGCCCAGGCTCCCTCCTCTATCCCCTCCCCCTGCTGCTTTTTACTAAATCATCTGCGATTTAATAAAGGGTACTGAGAGTACGCTTCCCTGAACTAATTTAAAGCAACAACAGCAACCTAAGAAGGGGTCCAGCACAACTTAAAAAGCCTAAAAAAATACTGCGAGGCATTATTAATTTGTGTACACGAAAACACATCCTTTCAGATCACCTCAAACTGTCATTTTACATTGCAATCCCCACACACTTCTTTCCATCATTAAAGATGTCATACCCGCCCCACAGCCTCCAAAAAGTGTATGGTGATTACCAGCGCTTTACATATTTAGCCTCACTCAAGCGCGCTCCATTCTTTCACTCTCTTTTTTCATCATAAAGCGCCCAATCACCACAATTGTCTTATAGCGCTACATAATTTGTTTTTAATGAATTATCAAAAAAGACCAATACCAGGGTATTGTTTTTAAAAAGGGAATCAAAAATCAATTTAAACTATTTGTGGATGGTACAAGAATGGAACCAACCACAGTATATACGTTCCAGGTGTTTTAAAGATGTCCATGCAAACCTACTATTACAACAGAGGAAGACACATTCTCCACATTCCATTCCAGCAGGAATAAGCCCTGGCCAGCCACAATGGGCAAATACGAAAAACAGGGAATGCAGCAAAATACTTCTCTGTCACCAGAAGAATCAAGAACCATAAAGAGACAGTGCTCTCAAGTGTTACAAATGTATGCACGAGTACCTCATCTAGTCCAGGATTTTCATTTTCATTTTGGGACATGCAGTCCTATTTACTAAAATTGGGTCCACAATTCCCAGAATGCAAAGCAAAAACCTGAGCGTTGTAAAGAAACATTGCTGAAAGGCAATGAGGAAAATCGTTGGTCGTATCGTATCGTTAAATGTAGAGGTGTTTTTATTTTGGTACTGCTGTCTGGGGGGGTATTCCATTAAAGTTCCACACCATTTCAAACAGATGCAGACGTAATTTTTCCAAGGAATACATCAAATAAATGTATTTGCTGAGGGATATATGTTACATCTATTCAATGCATATGGAACATCCTCTTTCAAATTTATATAGCGCGAACTTGACCTGAAGGTATCAGAGCGCTTTACATGAGCACCAGTTGCATTACAGAAATAAAATACGTCAGCAGGGGTGATCGAGTTCCAGTGGTAGAACCAGCTAGTGGTCCTCAGGCTGTGGTCATGTCAAACAAGCTCCAGAAGGGAATTCCAGTTTACTACAGTGGAGCGTGAGAGGCAGCGGTTAATGGTGGCCTCTGTCAACATTATAGACTTCTGTCACAAACTCCCGGTCACCTCCATAAGTCTCAAAAGTGTACATTTGTCAAATAGAACACGTGTGTGCACTTTGGAAATGTGCCTGATGTAAAACGTGATTGTTGTGTAATACTATCCCAAATGCATGACCGTGCCTCAGCTTGATATGTACAATGGACACGGTGTGGATGTGGCGTAAGGCCAGAGCTGCCGCCTATGAAACTGGGGACCCCGGTTCGAGTTTCAGCATAGGCTGAATCACTTAATTTATTGTGTCAAATATAACACGTGTGTGCATTTTGTGTATGTGCCTGATGTAAAACGTGATTGTTGTATAATACTGTCCCAAATGCATGACCACGCAGCCTTAAATTAAAAAAAGGTTACCCTATTTACAGCATGTGGTTCTTTCACGGGTTGCGCAGGGAACTGTTTTAACTCTCTCTCTCATCTTTTCCATCTTGCACTTCCTCCATCCATTACACTCCATCTGTTTGTAAATCCTTATTGTAAATACCCACCAAAAAAAACAAGCATTGGCATAGCCAATAGGTCTCGCCTTTGGGACCTTATAAGTGTTTAGTTATCCAGCACAATATCCTTGGTGCAACAACATCAACTGTTGCATGGCTTAACACTTATAAGTCCCAAAGGCAAGACCTATTGGCTATGCCAATGCTTGCTTTTTTTTACCTTTTATGTTTTATTACTTGGCCAGGATGAGTGTTTATCATTGGTGTTGATGTCTGAAACCAGTCACAAGACTCAAAAAGATTGAAGTGCATCTAGTGATTGTGTGTGTCATATGTATGTCTTTAGGCAAAACAATTTGTATGGTCACTCTAGATTTCCACCCTCTGTCCCAGCTATACAGATCACCTAGTTGATAGTGGGCATTATGTGCTCTGCTTCATTCGTTAGCTGCGGGTACCTGGGTGCGAGGCATTGGTGTTGTATCCTGAGAAATGTCAGGTCTTACGAAAGATCAGTTGGCCAATTGACAGTTCAGTGCTTGAAACAGTTCGTAGGTGGCCATAATTTTTTTCTGGCTTGGGGATCCTTTCATTGGCTGAGACTGGATGACGTTTAATTAGTCTAGTTATCGATTAGTTCAAGGAGGCTGCAGGAATTGGCACTGGTCTTTGCCCACCCAATGGTCGGGATGTGCTCTGGTGGCACCTGCTATCCCTGCCAGCACTTCCTTGATCTAGTTCTAGAAGACTTCAGCAACACTGGGGATACAGAAACGTTGGCATTTGTGTCACCTAATGGCAACTTGAGTTGAGAATATTGTCATGTACCACGAATCTAGATCTAGAAGAAGCTAGTGAGATCCAGAATTGAAGTATATATTGGAGAACTATCTCTACCTGTTGACTTTAACCACAAGATCATCTGCTGTGGTGGTGTTGCGGCACTCTTTTTTTGATTGCTTGGTTAGCGAGGTTTATATCTAATGCATTCATTTTTCTAGCCTGGATGACAGGGGGAGCGAGTGATGGTAGTAAAAGGGAGGGACCGGCAGAAGAAAGGTCCTCATAAACACATCCCTACAATTAGGCTCTGTTTAAAACGCCCATTCGTAAAGCCAATAGGTCAGATGTTTATGCTTGCTGACAAAAGTATTTAAAAAATGTGCATTGCATTGCAAGACAAATAAAATATAGTTGTCTTATGTACACATTGCACAGACGTGATTAAAAAGTAAATGTGTGAAGAAAATATTTGCTTCCAGATGCTAAATACTTCATGGTTGCCTTCTTGTGGTAGTGGAACGATACTTTTAAGCAGCCAACAGAAAGAAAAATAAAATAGGATATTCCCTCACTCACACCCATGCATTCACACACATGTACACACAAACCTATTCACAACACTCACTCACAAATACATACATACATGCATGCATGCACCAAACTTTCAAAAACATAAAATGTACCTGCACTGCAGCTCAGGAGGGAACGCTTACATATGCCAGGAGGGTTGGGACTGCTTCATTCTCTCAAAGATGACCTTGGGTCAGCCAATGAGAAGAGGCAGCAGTCCCTCACTCGTCACAGTGTGGGATGGGAGTCAGCGCTGACTCCCAATGACGGCTCCTCCGCTATGGTGGGGGAGCATCGCCCCACTGCCATAAAGCAGCAAAAGAAAGGAAAAAATAAAATTATAATAACGTTATGTTATTATCATTTTATTTTTGTCCTCCTGCTGCTGCAGCTTGCATGAGGGAGCGGGGCTGCATAGCAGGGGAGGAGTGGTAGTACACTCCTAAGAGCAAAATGTCTATTTGTCTGGCCCCCTCAGGCTGCCCAAAACAGTCACCAGCACTTTTCCAGTTCTCCATGCAGGCTGCTTTACAGCCTGCATGGAGAACATGCCACCCCTCCAGCCCCTGGCTGAGGACCGTGGCACGCCACTCAGACCAATCACAACACTCCATTGTAGCATTGTGATTGGCTGCAGGGAGAATGGGAGCCCTGGTGCTTCCTGCTTCTCCCAGAAAGAGGATGCAGGAGAGGTGGCAGCAGGTGGGAAGTAAGTGTTTTTTTCTCTTTACCGATCTCTCCCCCCCACCCCTTCCCCCCCACTGCCCCACTGCTGCTTCCAGGCAGCATCCGCAACTGCTGACTCCTCCCATCTCTGTGACAAGGTGTCACTGATTGACACTCGGGCCCTGGGCACTTCAGGGCTTAAAACTGAAGTTCCCAGGTCGGTGGCAATTAGTGATGCTCCCCTTCATCACAAGGCGGAGGACCACAAAGCACTTTTGGCAGGCTGAGGAGGTCACGCCCACAGGGCTGTGAAATTCTCATCATGGCAAAGTTCAACTAAGGCAGTCAAGTGCCTGCACATTTAACACATGTACAGCTACTGGCTGCCTGACCTGAACCA
This sequence comes from Triturus cristatus, assembly GCF_964204655.1. Taxonomy (NCBI): domain Eukaryota; kingdom Metazoa; phylum Chordata; class Amphibia; order Caudata; family Salamandridae; genus Triturus; species Triturus cristatus. The sequence continues at coordinate 689,954,621 of NC_140594.1, forward strand.
GAAGAGTGTCTGCACGGCTGACCTTTGCTAGACATGACAGACACTCTTCATGTCGGAGGAAAAAAGGAGGTGAAGCGTGGCCCCTCTGCCTGTACAAATGAGATACTTCTGTAAATATGTACAGAATACAGTACATTTTAAATGAATGGCACACTCATCATTGCTTGTCAAACCTAAAAAGGCATACTTATTTACACTCATTTGGAGATCTTTTCCAAAGAAAACGATTTTCAAGCTGTTGGAATATAATTAGGTAAACTGTAAAGGTGCAACACCACAATCACTCCCCTAAATCTGTCTGTGTGCCAGTGACAAAAGCATAAGGTTGGATATCAAACCTCTATAATATGTTGATGACAGAGCATGTTCAAGTTATGTTATGATCCTATAAAGCGATTCAAAACAGTCTCCTCGAAACCTGACAGCCAGGCCACTTTCGTCTATCGCCTCCAATGGCTGAGTCTACCTTCTTTAATGGAAGTCCACTATTAAAGGTTCTGAATGTGGATGGCATATGAAGCATCAGAGAATTGTGGTGCTTGAAACATCAGCCATTATCTACAGATCCGTTTTGATGTCATTTAGTAAAGTTAAAATGATGTCTACAGCTCGATTCAAAATCACTCAAAGCTCATTCTGCGTAAGCAAGTTTGACATTGATAGTATTTATATTTCCATAGTAGGTTATCCAAGCTTTATGAAAGAGTTGAGACATGAAAAGGACTTTCCCATTCATTGCCCTCTGCGTCCTGTGTATCAGTGACATTTGTCTCTTGTTTTGATGCAACAAATCCCGGCTTAATGGGTTTGCTGCTATAGAGCAAAAAGAAGGCCAAGTGGGCTGGTCCAATATGGTGGCTTACTCAGTATTCAACAGCAATGAAAGACCATGGCTCTATATTGATTACAGAGATCCCTGTGAAACAGTTGGGATCTCTAAATATGGGGAGTGAGAGCCATGGCATGCTCTGCTATGGTGGGCTGGAAGGCCACCTCCAATGTTCTAAGGGACATGCATGCACTACAGTACAACTATTTTAATGTAATCACTTCCATCAAGTGAATTATACTTTTGAACGTCTCTGAATGAAACTCAGCAAAGATCCTAAGGTGCCCCTTGAAGAAGGAGGACCTTCAGGCAAGTTAGGTGTGTGGGTTAATTCAGAGCTTTGGATGAAGGAGCCCTGTGAATACTTTGCTGCTCCCCTGATATAATGCTAATTAAAAAATGGCATACTGTCATTTTGACCATAAGTTTGAAACCTGTATACCATGTTTTGGTTTCAGAATTATGAAACATGGCATAAAGACAAGGGGATTGTAACATTAGATGTATTTAAAAAATACATAGAAAGTGGTCACTAGGGATCCAGACGATATTGACTCAAATTCGAGGTCGAAACAAGGCTAATAAAGAGCAGCTGTGATATCACAATAATTAAGAAACATACTAAATTGCAATATTTTGCTTGCAGAAAGGAAACCATATAAAGAATGTGAAGGGGAGAACCAGAGAGAACACCCCTACACAAGATAAAAAGAGAGATGTTACAGGAATTAGTTGTTAGGCATCCTGCGAGATGAGAAATGCTCACAAGAAAGGGAGGTGAGATAATGGACTATGGAACTAAGATCAGCCCAATTAGGAAGAAAAGATTGTGCATGTTGCTAATGTGATCAAAGTATTAATTGTGGAATGGATATCTAATTACAAAAAGGAAGATAAGAGACACAAGAAGAATAGCATTTGAATTATTGTTATGTGCACACCCTGGTTGGCCTGGGTTGCTATTATACATGCACAACTTTAGTTTATTAAATCAAACCCAAGAGAAGGTTTTCCTAAGCTCCTGTATTTCAAGATCCTCATATATGTGATAATGATGATAAAGGAGACAACATGAAATAAAACATTTGCCTAGAATCCCATAATTTGCTCAGGTGGAGAATCTGGGATTGATCCCATGTTTGTCAGGTTTTCTGGTGCAATTCAACCACTAAATGAGCTTGCTTTGCTACTCCTATGTCCAACTTAAAATGACCACAAATCCGTTGGCTTCAATGTGGCCCTCGGTCAGACCACGTACCAAATGTTTTGGCCCCTAGGAGAATGTTTGTGTGAACCCATGCTTTAGATATATTTTGCACCATCTATAGCTGAAATCACATGAAAATAAAATGAAAATAGTATTTATAAAGAGTGGCTACTACACGGGAGTGTCTAGGTGCTAGCCACTGAGGTGCAGATAGAAATGAATAATCCTAGAAATTACTGGTTGAACCACCAGGTTTTTACTTTTTTCTGAATTCTCTCAAGTTTTGCTTGTTCCTAATCATAGGGGTTAAACGAAACTACACTACAAAAAGCCCTCGCGCAGCTAAAAGCAACAAAGAAAAAAGTGATCTGGCAAGCAAAAAGGGAAGCAGAAGATACTTTGTAGGCCAAGCTCTTGTATGACGGGAAGACAGATCAAAACGCAAGATTCTGGCGAACAATAAACAACTTAGGTAATGCCAACGTGTAAGGTATCAACTCTCACCTAACGGAGGAAACTTGGGCATGCCACCTCCTGGAACACTTCAACTCAAAGGAGGAAAGCCCCGCTATAGTAAAACCTGGATCAGGTCAGCCCGACAAGCTGAGCCCTTATGGAAACACCAGCAGAGGGCCAACAAGCGACCCTCACTTCACGACTTTGCAGATTAAAAACCGAGTAGCCAAAGGCAAGCCGGAGGGTGCATCGGGCCTCAACGGGATTCCCCAATTTTATGCAAAACTGACTCAGACTATTGGGCGACTGCGCTACTATAAGTTTTCAAAAACATAGGAGGCGGGGGCATTATTCCAGACTCCTGGAAAGGCTCTATAATATCCCCAATTTACAATAAGGGAGATAAGAATAAAGCAACCAGCTACAGACTTGTAACCTTAATTGACGTTGAGGCGAAATACTATGCCGGTCTCCTCCTGGATGAATTAACAGCATGGGCAAATAAAAAAGCTCTCATCGCAATAAACCAGACAGGCTTTTGTAAAGAAACAGGGACCATCACAAATCTACTCGCCCTGACGCTACTGATGGATGGCGTCAAAGCAGCAAATCTCCCCCCTTTCCTTTGCTTCATTGATTATTCCGCTGCTTTTGACAGTATAGACAGGAACAAATTGTGGGCTAAACTAGAGAAGATGGAAATTCCAGTAGGGCTATTAAAACAGATAATCCTCCTACACACCAACACATAGGTTCAAGTAATGCTAGGAACCGGCGAATGCCTGTCAAGGAAAATACCAACAACGAGGGGATTGAAACAGGGGTGCGTGCTGGCCCCTACGCTTTTTAACTTGTTTATGGCAGACCTTTCTTCTGAACTAAACACCGGTATCTCAAATGCGCCCAGGTTAGGGGGGCTGTCACTCTCTAACTTACTGTATGCCGACGATGTCCTGCTGATCAGCCGAACTCCAATCGGTCTTCAGCACTTGCTAAACACGACTATCAGTCACGCAGCATCTAATGGTCTAACTATCAACCTGGAGAAGTCGAAGGTCATGCGTTTCAACCCGAAAAAGAATACAGCTGGGTCTCACTGGTACCTGGCAGGCGTACCAGTGGAATTTGTGGCCGAATACAAGTATCTAGGGGTGATATTTGATGACAAAGGTACTTTTAAACCACAAAAGGCAAGAGGTAACTCAATAGCGGTAGCTCTAAAATCTCTTAAACTTATAAACTGCCGGGCCAAGCTTTAACCCACTACTACAGGATTTACAAGCAAAGTTAATCCCAGGTATCACTTACGGGAGCGAGTGCCTCAGGGGAAGAGATGGGGATACTTTGGAGCGTACCGTGTCGAGATCAGCAAGAATAATCTTCAGCCTCCCAAATTACGTCTCTCCTGCACAAATCAGGCTGGAGTTTGGTTTACAATCACACAAAAAATCTCGAAACAGCGCCTACGTGAAATGCTGATATAGGATCAGAAGGTCCGAACAAAGCTCTTTGAATTTCCACCTATGGAAAGAGATAAACTCAAGCAAAGCCTGCACAGCAAGAGACTACCTGACAGCATCTATTAACCGCCTAGGCCTGAAGGAGCTCTGGGCAACTTCGGGAGCGCAAAACAGCTTTGAGTCTCTGGTAAATAAAACAGTAAAAAGGCTGTCAGTAGTAGGGGACAAAGAATCGCTCAGGGGAAAGTCTCATGGATGGTGCGTGCTGCAGAGCTACAAAAGCCTCGTCCCGCAAAACTATCTGGGTGCTGGCTTCAACAGGAGATTAAAAGAGAAATATCTTCGGTTCCGAATGGGAATCCTCCCCGTCCGGCCGCACCTTTCACCATGGAAGAGACCCTCACAAATAACCAAGTGCCGTGTTTGTGGGAAAGCAGAAGAGAGCATCACGCATCTATTATGCACCTGCCATGTACTGGACCCTGAACAACCATTGTTTTTGAAAACAGTCTTTAACACCAGGAGGATAAGAACCTGCAAACAAGCAGTGAAGGCTTGCCGGTTCGTATAATTAATGAGGGCGGTAGAGGAAAAAATGAAAACATTCGGTTCACAACAAACAGCTTCGAAAGCGGGCTCACTATTTCCCAGAATTGGCACTCTTCATTAGGAAACAACTGATGCAAAAAGCTTTCCTTTTAATACATCAAAATAATCTTTAGTTAACTATTGGGCACCTGACACTTTATGGACCTGCAGCATCCCCATCATAAAATCTACCTACAAGGCCGCTATACGATGTTAATATTCTTATTGTTTTTCAAAATATATGTAATCCAAAGGCACCATTTTACTCATGTATATATGTTACAGGGTCCTTATAAGATTGTCTTAAGGGGAGAATAAGGACTGCCCAAAGCACATCAGATGACTAGATACTCCGTAGGAGCACGGCACAAACCAGCTGAACAGAAAACGTTGGGTAGTTAACATAAAGTGCCCCACAGCTCTTTTTTTATTGTTGGACTCCATAAATGATGAAATTGCAGTTTTATTTGATGTTCTCTCTCCTCGAGCGATTTTTTTTGTAAAGGTTTAAATAACTTATACAATAACATTTACTTAATTACTTACTTAATCATAGGGGGTAAAGAGTTCCACAACCTGGTGGTGCTGGAGACAAAATTCTTCTCGCCCTATCTGACAGTTTTGGATTTGGGAACAAAAAGATTGCCACCTGATGAAGAGCAGAGAGATCTGGATGGGACATAGGGTTGAAAAAAACTGAGTTAGTTAAGCCGGGCCAAAGCCATGTATAGACTTGAAGGCTATACACAAGGCTTTGAACTTAATCTGCTTTTCAACGGGCAGCCAATGTAGCTAGACTAGTGCCTGAGCTGCAGATCTTTGTCTAGGAATACCTAGGAGAAGGAGAGCAGCAGCATTCTGAAGTGTCTGTAGCTTCTTTAAGCCTCTTTTTTGGGAACTTGTGAGAAGGGCATTACAGTAGTCGAGTCTGTATGATATGAGTGCCATGACTACTGTTTTCTGCAAGGCTGACAGATATAGGGTGAAGGACCTTCCTGAGGACTTTTAGAATAAAGCAGAATGAGGAGGTAATGTGGTTGATCTGTCCCTTAAACAATAGTTTTGTATAAAAAAATGACACCCAGGTTTTTAGTTTGACACTTGGGGTTCGAAGGATTCCAAGTTCAGATGACCACCACTTAGAAGACCAAAAGGATGGATTATTACAGAAGAGTAGAATATCCATCTTTAAAGAGTTCAATTTTAAGCAATTGTCCCTCATCCAGGAACCTATGTGGAGCATACAGTTATGGAACTGAGTCTCTGTTGTATCTAGGTTACCTATTACCAACACAACAATTTGAGTATTGTCAGTGTATACCAGGGAGAAACCATAAGATCTGATGAGGCCAGGCAGTGGGGTAACAAACAGATTGAGAAGGATGGGGTTTAAGGAAGAGCCCTGATGCACCACACTTGGCAGATAGAAGGGCTGTGATAGAAATGTCCACAAGGCCACTGACTGGGTGAGTTCTGTAAGAAACAAAGATAAAGGGGCCAGAGCTCTATCCTTAATACAACTGATGTGGGATGGTCAAACAGCAATTGGTAGTTGACTGTGTCAAAAGCGGTCAACAGATCCAATAGGATCAAGGCCGCATTTCCTCCAGGGTCCAGCGTCTGACTAAGTTCTTCAGTAGCTGTAATCAAAGCAAGTTCTGTGCTATACTGGGCACGGAACCCGTACTGGGAAGGATCTAGAATTTGGTTATTGTGAATGAAGGTCGTTCATTCTTGATTATTGGCCTTCTTGACTACCTTTGCTGGAAATTAAAGACGCAATATGGCCTATAATTGTTCGTGTCACTAGCATCTAAATTATGATTTTTCAGAAGTGGAGTGATCAAACTTTTTTCACACATTTGGAAAATAACCTGAACAGAAGATTTTGTTTAATATGGGTGTAAGATGTGTGTCACTTGCCTCTGGAACCATATGCAGGATTCTTGGAGGACAAGGTTTCCATGGTGAACCAGATTTGACTTGATTTTATACGTTTTAATGTCTGGTCCACCGTTAAAGCTGAAAAACTAAATAAGGTGTTGTGCACCACATTGTGTGGAGAATTGACAGTTAGACGGGGGGTCGGCTGCTAGGACACTTGATGTGGTATTCTTCCCTGTTGGAATCTTTGATCCATTACTGGGAGAAGGTATGATTCCTGTTGTGCAGCTGGTTGTATAACGAGCTATAGTGCTAGAGACAGTGAAAGAGTTGTATACTATTTTAACTTTAGCTGGAAAAGCGGATCCCATGGTATCACAAAACTGTTGGCTGGCACATTTTTTTTCCTAATGTAATTTAGAAAGTTTTTAAACGGTGGCAAACAATTCCTTGGATGAGTTTTTAGAAGCTTCTATTTTGTCTGTAAAGTATTGAGATTTTTCAGCTTGAATCATCATCATAAAAACTTTATTTCGGCAATCAAATGCCATAAAAGCATTAATAAAAACAAGCAATAAAATACAATAAATTCATACAATATACGCAGTTTAAGAGGTAGTATAAAAATTAGATACAGTGCTAATCATGAATCCAATTAATAAAGTTGTTATAGCCCCTCCCACAGCCTGGAATATAACCAGAAGAGTGCAATTTTATGGTCACTCATACAGTTCCTGCACTATCATTCTGCTGGGCCATTCTTTTAAGGATGGCCCTTCTGGTGCACCACATATTAAATGAAAATCGTGAGATGGAATAGACAATAGGCCTTTGCGTGTTTGATTTAAATATCCTGTACACTTCAGTGCATCGTCTTGACCCCAAATTTCTGCAAAGTTGGATTAGCCAGCGTGTTCTGGCGTTTCCATAACCCTTGCCGAAAAATAACACGTGCAGTTCCGCTTCATCGGGGTGGTTGCAGGCCAGGCAACCCCTGTTTGAAGTCCCCTCACACTTACGGGTGAAGGCGCGTAGAGGGAGGACTCTGTGTCTGAACTGGACATAAAGCTTTTTAGCAAGGAATGGCTGGATATCATCCAGCACCAATTCTAGACTGTACCTATTTTGTACTGCCAGGAATTCCACCCTCAAACGGCTGGCGGTAGTTCTTCTTTCAAGCTCATTGAGCTTTTGCTCTCTGAAACTCTCTGTCAGGGTCTTTCTTGCTGTTGTTTGGGACGTGTCTTCCGCGTTATACCATAAATTGCTCCTACCCAAGCCCTCACAGATGTTCCTAATGTTGGACACCCAAGGTATCCTCCCTGAACCTCGCATACCCATTACGTCAGTTAGTTCGTCCCTATAGGCAGGTAGCTCTGGGTACTCCAAAGGCGAAGCCAATAGAGAAGGGGCCTGAGGGCCACCTCTTCCGCTATGGCTCTAACCCCAAGATCTAGGCAGAGTGGTGTTAATGGAGTACTGGTGGGGAGGCCCAAGAGCTGTCTAATGAAGGAGTTCTCTGTTCGGATTAGCGGGCCCAATGCACAATGACCCCAAAGTTCTGCTCCGTAAAGGGCAGCAGACCTGGCCTGTACCTTATAGATTTCCATCACTGGGCTAAGTGTTTTTTCGGTGCAACTCCTATATAATTTTAAGATACCCCCCATTGTTTGAGTAAGTTTCAGCACTGCTTTATTTATTTGGACACCCCAATCCATTTTCTCAGTCAGCGTCAATCCCAAGTATTCGAAGATGGTTACTCTTTCAAGGGGTCTGCCGTCCAAGCAAGGATTGGGGCGGGTGGAGTTGCCTACTTTAAAAGCCATGTACTTGGTTTTTTGCAGGTTAATTTCCAGGCCCCGATGTTTGCAGAAGTCGCTAAAGTTGTCAAGAGTCCTCTGAATTCCCATCGGGGATTTTGCGAGGAGAAGCGTATCATCCGCAAACATCAGGGCCGGGATCTTGCGCTGCGCCAACCTGGGGGCATCGATGTTCTTCCCTGCGCTCAAGAAATCTATTAGGCCATTGATGTAAAGGGAAAAAGTGTGGATGCCAGAACGCAACCCTGTCGAACCCCTCTCTCCACGGGCAAAGGGGCTGAGAGTTCGCCATTCTTTCCATATCTAATACGGCATAGTTACCCTCATGAAGACGTTTAAACTGCTCGTACAGGTATTCTGGCACTCCCATGTCTCTAAGAATTACCCATAATTTTTCCCTCGGAACCAAGTCAAAAGCAGATTTTAAATCTACAAAAATAAGATAAAGGCTACCCCCCTCAATGGAAACAGATTTCCAGTATATCAACTGCAGCCTAAATAATTGGTCGATCGTAGATGTCCTAGCTCTAAACCCGGCTTGAAGGGGGGTTAAGATATTATGTTCCTCTGTCCAGTTTTGTAGGTGCCCCAATAAGACTCGAGCAAAGATTTTCTGACCAAAGTCTATAAGACTGATCGGGCGATAGTTAGCAGGCAGGAGCGGGGAGCCCTTTTTATAGATCGGTATTATTTTGGCTCCTGCCCAAGTGGTGGGGATTGCCATGCCTTATAGTATGGCATTAAATAGAGTAGCCAAGTAGGGGGCCCAGATGGTGGGTTCAGATCGGTAGAGATCGCCAGGGATCCTATCCAAACCTGCCACTTTTGCAGGTAGGATCTTCCCTAAGGCGTCAGTGGTTTCTCTTACCATGATTGGGGGGGGGCATCATCCTGGTTAAAACCCGAATGCAGCGGAGCTCTTGCCATACTTTCTGCCTCTTCCTTGTCCCTTCTGTAGAGGATTTCATAGTGTGCCCTCCAAAAATCTTCATCTATGTTGGGTTCGATGGCCCATCTACCAGCCTGGGAGTCAGTATTTAAGATGTTCCAGAAGGACCTCAGATCATATGAAATTAATGCGTTTCTGAGGTCTTCCCATTTTTGGGCTACCCAGTGTTGTTTTGCTTTTGTTATGGCGCGTTTGTATGCTGCTCTAGCGTCTTTGTTTTATCCCTACTTTTAATGACAGCGATTAGGTCAGTTTTAGTAGCACAGCAGTTGGCATTAAACCATTTATGCTTGGTCTTATTGGGCGCTCTCTGCTTTTTGTTTTGGTAGAAGAAAGTGGCCATGGTGTCAACCAGATCATGGTGATTTTGTGAGATCTTTGTAAACGAATTGGGGGCTCCAATACTCTCTATTAATTGAGAAGTGGTTAAGAGATAAGGGACTACTTGATGGTAAAGTTTGGCAAATTTGTCTTGCGATTGGGAGATTTCGGCCCAACGTACTCTTCTCCCTCCGTTGGTCAGAATCAGGCTTTGCAGTGTTATTCGGGGTTTAACCTGTGCCTTCGAATTACATGGCGATACTATTTCTAGGATGAGGGCGTCATGGTCGCTGTCATGTTGTGGGCTGATTTTAAGATCTAACACCTCATTCCAGGACTGTAAATCTAGCATAATATAATCAATTATTGAGGTATGGCCTGGTCTATTAAAAGTGCGATTCCCCGGGCTATCAGATGTGGTGCGTCCATTGCATGCTCTTAAAGAAAAATTTTGTGTTAGGGATTGTATTTGGAGTGCTAACGGGCTCCAGACCCTTACTGGCGGGATGTTAGGTTCGGGAATGGACCGGTATTGGTCCTCCTCATCTATTAGACCTGTTACCAAACCATCCAGGGGCTCAAATTGGCAGTTAAAGTTGCCGCCAATGATTACTCCACAGTTTAATGGGATTGTTGGGAGGAGGATATTAAGTTAGTCCAGAGGACTAGACTCATGGCCCCAGGACGTCGGGCGTGAATATAGATTTATAAGCAAAATGCTTTGTTTTGACTGAAAAGTTAAAAGGACACAGAGGATATCGCAAGAGGAGCTTTCAATAGATTTTGCCTCACACCCTAAATGAACTCCAACCCATGTGGACAATCCTCCTGCGGGTCTACCTCTCCCCGTATGGCTCGCTGGAATACTAAATACCACATACCCCTGCCTACTCAATTCATCCCTAGACCATGTTTCTTGGAACATACAGATTTTGTGGTGTTCGATGAAGAGTCCCCATTCAGGGTTCTTCAGTTTAGATTTTAATCCTGTTCCAAGAAAGTATTTTCACACTTGGGGTGTGCACTGTAATGGCATGTGTGGAGGGGTCAATGATTATACTATCTAATGTGAATTCTTTTTGGAAAGGTGAACTTGGGTTGGGATTCGAGATAAATGTTTTTCTGGGTAATGGAAAGATTTGTCCATCCCTATTTACTGATTTACTTGAGTGTGTGATGGCAAGGGGTTTATCTAGGTTCGGTCCCTCAAGATCTTGATTCTGTTTATCCTCTAGTGAACTGCTTTTCCCCTCCTCTATAGATTGAACTATGGCCTTGGATGGTGATAAATAGTCACTCCTTTGGACAGTCCCTCTTGCCTGTATGGTACACATGCTGGGATAAACTCTATCTTGTATGGGGCATACCACTTTCGTTAGTCAGTCTACTGCCTCAAGGGAGATGAACCTATAATTCACTGGAATATTTAAAAATAGTGGAGTTGTTTGCGCCTGCAAAGGTGTGAGAAATTGGATATTCTGGTTTGTTGCCCACTTCAGGTAATAGGCTCCTCTGGACTCTTGTGGATGCCGACCCAAGGGGTAAAAGTAACCTAGGGGCAATAGGTTAACAGATTTCCCAAGCCTAGCTAAGTGGTGATCTAAAAGATAGTTTACGATCCCCCTGTTCCTAACGTTAATGACAACACAATCGCAAGTGATATCTTTGGGTCTCCAACCTACCCACCCCACCCTACGAATCATGATGATTTCATTTATATCTCTGTTGGAAAACTGTTTGTTATTTATTAACCAATGGATACATTTATTCTTCAGATCGGAGTAGGATTTCCTAGTGCCTTTCTTTAATTCAGGGACTCCAGCTAGAATAACTACATAAGGGATTGAGGCTGGGGGTAGGTTAATGCACGGAAGGGCTGTCCCTGCCTCATGGGGACCCTCTTGTGGCCTGCTCTTTTGCCTGACCCTTGCATCAGTAAAGGAGTTTTCAGAGATTCCGACAGCCCCCCCAGCGCTGTCCTTTTCCTTCTGTGCTCCCTGCTTAAGCTCCTGCCCATGAGTAATATTTTCTTTCTCCACCCCCTTAGGGTTGCTGTGTTGCTTTCCCTCCTTCTTCTGATTTAATTGTAGTGTTTTGTTAACTTTTGCGAGCTGGGGTCGGGTCTTGTGTGGGACAAATTATTGGCCAGCTCCTTTTCTCTCAAGATCACCTCGGTCCTATCCACCCAACGTTCTACTAGTTTTGAGAGTTTATAAACCCGATCCCATAAATCTTTTAGTTCGTCCCTCACTATGGTCCTTATTTGGACCTGCATGTCTACAACGACGTCCGTGACCCAGGCTGGCTGTTCTGGGCCTCTATTAGATAGGGGACTATGACTATTAGCCCTTCCAGCGATAGGGGTCTCAGGGGCTGGAGCTTTTTGTTCAGGCCCTCTAGATACAGTGACTTTAGTTTTCCTTTTTTTTGGGCTGGCCACCCCTGCGTGTAAAGGTGTAAAACATCCGCTCTGCTTTCTACGGAGGGTCCTGGTCCATGGTGAGGGGAAAGTCTGTTAGATCAAGTGGGCTAGGAGGTGCAGCAAGATTAGGTGTGAGGGATAGGCGCCTTTCAGTTAGTTCGATCTCGTTAGCCACAACGCCAATGGCTCTCTGGAGCATCCGGTCTATTGATGTCTGTTGGATAGAAGAATCCGGCTGTACTGGGGCTACATTTGGCTTTCCTGCCCCGGCTCGCCTCCCCATTTTTGCAGAGGGATCAATTTAGTGGCCAAGTATAGATAAACAGGGGGCCTTTTGACACTAACCTTCGTGAAGATTTATAGGGGTCCACTTGCAGGATCTGTCCTGCTCCCCTTGGCAAAATGACCACTTTGCCATTCCTAAACCTTGCTTTATAATACATATAAGTCACACCTAGGGTAGGCGCTAAACAGCCCAAGTGGCAGAGTGCTTTGTATTTAGAAAGTTGGACATGCATTTCTAAGTTTTACATGTCCTGGTAGTGAAAAAAATCATAAAATGGTTTTGCACTATAGTGAGGCCTATCTCTTCCATAGGATACCATTGAGTTACTTTATTGTTATGTTAAACAGCATTAATAGAGTGCACATACACCTAAAGGTTTCATGGCACTAAGTAAAAGAAGGAACACCAGAGTCAAGCCTATCTATAAGCTTGTTTGAAAAGCCAGGTTTGTCAGAGTGACTTGAATCTCGGATAGGCAGTTGTGGTTCTTATATCAGAAGGCAGAGAATCCAAAGGTGCAGAGCAATCACTGAAAATCTGGCACCACCCACCCCAGTCAGAGTTCTAGGCTAAAATCCATTGTTTTTTACTCAACATAATGTTTCAGTTTGGACCCATCCATATGCAAATCAGTCTTTTCCCTGCTCCTCATGGGAATAGTCAGCTTGAACTGCCAGGCCAGGTCCTCCCTGGACCAGAAGCAAGCATCCTTGGACCGGTTTCGGGGTATCACCCCTCATAAACCAGGATAGCCTGAATCCAGTGGCATGGAAAGCCTGGGACCCACGTCTCGGCATACCAGTCCCACTTGGGTGACAAAAGCAAAAACAATTGATGGACGGAATGCTGAACAATGTCGAACACACCCCCAGTCAGAGATCTAGACCTATATCCATGATTTTTTTGCTCACCACCCTATTCCAGCTTAGACCCAGCCAAATGCAAATCAGTCTTGACTCTGCTGTCCATGGGAACAGTCCAGCCGAACCGCCAGGCCAGGCCCTGCTGTGCTAGTCATGCCACTGGATTCAAGCTATCCTGGTTGATGAAGGGTGATACCCCAAACGCGGTCCTTGAATGCTTGTTTTCTGGTAAAGGGAGGACCTGGCCTGGAAGTCACACAGCACAGCAGAGTAATGGGTGACTTCAGCATTCAGTTTTATTGGGGGTCCTGCTGTCATTCGTATCTCTCCCCCAGCTCTTTCTCAGATTGTAAACTCACCTGCTCCCTAGTCCAAGAGGAGCTCAGGTCAACTTATAAGATGAGCTACTAGTTAAATACCCATACCAGAGCCAGCCCTAGAAGGGATCCCTCCTTGTCAACCTTGGTGAGTTGAGCTTGGTTAACCGGAGCAGCATTTGGTCCACTGGTGCAGGCCCCATCTCCACGACATCCCCAAAGCACTGTGACAAAATATCCGTGAAGGTCCTTGTAGGAGAGTAGGGTCTGCAATCCTATGATCACCCAGATTTTTTGCTTTTTGCTTCATTGGTTTACGACTTTCCCCGGCTGTGGGCCTGCCAATCAGACCCACAGCCTAGCTGTTCTCTCTCGAAATTATCACATGTACATTAGGTGCATCCACTAATTGGAACTGGGCCGCCTTGTCAGTCCCTGTCTCAGCATACCACAGGTATCCAGGGCATCGGTGTACCCAGGGCCTACCAGGGGCGGAAGCATGTATTATGCCACCCCTGGAATGGCCGCCCAAATCTGACACAACTGGCTGCACGACAGCTGGGGCCACGTGGTGTAATCACCCGTTGCTGTAGGTGTAGTATTCCTACACCTAAACCCTAAAAATGGACACATGGATTCCTATCAGTCACTCCTATAGCAGGCCTTATCAATCCTGAAGGCAGAGTGCAGGGAATCATGTGGCACGGTGCTCTGGCGCGAGCTGAGCCCGTCGACGGCTTGCGGAACCAAGTCCTAATAGCCGTTCCATGGTGACGCGGGCCAACTACTTTTAATGCAATTGCTAACTTTGGCCTCACCTCACCTATACATGTCGAGTAAGGTGTCATACGAATGGGAATACGAACCCCTCGCCAGCCCCGGCGACGGGGTTAGCATTCCCCCCTTTTAGGGGGACACGACATGGAAGTAACCTTGAACCCCGGTTAAAGTTGACTCAAGCCTCAGCATCACAAAATGGATGCTGCCACCAGACACACGTCTGACCTCCTGCTGCTGGGGGACCTTCCAGCAAAGGGAGCTTGGACAAAGGGTTTCCTGTCGAGGGCGGTGTTAGCACCATCCCAGACAGGGTTTGTGTATCCCAGGTAGGCAGGGCTGAAAGGAAGGTGATTGCCAGTGGCACCCCGGTGCTCACTGTGCATAGCCCGGCTCAACCCAGTTTCGGGGGCACACCAGCCCCTGAGCTGGCGCGAAGCCGGACAAAGGACAGGGGTGTAACCACCCCCCTCCTGGCTCCACCCATAGGTGGAACCTAGTCACGGGCCAGCCCCTTTCTCTTAGAATAAAGGTAGGAGCGAGTCCCCTTCCCAAATTGGATAATCAGATAATCGGATAACTCCGAATCACGAACCACTTTCCACGAAAGGAACTCTTGACTATTTCTGAAGACTCTCCCTTGTGGCTAAGGAGTAGCCACCCTGCACCAGCAGGCACCATCTAAGCGCTTGCGGTTTGTTGTAAGTCTCTCCTACGGATCAAGACTGCCCAGCTCGACGAGACCCGAGTCCCTGCCATCTCTGACCTTTTACCTCCCTCATCAGCTCAGCTGAGAGTCGTAGGTGTGACGAGACCTGCGGGACCGGCTATCTTCAGAACCTGCACGACGCTTATCTAGCACGCCCACCGAGGGACCCTCGAGTGAGTGCACCTAGGGTTTGAGAAGCCCTAACCCTGAGCAGCTCCAGCATCGAAGTCTGCCTCCCCAGCATCCCCGAGATCTGCGTGGGGGCCCTTCCGCTCCTTGTTGTTCACCGCGTTGTTCGACCACTCGCCGACCGGCTTGTGGCCCTCTTCACGACGCACCACGATTGTTTCATCACTAGTCTGGTTGCTCCAGACTGGCTCTTGCTCCCCTTCAACGGAGGAGTACCACGGACCCTCCTGGTCCACTCCCGACGCCATCTTGACTCCCCCGCGTGGGTGGCCACTGCCAAGATCCGCTGCCCCTTCCTGGGCCCAGCATCATCGACAGCAGACACCTTCGTGGGACAGCTCGCCCTCCATCCTGGTCGCCGCCGCGCCTCCTGGTCCGAGGAACAGCCGAGTCCGACGTCACCCACTCACCTGGTCGAGGTGACTTCAGCCGGTACCCTCCAGGTACCCACACGATCGCTGGCTAGCGGTTGAGAACTGAGTCCCCTCTGCTTTCAGGTTTTCCTTCACCACCGATCCAGGCTTGGATCGCTCTGAACATCGTCACTGGTCGCCTGCCAGCAACTTCTTCTTTCAGGCTCCTGAGACTACACGAGGACTCCCGACATCTTGACGAACTTCACGCAGCCGCAGCCTCCGGGCTAGGTAACTCGAGCATCTCGGTGCTCCATCGCAGGTTCGCTCTACAAGTGTCCAGCTCCTTTTTCGTTTAGTCCCACTGATCGGATCACTCCGGAATCAGTATCTCCAGACTCTAAAGCATGTCGGTCCACGGAGAGTCTGAAGGGACTCCCTTAGTGGTCAGTGACCCTCCACAGGTCGTGTCACGATATGCAACTCTTAGCTTCAAGGAGATGAGACAACTGTGTGCCTCCAGGAAGCTAAACCAGGGTTCTAACCCTACCATCGCAATACTGATAGGTCTCTTAGAGGCGTACGATGCTAGGAGGTCCTCTAACCCAGGTCCCCCCAGTGCAGATGGGAACATGCCTCCCTTAGAGGGAACCCTCGGTGACCCAGACCTCGACCTCCACACAGAGGAGGACGAGGACGAGTTATCGGGAGACGAGGCAGACAAAGGTCCAGTGGTAGTCGGCAGGCTTACAAGGACCAACTTAAGCAGGCATGAGAATGGAACTGGGGGAGCCCCGGGCCCACGCTCAAGCAGGCTTAACCTTGGGAACGGACGAGCTAGGTCTCTCTCCAGAGGCTCTGGCAGATCGGTTCATACACATGTCTCTCAGGCACCTTCTCAGAGAGGAATGACTTCCCCTCAGAGGAGGGAGCATGAAGCGAAGATGCGGGAAGTCAATCTGAGGATCGAGCGGGAAGAACTTGCCCTCGCCAAAGAAAGACTTGCCTTGGCCCGAGAGCAGAAATTAAGTGGGTTAGATCCCACTGGTGGCAGCATTCTCAATAGAGAGAAAGACAGGGGTATAGACACTAGACACCTGAGTAAAATAGTGCCCCCCTTTAAACAAGGGGACGACATCCACAAGTGGATAACTGCCTTGGAGAGGGCCTGCACTGTCCAGTGCGTCCCCCCAAGTCAGTGGGCAGCTATACTGTGGCTTTCCTTTGAAGGTAAAGGAAGGGACAAGCTCCTCACTACAAGAGCTGAGGATGCTAACAACTACCAAGTCCTGAAGAACACACTGATTGATGGGTTCGGCTTAACCACGGAACAGTACCGGGTGCTGTTCCGGGACACCCAGAAAATTCAGTCTCAGGATTGGGCTGACTTTGTCGATTGTGCCACTAAGGCTTTGGAAGGCTGGTTGCTGGGTAGCAAGGTTACTGATTACACAGGATTGTACAATCTTATCATGCGAGAACAGATTTTAAACAACTGTCAGAACCAATTGTTGCATCAGCACCTTGTCGACTCGGATCTGACCTCTCCCCAAGAATTGGGAAAGAAGGCAGACAGATGGGTCAGAACAAGGGTCAAGCAGAACCAGAATCAGAACCAGGGTGGTCAGAAGAAAGCAGACCAAAAGGGTAACAAGAACGAACAAAATGACCAGAAGTCTTCGACAGGTCCCCAACAAACCAAAGAGGGTGGGGGTCAGGCTTCACAGAAGAAGAAGACTCAAGAAGGCCAGTCAAAAAGGTGGTGCCAATACTGTAAAAGTAAGACTCACTGGTTTAGTGAGTGCACCAAGAAAGGAGGGCAAACTCCTGCCACTGCAGCCCCTAAGGCACCTGCGCCCCCTAGTACAGTCAGCAGTGGTAGTGCGCCTCCCAAGGCATTAGTTGGGTTAACCTTGGGAACCGAGGGGAGTGACGACTTAGTCGGCACGCTCACTCAGGCCGTCCTTGTCTGTACAGGGGATATGGATATGTCCCCTGATGCCAGTCCCAATACTTTGGGCAAATACAGACAGACACCTTTGATAAATGGAAAAGTGGCTCAGGCCTACAGGGACACGTGTGCCAGTGTCACCATGGTGACGCCTAACTTCGTGGACCCTGGACAGATCATGCTAGGTACCAGTTACCTAGTGACCAATGCCAGCAACGTCACTACCAATCACAGTATGGCAGTTGTTGATTTCTCCTGGGGAGGGGTAAGCGGCCCGAAAAAGGTTGTGGTTAGTTCAGACCTCCCCGTAGAATGTCTGTTGGGCAATGATTTGGAAACGTCACAATGGTCAGAAGTGGAGCAGAGGACTCACATGGAGATGTTAGGCTTGCCAGCACATGTCCTTGCTGTGACCAGGTCACAGGCCAAAAGATGCCCCACTGAACAGGTGCTGGATCCTGGAAGAACGGACCAGACACCTTCCAAGAAAAGGAGCAGTAAGGGTAAGGCTTCGCCTTCCCCCTTGCCCCAGGTCGTGGATCAAGTCTCCGAGGAGGCTGACCTTAAAGAACTGAGGGAAACTGAGCCGCAAGAGCTCGAACCTGGTCAGGTTGAGTTTCTGGGCTCAGGGGGACCCTCCAGGGAAGACCTGGGGAAGGCACAGTTAGACTGCCCCTCACTTGAACCCCTCAGACAGCAGGCCGCTGCTGAGGCTGCAGGGAACGCCACGGGTACCCACAAAGTGTACTGGGACGATGGACTCCTGTACTCTGAGGCAAGAGACCCCAAACCTGGTGCGACCAGGAGGCTGGTCATCCCCTTGTCTCTGAGAGGTTTCCTTCTCACCTTGGCCCACGAGATTCCCCTTGCAGGTCACTTAGGCCAGAATAAGACTTGGGACAGAATTGTTCCACACTTTCACTGGCCCCACATGTCCGAAGATACGAAGGAGTTTTGCCGCTCCTGTGTCACTTGCCAAGCCAGTGGTAAGTCAGGTGGCACGACAAAGGCCCCCCTCATACCACTACCAGTGGTGGGGGTACCCTTTGAACGAGTGGGGATCGACATTGTCGGACCAATGGAACCCCAGACAGCATCAGGGCACAAGTTTATACTGGTGGTGGTGGACCACGCCACCAGGTATCCTGAAGCTATTCCCCTTAGGACCACTACGGCACCTGTGGTGGCACGGGCCCTACTTGGAGTGTTCTCCAGAGTGGGCTTCCCTAAGGAGGTCGTCTCAGACAGAGGTGCAAACTTCATGTCGGGATATCTGACTGCTATGTGGAAGGAATGTGGTGTCAACTACAAGTTCACCACACCCTATCACCCACAATGCAATGGGCTGGTTGAGAGATTCAACCGGACCCTAAAAGGGATGATTCACGGACTACCTGAAAAGCTTCGGCGGAGATGGGATGTCCTGATACCCTGCCTCTTGTTCGCCTACAGAGAGGTCCCGCAGAAGGGGGTTGGCTACAGCCCTTTTGAGCTTCTGTTCGGACATCCTGTAAGGGGACCCCTTTGTTTGGTAAAGGAAGGATGGGAGAGACCTCTCAGGAAGCCGGCATCAAACATTGTGGACTATGTGCTCGGTCTCCGCTCGCGGATGGCGGAGTACATGGAAAAGGCGTCTAAAAACCTTGAGGCGAGCCAAGAATTACAGAAAGCTTGGCACGACCAAAAGGCTGTCCTGACTGTGTATCAGCCTGGACAGAAGGTGTGGGTGCTGGAGCCAGTGGCCCCAGCAGCACTGAAAGACAAATGGTCTGGGCCCCACACGATCATTGAGCAAAAGGGAGAGGTCACCTACCTGGTAGACCTGGGAACTCCCCGGAGCCCCCACAGGGTGCTCCACGTAAACAGGCTCAAGGCATATGTCGACAGGGAGGGCATGGGCTTGCTCATGGCCACAGATGAGGGACAGGAGGAGGAGAGTGACCCTCTCCCGGACCTGCTCTCTCAGAACCCTGACGATGGATCAGTAGATGGTGTTGTCTTTTGTGGCAGCCTCTCTGGACATCAACAAGAGGATTGTAAACAGGTTCTTCAATCCTTTCGACATATGTTCTCTCTGACACCCAGTCAGACCAAGTGGTGTACCCACGAGGTCGACACTGGGGACAGTCTGCCCGTAAAGAGTAAAATCTATCGGCAACCTGATCATGTCAGAGACTGCATCAAGACAGAGGTGCAGAAAATGTTGGAGCTGGGAGTCATTGAACCCTCGGACAGCCCCTGGGCTAGTCCCGTAGTGCTCGTACCGAAACCTCACACCCAGGGCGGTAAGAAAGAGATGAGGTTTTGCGTGGACTACAGAGGTCTCAATGCGGTCACTAAGACCGACGCCCACCCGATACCAAGAGCAGACGAACTTATCGACCGGTTGGCCTCGGCCAACTACTTAAGTACGTTTGACCTGACAGCTGGGTATTGGCAAATCAGGTTAGCTGAGGAGGCCAAGCCCAAAACAGCATTTTCTACCCCGGGTGGGCATTATCAGTTCGTGGTAATGCCCTTTGGTTTGAAAAATGCACCTGCCACCTTCCAAAGGCTGGTGAATCGAGTTCTCACTGGGTTGGACGACTTCTGTGCGGCGTATCTGGACGATATCGCTGTCTTTAGCTCCACCTGGGAGGATCACCTGGTCCACCTGAGGAAAGTGTTAGAGGCCCTGCAGAAGGCAGGCCTCACTATCAAGGCCACCAAGTGCCAGATAGGGCAGACACAGGTTGTATACCTGGGCCACCTTGTAGGTGGAGGCCAGGTTCAACCGTTGGAGAGCAAAATACAGGCCATCCAGGACTGGGCTCCTCCAACCACCCAGACTCAGGTTCGAGCTTTCTTGGGCCTGACTGGTTATTACCGGAAATTTGTCAGAAATTATGGATCCATTGTGACCCCGCTAAACGACCTGACAAGTAAAAAGATGCCAAAAAAAGTTCAGTGGACAGCAAGCTGTCAGAAGGCATTCGATGACCTAAAGCAGGCCATGTGCACAGCACCTATCCTAAAGAGTCCAGACTACTCCAAACCATTCATTGTCCAAACAGACGCTTCGGAGCTGGGTGTGGGAGCTGTTCTATCGCAACTGAATTTTGATGGTCACGACCAGCCCATAGCTTTTATTAGCAGGAGGCTGACCCCCAGAGAGAAGAATTGGTCGGCTATCGAGAGGGAGGCCTTTGCTGTGGTTTGGGCCCTGAAGAAGTTGAGGCCATACTTGTTTGGCACTCACTTCAAGATTCAGACCGACCATAAGCCCCTCTTGTGGCTAAATCAAATGAAGGGTGAAAACCCCAAACTACTTAGGTGGTCCATTTCCCTACAGGGGATGGACTTCACAGTGGAGCATAGACCTGGCACTGATCATGGCAATGCAGATGGGCTCTCCAGGTATTTCCACTTAGAGCAAGAAGACTCACCTGGTCAAGGTTAGCTTATTGTCCCAAAGTTTGGGGGGGGGTCATGTAGGAGAGTAGGGTCTGCAATCCTATGATCACCCAGATTTTTTGCTTTTTGCTTCATTGGTTTACGACTTTCCCCGGCTGTGGGCCTGCCAATCAGACCCACAGCCTAGCTGTTCTCTCTCGAAATTATCACATGTACATTAGGTGCATCCACTAATTGGAACTGGGCCGCCTTGTCAGTCCCTGTCTCAGCATACCACAGGTATCCAGGGCATCGGTGTACCCAGGGCCTACCAGGGGCGGAAGCATGTATTATGCCACCCCTGGAATGGCCGCCCAAATCTGACACAACTGGCTGCACGACAGCTGGGGCCACGTGGTGTAATCACCCGTTGCTGTAGGTGTAGTATTCCTACACCTAAACCCTAAAAATGGACACATGGATTCCTATCAGTCACTCCTATAGCAGGCCTTATCAATCCTGAAGGCAGAGTGCAGGGAATCATGTGGCACGGTGCTCTGGCGCGAGCTGAGCCCGTCGACGGCTTGCGGAACCAAGTCCTAATAGCCGTTCCATGGTGACGCGGGCCAACTACTTTTAATGCAATTGCTAACTTTGGCCTCACCTCACCTATACATGTCGAGTAAGGTGTCATACGAATGGGAATACGAACCCCTCGCCAGCCCCGGCGACGGGGTTAGCATTCCCCCCTTTTAGGGGGACACGACATGGAAGTAACCTTGAACCCCGGTTAAAGTTGACTCAAGCCTCAGCATCACAAAATGGATGCTGCCACCAGACACACGTCTGACCTCCTGCTGCTGGGGGACCTTCCAGCAAAGGGAGCTTGGACAAAGGGTTTCCTGTCGAGGGCGGTGTTAGCACCATCCCAGACAGGGTTTGTGTATCCCAGGTAGGCAGGGCTGAAAGGAAGGTGATTGCCAGTGGCACCCCGGTGCTCACTGTGCATAGCCCGGCTCAACCCAGTTTCGGGGGCACACCAGCCCCTGAGCTGGCGCGAAGCCGGACAAAGGACAGGGGTGTAACCACCCCCCTCCTGGCTCCACCCATAGGTAGAACCTAGTCACGGGCCAGCCCCTTTCTCTTAGAATAAAGGTAGGAGCGAGTCCCCTTCCCAAATTGGATAATCAGATAATCGGATAACTCCGAATCACGAACCACTTTCCACGAAAGGAACTCTTGACTATTTCTGAAGACTCTCCCTTGTGGCTAAGGAGTAGCCACCCTGCACCAGCAGGCACCATCTAAGCGCTTGCGGTTTGTTGTAAGTCTCTCCTACGGATCAAGACTGCCCAGCTCGACGAGACCCGAGTCCCTGCCATCTCTGACCTTTTACCTCCCTCATCAGCTCAGCTGAGAGTCGTAGGTGTGACGAGACCTGCGGGACCGGCTATCTTCAGAACCTGCACAACGCTTATCTAGCACGCCCACCGAGGGACCCTCGAGTGAGTGCACCTAGGGTTTGAGAAGCCCTAACCCTGAGCAGCTCCAGCATCGAAGTCTGCCTCCCCAGCATCCCCGAGATCTGCGTGGGGGCCCTTCCGCTCCTTGTTGTTCACCGCGTTGTTCGACCACTCGCCGACCGGCTTGTGCCCCTCTTCACGACGCACCACGATTGTTTCATCACTAGTCTGGTTGCTCCAGACTGGCTCTTGCTCCCCTTCAACGGAGGAGTACCACGGACCCTCCTGGTCCACTCCCGACGCCATCTTGACTCCCCCGCGTGGGTGGCCACTGCCAAGATCCGCTGCCCCTTCCTGGGCCCAGCATCATCGACAGCAGACACCTTCGTGGGACAGCTCGCCCTCCATCCTGGTCGCCGCCGCGCCTCCTGGTCCGAGGAACAGCCGAGTCCGACGTCACCCACTCACCTGGTCGAGGTGACTTCAGCCGGTACCCTCCAGGTACCCACACGATCGCTGGCTAGCGGTTGAGAACTGAGTCCCCTCTGCTTTCAGGTTTTCCTTCACCACCGATCCAGGCTTGGATCGCTCTGAACATCGTCACTGGTCGCCTGCCAGCAACTTCTTCTTTCAGGCTCCTGAGACTACACGAGGACTCCCGACATCTTGACGAACTTCACGCAGCCGCAGCCTCCGGGCTAGGTAACTCGAGCATCTCGGTGCTCCATCGCAGGTTCGCTCTACAAGTGTCCAGCTCCTTTTTCGTTTAGTCCCACTGATCGGATCACTCCGGAATCAGTATCTCCAGACTCTAACCATTCGCATTTCACTGTTAGTGTAGATGGTTTCTCGTGCCCCTCGGGCATTTGTGTAAATTGTGCAACTGAAGTATTTTCCTAAGAGTTTTGTAGTGTGCTTAGCTCCCTGACTCATAAAGAGCCAGGGTAGTCTTGTTAGAAATAAATATCCTTTTATTTTCATAACAACTTGTGTGGTGTCCTTTCACTTGGTGTTCAAGGGGTATATGTGATGGTAAACAGCTGGCTTAACACGCCCTCTAGAGTTTAGCCTAAGACTGCTCGTATCCACGCTACTAGGATAGCTGGTCTATAAGGTTGACTTACAACCAATCATCAATAAGGGTCGTTTGGAATGATACACAGTGATCACTAGAATAGTGAGCACTACATATCAGGCCAACTTCTCACAGTCCTAAGGACAGCCGCAGTAGCATCCACCTTCAAAGCCTCGCTGACCACCTTAGTACCAGTGCCATTATTTTGGGTGGAACTGATCCGAATGTAAAGTTCGTCCAACTTTGAATATTTGATGCCAAGTTGTAAACCTGCTTTGTGGCCAACCACTACTCTAACCTTCAAATTATGACAACATATGTAAAGCATTCAATGACTTTATACATGAAAAAGCCTGTTGCAAATACCTGACTTTGAACCACCAATCACCATCATAAGGGACAGAAACGTATGATCTGAGTATGGAGAGGGTGAGGTGCCATGGGTCCAGATCCAGCTGCAGGGGCATCAAGAGGCAAAGAGGTATCATCCCGTTGACCCACAGCTCTGCCCTCCAATGAGAAAGGAACCCAGCCTTTTCAGAGGTTTATGCTCTGCCTGGCCCCCTCAAAATTTAAAACATGCCAAAACAATTGCCGTGAGCTCCCCCTTTGGCACTGGAGGCTCTACCTATGTGCCGTAGCCTACTGTGCAGCATGCCCCTCTACCCAAATCCCTAATAGGAATGCACAGGTGGGTGAGTGTGTGAAATGTGAGTTCTGACATAATTCTCACTTAGGTGATATTCCATGCCAGCTCACAAAGTCCTGCTGCTGATAATCGGAGATCTGGTGTTTGACTTGGTGTCAAATCCAGCTGTCACTTTATTTGGCTCCAGCTGCTGCAATTCACATACAAATTTGTGAATGAACCCTACATGTTAAAGGTTTGGCCCCTGCTATACTACCACAGAGACTTTTCCAACTTATGGTGTGAAGAGGGATGGAGGGAGCTATATGTGCCCAGTATGGTCCATTTAAAAACAAATAACTGGATTTTTTTTAAACACTTCTCTTTGGTGCCTTTTTGTTATTTCTCTACCACTGCCCCTTTTCTCTGTGTATTCTCCCTTTCTCTACTATATAGTCCTTTCTCTGTCTCACGCTGTATACCCAGCCTCTACTTCTAGCAATTCTCTCCTTTCCTGCCTGTTCCCTCTTTTTCATTCTCTTTCCTTCCCTCTAAATTGCAGCTCTTTGGCTTGCATTTCTCTCTCTTCTCATTTTCTCTTGCCTCACCTTCATTTGACTTTTAACACTTTTCTCTTACCCTTAATGCCCTCATGCTCTTAAATCACACGTGCCCTCCTTTCACTCTTTATATCCCAATTAAAATTATTGTTTAAACCTTTGTCATACTCTTTTCATTTTCCCTACTCTCGCATTACCTCTAACTCTCACATACCGTCTTTCTTACTTGCCTCTACTACTTCTATCTTTGTCTGTTCCACCTAGGGCCAACACAATCATTTTTTCTGTTGCTATATTTCAGTATCACATATTCTGGCAAGGATCTACATTTGATGCTTTTAGCAGAACACCCTAACTAGGGAGAAACTGCTCATGGGTGCTTGTGTTCCGATTCAGGGAAGACCTGGCTTGTCAGTTCTGGCTGGACTGTTCCCATTGGAGCAGAGTCAAGACTGATTTTTATATGTCTGGGTCCAAAGTCCAAACTGAGGTGTCATGGTATGCAAAATAACGATGGACAGGGATGAGGCCTGAGTAATTACCAGTGGCTGGGATTAATTCAAGCATTCCACCCATCACCATTTTGTATACTATAGTGGAACTACGACACACCCCTGATGGTTGGCGCATTGACATCCAACTAGTTTCCACTACCCCAAAATTGACCCTGCTTTTTAGCCTCACACTGCCCTCTACGCTCACGGTTCTCTCTTAAACTCTTTTTTAATCATGAATCCCCTTTCTTTTCTTAAATTAATGAGCCTCACACTTTCTCTTCTCAACACTCCATCTCTCATTCTGTCTCACATACCGCTTTCCCACACTTTTCATTCACGCACACTTTTCCGTCCATCCTCGGATACCTTGCTCTCTCCATCCTTCTCTGCCCTCATGCTCACCACATACCACTACTTTTCCTAGCAGTCACCTCACTATTGTATCGCATTAATTCCTTTCTCTTATAAGACCCCCTTTTTGCTGTCACATGCACTCTTACCATCCCTTTCATTCCCACACCCTCACCTGTCAATTAAATACTTCTCTCACAAACACCTCCACACATTCCACTCCCTGTTTCAAGACCTCCTTTCTAAGGCATACCCCATTCACTCGTCCTTCCCACGCACATAACCCACTTACACTGACCCTTCAGCTGCTCGTATCATTCCCTTTCCCAGCACCTGTTTCTCACAGGCATTTTCACTTTGTCGCTCTGTCATACACAGACACACACATTCGGGGAGGGCTGGGGGGTTTATGGTCCCTTTCACCACCTGGAATGTTGAATGATCGTTTTGGAAAATGATGCTGGAGAAAACGAAACGGCGTTCCACGAATTAAGACAGTAATGATTTCAAGATGAAAGATGGACATGTTAAGGGCCTCCAGTGTTCACCAATAGTAACGATTTTATTGGAAGGCGGTGGTGGTGTCTGAGACCAACACTTAATGACATCAAAAGGGCCGCGGTGGGGGTTGCATTGTGCAGCTCGGAAAGGCTCTGGCATTAAGCACACCAAGGGAACTGCCGTTGCTGCTATGTGGAGCTCGGAGAATGGCACCTCGGCTAATCAGGCAACTAAATAATTCATCCCTTTCTTTAAATTACAGTCTATTAAAGGACAATAATGATTTTTCTGCTGTCGGCCTCCGCCGTTCATTATGGCCAGCTCGGCTTCCGCAGGACTCCCTGCTACAGCTATTTACCTGGATTTAATTGCTGCCGCGCGAGCACTTTCGTTTTAACTGTTTCCTTCTATTATGCAAGGAAAAGGCGGAAAATGGAAATCTGAGTGGCTGGAGGCCAGAGGGAGGCTTGGGAAGGAAGAAAGGAAGAAAAGGAATGAAGGGACTGAAATTAGAAAAACATGAATGAAGGAGGGGGATTTAAGAAGTGGTTAAGTATGAAAGGAGGAGGGTGGACTAAGTTATGGAGAATAGGAGGGAGTAAAAGAGGAATGAAAATCGAATGGTGTTAAGAAAGAGGAAGAGTGCACAAGAATCGTAGGAGGGAGGAATGGGAAGGAACAAGATGGCGAATGTCGTGTCCACTCCAGTTCTGGAGCACGCAAATGACCACGCCAGACACGGAGCTGTGTAACATACTTCTTTATTCTTCGGCATACAACGGTTAACTGGACGCACTAATATGTATTTACCGCACCTAGATACGTCTCAACCAATTACGTAACCTTGTACGGAGTCCATCAAGGGTTTCTAATGCACATGATCATATAACACTACAATTCCCCCTTTGTTAAATAAAAAGTATGGTCAACATAAATACATGACAGTTCCCCAATGGGTCGTTGAGGTGCTTGTACCAACCTTCCATATCGAGTCGTATGAAGTGAAGAAGTTTCACTGTTATCCGACATCGTAGTTGTAGATTTAGAAGCTTGAATTGGGCACTCTGGTGAACTTGTCTCAGTTGTGATGTCTGGAGCCAATGAACATCGAGGCAGATGCTTGAAATGTGACAAGTCTCTCGTAATGGACTTTCTGTGATTTTGAACGGTCACCATATGTCCTTTACTTGTCAAGACTCTTAATGGATCAGCATCAAATAGAACATCAGCCTTCCATTTCTGTTTTTGTTTGACTAGGACCCGTTTTCTTTCTTCGAAAACCTTGTCCTTAGTGCATCTGAGCTTATCTGCATAGGTCTTCATCTTGCTTTTGCGAGCTGTGTCTATAGCCTGACTCTCATCAGTGTCTATTACTCGGCTTGTGGTCCATTGTGGTAGCTTTGTCTCAATGGCTCTCCCAAAGAGCAAGTTGGCAGGGATTTCACCTGTTGTAGAATGGGGACTGATAAGCTCGAAGGGCTGGACATGAGGCTGACTTGAGATAAATTCTTTTGAGCACAGAGCGCAGAACCACTTTCTTCAGGGTGCCCATAAATCGTTCAGTACTGCCATTTACCTGTGGCTGGAGAGATTAGCTTTTCTGATGCTTATGCTGATGATCTCTGCTATTAAAGAGTAGACTGTTTTCAGATTTGAGAATGTAGGGAACACCCCATGCTGTGCAAATATCATCCAGGCTCTCAATGACTTTGTCATGGGTGATTGATGATAAATCTTCCACTAAGGGAAAACGTGAGCACTCATCAATAACTACCATGTTATGCTGGCCGTTGCTTAAAGGTACAAAGAAATCAACTGCAATTTTCTCCCACGCTTGTTTAGGAAGGTTAGACATATTTAGCGGATGCTGTGTTGTCTTGGGAGATAAGCAGTTACACAGGTGACAAGCTTTCAGTTCCTTCACAGCTCAAGGAGAAGAAACCACACCCAGTCTCTGAGGGCAATGTCTTTGGTGTGCCAGTTCAATGAGCTGTTGTCTCAAGCACTCAGGTATGAGAATTCTCAAATCTCTTAGTATGAGTCTTTTTTGAGTGACAGAAAGTTCTTCCTGCACATTTTTTAATTTTTCATATTCAACGTCATCTGTGAGAGGCTGAGTATGTTTTCTCCATGATTGTACTGCAATTATATCCTTGAGTGTGAGTATGTCTCTGTCCGTGTTAGCAGTAGCAATGATCTGCTCAATGGATTGAGCTGAAGGGGTGCTGGACTTGACTATGGAATTGATATATGCTTCAGCGGCTTTAGACAATGCACTGGAACAACCTAAGTGCGCCAGGTATGCCCAGACGTGGGTCCTGGGCTCACTGTGCCACCGGAATCAAGCTATCCTGGCTGAAGAGAGATGAAACCCCGAAACCGGTCCTAGGATGCTCATTTCCGGTCCAGGGAGAACATGGCTTGGCAGTTCGGGCTGGACTGTTCCCATGAGGCACAGGGTCAAGACTGATTTGCATATGGCCAGGTCTAAACTGGGGTGGCATGGTGAGCAAAAGAATGATGGATTTAACCCAGATCTCTTGACTGGGGGTGAATGTTTTGATTTGTTCTGCATTCCGTCCATCAATTGTGTGTCTTACATATTTTGCTCACATTTCATGAGGGAAAGTTCTCGAAACTGTGGGGAGTGGCACAATAAAAATAGTAGCACACCTCTGTTGTTAGAACTAGCTCCTGTGACACAAAATACCCAAAAATAGGATTTTGAGACATCCTATTTCACAAATTGTACCCCACTTGTGTGAGCGGGCCTATCACCTGCAGCATGAAAGTCCACAAAATGCATCATGGACATTCACTCAAAATGTATTCTTTTTTACAAGGTGGGTAGATGTGTATTTGGGTCTGTGCTTGGTGGCCACTGCTGGAAACCTATCAAACCCATAGATTTTTGAAACCTAGACACCCAGCGAATAGCCAATCCAATTGTCTCATTTTACTTTTGTTTTACAGTAATGACATCAGAGTGCCATACAAAAACAGACTTCTGGGGCATCTCTTCCTAACCTGAACTCAAAACAAGGGAAATGGTCTGAGGCCTGCACCAGAGATATTCCCTCAGCTGAGTTATTTGACATGACATACATATCCATAACACATGATTTGGAGAGCTGGTGACATGGTGGGCACATCAATAGTGTAAAAGCAGTTAAAATGGTCTGTACTCTGATGCAGCGTTACCTCTTTCTTAAAAAAAAAATGTGTAGCAGCACTTAAAGTCAGCAACCTTTATTTTTTTAAAGCTTTATTTATTTTTGAAAAACAAAACAATACAGAGACATCGGCTGTGTGTTCATCAGATAACCAGTGAAGAGATACACTACAACACTTTCGTCCCATAGACAATAAATACCACATAATCAAGGCATCGGACAGTAGATCTCCATCAACCAACCCATCGATCCCAACCGCCGGAACTCAGACATGAAAATCTCGGACCAATAGACCCACCATTCGATTTCCACCGCAACCCCTATCCTCGATCAACACCCACGCAATCGTCAATGCACGTGCAAACAACATCCCAAGACCCACAGTAAGGAGGATCACAGCTCCACACCCACCTCATGACCCCCCCACAAGCGTAACTCTGGCGCTGTATAGTCTACCCCACTCCCGTGGGCACTATCCCGGAACTTGAGTGTGGTGGGGAAGAGCTAGGCAGGTTTGCGATATATGTTTTATAAGGGCCCCAGATGTCCTTGGGTCGCGCCACTGTGGGGAGGAGACTGGAGTAGATCTCGCTATTCGTGCTGCAGGAAGCCATGGCAGTGAGCCACGTCCTGGCCGTGGGGGCCGTTCTACCCCCCCAGCGCTTTGCAATTTTCCGCTTGGTGAGTAGCAGGCCCAGAGAGGCAAGCCTTTGAACATTCTTAGGGAAATTTACCGTGTAGCCTAACAATGCGACCTCAGGCGTGGGAACCAGTGTAAGCCCCAACATATCTTCCAGGATCTTGTGTACCTGCGTCCAGAATGATTGCAGTCATGGACATGTCCAGGACATGTGTGCAAAATCAGCATGCGGTGCAGAGCATTTCCAGCATGTGTGTGGCCGCGAGGAATCAATGGCATGGAGTCTATCGGGGGTCATGTAGCAGCGGCGAAGAAATTTGTAATGGAGGAGTTTATGACTACTATTAAGTGAGATCGTGTTAGTGACTTTGCAACAAGCGGTCCATTGGTCGTCCGTAATAGGCCTGCCCAAGTCTGTCTCCCACGCCGCCCGCAACCGGTCATCCGCACATGGAACCAAAGCTGCACATGACTTGTAAAGTTTAGAGACAATATGGGCCCCTGTATCTTTGTCAATGAGGATAGAGAGGGGTTCAAAGGACGCAGGCTCGAGGGGAATCCCTCAATTTCCGACCTCGCCGCACAATAAAGCCGGCGAAGGACAAACTTGTCCATGAACGTAGCCTCACTGAATCGTGCCTCCTCTGACAACGAGAATATGTGTCCTCCCGGGTATAAGTCCCCAATCTTGGTGAGGTTAAACTTTATTAATGTACGCTGCACAAGTGTCTCGCCCGTGCCTGGCACTAACCCGGGGTTAGGAATTGGGAGAGAAGAGGAATAAAGGAGAGGCTGGGCTAAGTAGCGAGAAAGTCTATTCCAGGCCCAGCTGGTGGTGGATACCGTTTGAATATCCACTGGGCTCCGGGGGACCCCCTTGGGCAACACCACCGACAAGCGACCCGGGAGAACGAAGTCAGCCTCCGGTCGAAGAAACGGGATCCGTGCGTCAGGATGGTACCAGGCGTAGGCGTGTGCACACTGAGCGACCAGGTAGTATAAATACAGATCCGGTACTCCGAAGCCGCCCCTATCATGCGGGAGCGTAAGAGTCTTCCAACGGATCCGGGGGTGCTTCCCGCCCCATACCAGTCTAATCAAGTGGGACCGTAGGGTGGAGAAAAAGGCCCGGGTGAGAGGAACAGGGATGTTATTAAAAAGATACAAAAATTTGGGGAGTACGATCATTTTTATAATGGCAATTCTGGCTGACATGGAGAGCGGGAGCCACAGCCACCCATCCACCTGCGTTTCCAGCCTTGCAATCGCGCGGCCATAATTGAGGCGGACAATTTCGTTCGTGCTCAGATGTATCTGTATGCCCAAGTAACGTACCGAGTCGGAGCACCACTCCAACGGGAACTCACACTGCCAGGGGGAGGTGCCGCTAGTCAACGGGAAGATTATAGACTTGTGCCAGTTGATGTCCAGTCCCGAGTGGGCACCGAAGCGAAGGATCTCCCGTATCAGGGGAGCAAGGTTGACCTGCGGTTCTCTGACATACAGTATAGTGTCGTCCGCATAGAGGGAGGCCAACAAGGGACCCGTCCAAAACTGGAGACCCCTGTGGAGATGTCGCTCCTGGAAATGCCGGATTAAGGGGTCCATGGCCAAAATGAACAATAGCGGTGAAAGCGGACAGCCCTGTCGCGTACCGCGCGTTAGAGAGAATGGGCGGGACAGCGTACCATTGACACGCAGACGGACCGTTGGACGACTATATAGGAGCCGCGTAGTGGCGAGGAAGTTTGCCGGCATGCCCATGCGTTGCATGATGGAAAGAAAGAAGGGCCATTCTAAGGAGTCGAAGGCTTTTTCGGTATCGAGGAGGATCGCCGCAGCAGGCGTGGCCGGATTAATTCTGTGCAGAACCGTGAATAGCGTCCGCAGATTCAAGGACGTCGAACGACGGGGACGAAGCCCGATTGTGCAGGCGATATAATGAATTCCATCAATTGGGAAAGTCTGTTGGCCACTATTTTGGCCAGGATCTTGTAATCGATGTTTAAGAGGGAGAGGGGCCTATATGACCCACACAACGCCGGGTCCTTGTTTGGTTTTGGGAGCAGAACTATGACCGCCTCGCTAAGGGTAGACGGGAGGGACCCCCGCTCCAATGCCTCAGCGTATACCTCGATGAGCTTGGGCGCCAGCAGATCAGAAAAGGCCTTGTAAAAATCCCCGGAGAAGCCATCAAGGCCAGGGGCGGACGAGCCACGAAGCACCTTAATCGCCCCCCGTACCTCAGCCACCGTTATGGGCTCCGCCATGAACTCCTGCATACCCCTATCCAGGAATACGAGCGCGATCTCTGATAAGTAGGCCTCACAAGAGGCCGAGTAGTTGCCTAACTTGGTCATATATAAATCTGAGAAGTAGGCCAGGAATTCGTCCCAGATCTCAGCGGGCTTCGTGCGGAGCGAGCCGTCTACGCCCCTAACCTCGGCTATAAAGGACTTACTATACGGCGGCTTCAGAGCCTGCGCCAGCGTGCGTCCCGGCCTGTCCCCCTCCCCGTACCTACGCGCGGCATGGTATTTCCCCAGATACAGGATCTCCCTGTCCGCCGCCTCCCGGTAGTCAGTCAGGAGGCGCAGCCACCTAGTGGCCACGTCGTCAGTAGGCGCCCGTTGCGCCTCAGCGTCAATCGAGTCTAACTGTGTCTCCAATTGCGTGATTGTCGTGCGCTATGCCATTAGGACCCCAGCATGTTTAGCTATGCAAATCCCCCTGATATACGCCTTAAACCCCTCCCAGAGCACTGCCCAAGAGTCCACCGAACCAGTGTTGATCGTGAAGTAGTCTTCAATCGCCTCGGAAATCTCGTGGACAAAGAGGTCGTCCAAAAGCGCCCTCCCGGGGAATCGCCACTGCCGCTCAAAACCCTTGGGCCGTGGAACGTCCAAACACAGTAAGACCGGGGAGTGGTCTGAGTATGTTCTAGGGAAAGTCTTCAGCTCACGGAACCAGGGGGACAGGCCCGGGGACAGGAGCCAGTAGTCAATCCTGGTCCAAGTGTTATGCTGTCCCGAGAAGTGTGTGTAGTCAGTGTTGTCCGGGTTGCGCCTGCGCCAGATGTCAGTCAGAGAGAACTGGTGGCAGAGGTCTAAGAGTGCGCGCCGCGCCCTAGGCTTAGAATCAGTGGCCCCCGAAGTACTGTCCAGACCCACATCCAGCAATAAGTTGAAGTCGCCGCCAAGTATGAGGCCGGCTGGTTCGAGAGATGCAAGCTGGGCAGCAAGTGCATAAAAAAATTCCGGGGAATCAGTGTTAGGAGCATACACACATACAAGAATGACCACATGCCCCATCAACACCCCTCTCACTATGCAGTAGCGTCCCTCCCTGTCCCCCAGGAACGTCTGGCAGTGAAACGGGACTCTCTTATGAATCAGTACCGCGGTGCCTCTAGCATAATTACTGAAATTGGAAAAGTATCTGTGAGCGCCCCACGAAGCCGCAAAGCGGGCGTCAACAGAGGAGTGTAAGTGTGTCTCTTGAATAAAAGCAACGTCAACTCGGTGCCGATTCAAATAGTGTAGTATCTGTTTGCATTTACGCTGGTCGTTCAGGCCCCTGACGTTCCAAGACATTAACGATAGGCCGATGGGAGTTTCATTCAAGCCTATGTGAGCCATCGATGCCATGTAGCAAGCAATGGGCGCAAGAAAGCAGCAGTGTCTCCGTGTATCGGCAAAGTCAACACACCCCCAGCCACGTCAATAAGATCAAAGTTACCTACCCCTGCCCCCCTCCCCCCACCCAGCCAAATCACGCAAACGTGAGGCAAACCCAAACCTGTGAAAAAAAAACATAGCTCCAAATAGCAATACCAATTGTAAGCAAACAAGAAAAAGCAGAGCATCGTAACCAAAAGTATTCCCAGCGGTTTCAACCAAAGGGGGATGACAACGACCCGCTATCAACCCAGCACTGCAAAACAGTTATACACAAAGTGTTCCAAAGTCCCCCGTTAGCAAGAGTTAGAAAGAACAAAGCTAGGACACGGGCGCTGTCTCAGCCGACCCCGGAGCCCGCAAACAGGTCCTGGCTGATTGCTGATCCACTGCGCGGGGGAGACTGTCCATCCTCATCCCCCCCCAGAGGGCCTCTGCGCGGCTTGTATGTGCGGCAGAATTCCTGCACCTCAGTAGGATTGTCAAAGAGCCGAACACGGCCATCAATCTCAACCCGCAGCCGGGCCGGGTAGAGCATGCCATATTTTAGGCCTAGATTGCGGAGCGCAGCCTTCACCCCCACGTATTTCCGTTTGGCCTCCTGGACCATGGCGGTGAAATCAGGGTAGAATGAGAGTCTCGAGCCCTGCCAAGTGATCTCACCCTTCTCCCTAGCCAGCCGCAGGGCAGTGTCGCGGTCCCGGAAGTTCATGATACAGGCAATCAGCGGGCGAGGCGGGAGCCCCGGATTAGGTCGCGGCCCCAGGGAGCGGCGCGCCCTCTCCACTACAAAGCCCGGTGTGAAGGATTCTCTCCCAAAAATGTCCGACAGCAGTTTTTCCACAAAAACGTCTAGTCTGCCAGTAGCCGTGGATTCCGGAACCCCAGTGATTCGCACGTTGTTGCGCAGACTGCGCGATTCCAAGTCCTCGTTCTTGATGGCCACCTCTTTCAATATGCGTTCCATTCTATCTATGCGCTTGGTTTCTTGCACAGCGCTATCTTCCATGGCCGAGATCCGGGCCTCAGCTTCTACCAAACGCTTATCACTGGCCTGGATCTTGGCCCCCATCGTTTCCAGCGTTTTATCCAGAGCGTTGAAGCGACCATCGAGGGCCCTGAACCCAGCACGCATCTCTTGCAGCCAGTCTGGGGATGGGGCACAGGCCGTCGGGTTACCGGACGCGCCCTCCAGAGGGGCCGGCATGTCTGGGCGTCGCTCCGCCGGTTGCTCAGGTATTTTTTCAAACGGCAGTGTTTTCTGCTTTGGGTCCTTGCGACCCATGCCCCCACACGGCTGAACGGCAACCAGCCCGCTTGTCTTATTTCAAAGGTGGCTCAAAGACGGTGCAGCGACAGCTCAGCAGGGCGGCCCAATCCACAACTTATCGGCCTAGTACTACGGGCGGTGCAGTATTCTCCGGGGAATCCGATCAGTCTCGACTCCGCCGCACCTCAGGCCAGGGCACCGCCATGGGAGGCGAAGCAACACGGCGACACCTCAGCCAGCCGGACCAAGGAGCACCCTCACGGGGCCACAGGATCCAGACAGAGCGGAGGGGCAGTCCCAGTGGTGCCACCAGCAGCCTCGGCCCGGTGTTGAAGGATGGGGGCGAAGGAGAACGGCCAGCACAGACCGCGGAACACAGGACCCCCCCAGAGAGGGGCCAAAGACAAGGGCAGAGGCAGCCCGGGCGCTCGGCCCCGCGCGGAGTCCCCCCAGCCCACCCCCGCTGCCAACAGGCCGTCCCGCCACCCCCCCCCCCCCCGGCCCCCCGACCGAATTAGCCCAGGGCTCCAGGGAGGAAACAACGAGAGAGGCCGCGACCGCAGCACAGGGCCAAAACCGAGCACCCGGCCGTCCTCCGGCCAGCAGCAACGCAGGGAGCAAAGCAGACCCCCGCCAGGCCGCACCCCGGCGCTCAATACCCCCCCCCCTCCACCCCCCCCGGGTACCTGCTTCCCAGCCGGCCGCCGTCTCCGCACTCGCGTCCCCGACCGCCGATTCAGGCCGCCATCTTGGGCCTCAGGTCGGCGAGTCCCAGTCCTCTGCCGGTCGCCCCGGGTGCATGCGGGGCCAGATCTTTATCACGGAGTGTTCCGGGGCCTCAGGAGAAACAGCGGCGGTGCCGGGCATCCAGCGCCCACATCAGGAGGTTGGGGAAGGCAGCGTAAGTGCTGGGTCGACGACGGAGCTTCAACGCCGCGCGGCCATTACAGCTCGCGGCTTGGCCACGCCCCCAAAGTCAGCAACCTTCATCTATTTGCCTGTTAAATTGGCATATACATTATGCTTTCACTCATCGCAGTATACTGCATTGTCAAAGGTTCAACCCACTTCAGCTGCTGTCTCCCCTCATTGTGATTTATACAAAAGTGAACATGGTCACCCACACAAAAAAGTTTGCCCTTCACTTTCAGGGCTTGTAAGGAGCGATAGTTTATATCTTTTCTTTTTGTTTGCAAGGGTACTGTAACTTTCTGCACAATGCTACTAGACTGCTCTAAGTGTGTCACATTCTGCATAGATAATGCTGTGGCAGACTGATGTTATGGTGTTGCAGGGATTCTGCTCAGCAACATCAATATGCTTGGGACCATAAACATCAGTAGTTAGTGACTCAGTAACCATACCACCTCAGTACAATGAGCCAGAGGCCAACTCGCTAAAGTGTCTCACTTGCCCTCCTACTCATAGCGAGAGGAACAAGTGAATTGACAACCCAGAACACAGCACTTCTGACCCTCTCAGGGATTTGCGGTGACAGGACTCCCTCTTTCGTTCACACACTCATACTCATCCACAGTAAAATGTGAAAGACCCGAAGGAAGTTTGAAATGTTTATTTAAACTATCGTGCTCTGAAATACAATATACTTGCCACCAACTGCCTAGCAAAAATACCATCAGCATTGACCATATCAGTATATTATGAAAAGCCATGTTATATTAGAAGACATTATAGCCTAACCCCCTTCCCTTCTACAGAAGCAAAACTGATTATACAGCAAAGATCCCTGGGTTTAGCAGAGGACCACGTACATTAGCATCCACAGATGTACATTCTACATCTCAGATACAGCTGTGATATTCTCTCAGGAAATATCTGTGTCTCTCTGTGTTACAGCAATGTGCATACCTATATTACAAGTGCCTGGCCAGAACAAAATAACAAGGGACATTGTTGCTTGACCTTGTCTGCTGTTCAGACTAAATCCCAGGAAAAAAACAGAACTAGAAAACAACTGGAGGTTTAGTGTGAAAAAATAATGTGGCACAGAAGCAAATGTGATTATGTAGTAACGTGTGCAAAGCTAATGTAGCCGGTGTCATGCACAGTTAGGCTAGCATAGGGAAAACTACAATAGCTCCTGTATAGAACACAAGACTTACCTCCCCTTGGTCAGGAAGGATGCACGTAAGGGAATTACAGAAATCAGAAGATGAGTAAACTCAAGGCAAGCACTAAAATCAAAAGATTGTATGGGTCAATAAATGACAATAAAAAGAAACTATCCTGTTAGTGCTTTTTGGTGGAATCTAGTATGTAAGCAGCCATGGAAGATGCAAATGACTCAATGATGGAGTCTAATTCCAGGTAGATAGACAGGTCTGCAGCCCAGTTCATAAGTTCCGGAGAACATATATGATCCTAAGCTCAAACAGATGCAGGTACTATCACCAGGCAACCTGCGTTGGTTTAAACAAAACTCTGACCCAGCAGTCTCTGTGCCGATGCACAGGAACTCCCGTTGGCCATTTGTTCCAGACTAGGATTTTGTAGAGGTCGCAAATGCAAGAAACAGTCCTGATAATGGGCCACTAAGGAACTCATCAGCAATTCGAGATCCAAGGCAGCGGGTGTCTGTAGAGCCCGGAATATGTCCAGTGCCCATTGAAAGGGGCACCAGATGCAGTGAAATACAGGTTGCACACAGGTGAAGTAAGCACGGCGGAATGTTAGACACCAATCCACATGTTATGTTATGTTATGTTATGTTATGTTATGTTATGTTATGTTATGTTATGTTATGTTATGTTATGTTATGTTAAAATGATATTTATAGAGCGCGCGGCTACTCAAAAAGAGTGTCCCGGCGCTTTTATTTAAGGTAGACTACAAAATGATAACATAGCATGTTAAAAGAGAAAAAGTGACACAGACAGAAAGAAAAACGACAAACAAAACAGGACCTACTGAATAAACAACCAGGATTTGAGATCCTTTCTAAAAGCTAATAAGCTGGTAACTCCCCGCAATGTAAGAGGCAGAGAGTTCCACAGCTGTGGCGCCAGTAGTCCAAAAGAACGACCTCCCAAGCGTGCTCTCATTACTCGCGGGACGGAAGCCAAAAACAGGTGTTCTGATCTCAGAGAATGCGCCGGTCGATAGAAGGCAATTCTCTTTTGGAGGTACTTAGCTCCCGTCGCATGGAGAGCCTTAAATGTCAGGGTCAAAGCCTTAAAGGCAATCCGCTTGCGGATTGGAAGCCAGTGCAGGGTCTGGAGCAAACCCGCAGCACTGACTCGTCTGTTCAGGCCAAAAATCGCTCTCGCCGCAGCATTCTGCACAATTTGTAGCCGCTGAAGCAGGTAGTCTGGCAGGCCCAGGTACAGAACGCTAGAATAATCTAGCCTGGAGCCTATCAGAGCCTGCACAGTCAGCCTCCTGTGCTCCTCCGATAAGAGGGGAAGAAACCTCCGTAACATCCTCAGGAGGCCGAAGCAAGTGCCCGACACCCCCAAGATCTGAGACTTCATAGTCAACCCATTGTCCATCCTAACCCCCAAGTTCTTAGCCAATTGGGAAGAGCAAGTATGGGGGAACATGTTGGTAGGCCACCAAGCCTGCCAGTCTGGCTCCGTGTCGCACCCAAAGAAAAGTACCTCGGACTTATCGGAATTGCACTTGAGGCTGTTCAGTTGGAACCATTGAAACACAGCCCCAAGGCACTCCCGGATACTCTTCCCATCAAAGTCTCCTCCTCTCTTGCACGAGAAGAGGAGCTGGGTGTCGTCTGCATAGGATACAATCCGGGCCCCAAACGACTCCGCCAACGCCGCCAGAGGGGTCATGAAGATATTAAAAAGGGTCGGGCTCAAAATAGAGCCCTGAGGGACCCCGACTCCCAGAGGCGGCATCACGGCGGAATCAGGCGAGGCCCAGACCGTTTGCCGGCGGCCCGTTAGGAAGGAGGAAAACCAACTGAGCACCGTCCCCCGCAGTCCAATCTCATAGAGTCTTAAGAGAAGACCATCATGGGGGACGGTGTCAAAAGCCGCCGACAAATCCAGCATCACCAGCATGGCTTTGCCCCCAGTGTCCAGAACCCCTTTAATGGTTTCTGAGACCTCGAGGAGCGCAGTCTCCGTACTGAGATTTGGACGAAAACCCGACTGAGTGGCATGCAGAATCTCATTCGACTCTAGAAAGTTGGACAGCACCGTCTGCACGTGCTTTTCAACAACTTTCGTAAGAGCCGGCAGCAGAGAAATAGGCCGATAGTTGACTGGGGCCTTTGGATCCAGACCAGGCTTTTTGAGCAGCGGGATGACCATTGCTTGCTTCCAAGCCTGCGGAACCACTCCCTGACTCAGCGAGAGATTCAGTAACGGATTAGCCAATGGGTTGACCACCTCGGCCAGTTTTACCAGAATTTTAGCAGGGCATGGGTCCAAGGGCGAACCCGATTTCAAATTGCCCAAAAGTGCTAAAGAGGCGGGCGCAGATAAAGGTGGAAATATGGCCAGCGTCAAATCTGGCAAAGAAGAGGACGATCGAATGGCCTCAGAATTAATTCGCTCCTCGGATACAGTCGATGGAAAAGAATCCTGTATGAGTTGGATCTTGCTGGTAAAGAAACTAGCGAGATCAGAGGCCCAAGAATCAGAGGGTCTCTCCTCAGAGATGTTAGTCCATGGGGAAATAAATTCTTTAACTATAGAGAAGATCTCCTTACAGGAGTTTGAGGCAGCCTCTATCCTCCATGCCAGGTAGGCTTTCTTACTCAGGCGAATGTCCCGGTGATACTCCTTACATCCAACACCTGTAACAAAATAATGCCAAAGAGCTGAGGCATGTGCTCACAATAGTGCTGGAGCGATGCCAGCTCTGAGGTGGGCACAGAAGGAGCATCCATTACAGAAAAGTAGTAACAGGATGAGAATTCTGCAAATGAGGAACAGCCGTACCAGGAACCAATCGGACACGCTGGAAAAAATATAGTGTGTAAAAGCAAGTATTACTCCAAAAATAGTTTAGAAAGGAGTGACAAGGCCAGAGTCTACAAGTTTAAAAAATATTGCTACACCTGTGGTATCAGAAGAATTAAATATTTGATGTATCAGTTCCGTGAAATGCAGGAGGAGATTTGTATTTAACAATGACTGTATTTCAACAGTAGCTCTGACCACCTGCAATTCGAAGGTCTCGCGGGCAGATGAAAGAGCCACTTCTTGTTGAAACAATAATGCGTTAAGTCTGCTTAGCTTGATAAAATCTGACTTCAAAGTTGAAATGGAAGGCCACATTGAGCTATCTACCACTCCATGCAGAGGGGGCTACATGACATTGTTGCAACAAGTGACTAACTTGGAAATGGTAACAATATATGGGACCCCTGCTTGCATACCGCAATAGTTTTGATTATTAAGCATGAGATAGCTTCCATTTGAAAGTACAGTAATGAAGAGAAGAATTGCGGAAACTGGTGTTCCTTTTAAATAACGGTGAATGGGAGTAAGACCTCTGACCCTCGGCCTAAGTCCACTCTCTCCCCCGCAGCACTGCTGTGCTGTCTCTTGCCTCCTGACCCCGACCTCCTCCTTGGGAGGTTTGAAGCTGCTGCCCACTCCAACCAGACTGCCTGCAACCACCGTAACCTTTCTCAGCCGTTTTTTTTCTCCTTAATTTTTCCCTGTTGTGCCACTGTTATTGTGCCCATCTGTGTCTTGCTCTAATTCCACCACTATTTTTATTTTCTCGTGCCTACCTGTTCCTTTTGCCTTTTGCCGCTGCTGCGCCTGCAGCCCCTCCCCCCTGGAATTCCCCCTGGGAATTCCCCCGGAATTTCCCCGCTCCCGCCTCCCAGCCTCTCCTCCCTCCCACCTCCCCTACTTAATGGCGGCCACTGTTGGGGAGCGCGAGTAAGACCTCTGACCCTCGGTCTAGGTCCACTCTCTCCCGCAGCTCTGCTGTGCCGTCTCTTGCCTCCAGACCCCGACCTTGTCCTTGGGAGGTTCGAGGCTGCTGCCCGCTGCCCGCTCCAACTGATTCCAGACTGCCTGCAACCACCGTAACCTTTCTCAGCCGTTTTTTTTTCTCCTTAATTTTTCCCTCTTGTACCACGTTTATTGTGCCCATCTGTGTCTTGCTCTAATTCCACCACTGTTTTTATTTTCTCATGCCTGCCTGTTCCTTTCACCGCTGCTGCCCCTGCGGCCCCTCCCACCGGAATTCCGCCGCTCCCGCCTCCCAGCCTCTCCTCCCTCCCACCTCCCCAACTTAATGGCGGCCCGTGCAGTGGGTGCGCTGCTGGTGCGCT
This sequence comes from Triturus cristatus, assembly GCF_964204655.1. Lineage (NCBI taxonomy): Eukaryota > Metazoa > Chordata > Amphibia > Caudata > Salamandridae > Triturus > Triturus cristatus. The sequence continues at coordinate 689,995,483 of NC_140594.1, forward strand.
GCTGGTGCGCCGAAGGCGTGCCAACGGCAAACCCATCTGCACCCGTCCGCAACCCAACCGCGGCCTGTGGCAGGAACCCTGGACCTCCAAGTACCCATCGCTACAACACCACCACCCTCCTCGCACTCAACCCTGGAAGACTTAGAGAATGCCAACAGGCCTTGCTGAACATGACCTACGACCAGTTCACCTGCCTCCACTCTCGCCAGACCCTCACCACCACCCCGGCCTCAAACATCGCCGGCACCAGCACCGGTGACACCCTAAAATGCATCCTCCTCAACATATGCTCTATACACAAACACACCATGGAAATCTGGAACCTACTCGACTCTCTCTCACCTGACATCACCTTCTTCATAGAGACCTGGACCAACGCATCCTCCGTCCCTGACATCAGCACCGCCATCCCAGACGGATACAAGATCCAGAGGAAAGATGGCCCCAACCACCCAGAAGGGGGCCTCGCCATCGCCCACAAGAGCACCCTCCGCCTCACCACCTCCAGCAAAACCTTCCCCTCCATGGAACATCAGGCACTTCCAGATCCAGACCACCCCCAAAGCCACACTCCGAGGAACCCTTGTCTACAGACCCCCTGGCCCCTGAACACCCTTCGCCACCACCATAACCGACTTCATCGCACCCCACGCCATCGCCTCAACATACTACATACTCATTCGAGACCTGAACTTCCACCTCAACAAAACAAGCAACCCCAACTCCACTATCCTTCGTGACAACCTTGCCAGCATCTGACTTAAACAGCTCATCAACACACCGACCCAGAGAACAGGACACACCCTCGACCCCATCTTAGCGGTAGGGATCAGCGTCCAATTCATCCACACAACGCAGCCGCCATCAACAAACCCAAGGCACCCAAACCATCCCCACGCCCACCACGAAGGAACTGGAGCAAGGTTACTGACGAGCAACTTAACTCCACCCTCACCTGAGACAGCCACACCTGGGCACCCGACGCAAATGACGCAGCCAGAGAACTCCACACCTGGATCTCCAACTGCGCAGACGAGCTCGCACCGCCACGCAACCCAGACAGACAACGCCCCAGGAAAGCCGCCTGGTTCACCACTGCTCTCCAAAAAGCCAGAAGCACCTGCAGATGCCTGGAGAAGAATTGGAGAAACACCAAGACAACCGAAAACGACACCATCTACAAGGATGCCATGACGGACTACCAAAACCAGATCAGAGCCACCAAGAGGAACCTCATCCACAACAAAATCCTGGCCAATCCACCAACTCCAAGGAACTTTTCAGTGTCATTAAAGAATTCACCAACTCACTCAGCGAAGCCACAGACATCACCCCATCCCAAGACCTCTGTGACAAGCTTGGAACCTATTTCCACCACAAGATCAAAAACCTTTACGACAACTTCATCGACCATCCACAAGGTGCACAGACGGCCCCCTGCCCTCGAGAAACACCAGCCAGCCCATCATCTCCAACTGGACACCGATCACGGCCGAAGACACCACCTCGGCCATGAAAAGCATACACTCAGAGGCCCCACCGACCCATGCCCCCCCTCACATCTACCACAGAGCCGTGGCCACCATCGCACCCAAACTACAACTCACCATCAACACCACCTTCAAAATAGGCCCCTTCCCAGACAACTGGAAGCGCGCAAAAGTCAGACCCCTGCTCAAGAAGCCCAGAGCTGACCCCACCGACCTCAAGAACTATCGGCCCATCTTGCTCCTCTCCTTCCCAGCCAAAGTTGCGGAGAAAACAGTCAACAGGAAACTGACACAATTCATTGAAGAGAATGCCGTCCTCGACCCGTCCCAATCCGGGTTCCGAAGCAACCACAACACAGAGACCGCCCTACTCGCTGCCACAGATGACATCCGCACCCTCCTGGACCAAGGCCACTCTGCAGCCCTCATCCTACTCAATCTATCAGTGGCCTTCAACACCGTCTCCCACCACACACTATTAGCCAGACTACACGATGCAGGCATACAAGGAACAGCCCTGGACTGGATCCGATCATTCCTCACCAGAAGAATCCAAAGGATCAGACTCCCACCCTTCCTCTCCGACCCCACGAAAATTACCTGCGGAGTCCCACAGGGTTCATCCCTGAGTCCTACCCTCTTCAACATCTACATGGCCCCCCTAGCACCCATCGTCCGACAACACGGCCTCAACATCATATCCTATGCCGACGACACCCAGCTCTTCCTCTCCCTCACCAAAGACCCCTCCACTGCCAAACTCAACTTCCAGAAAGGAATGCAAGAAGTCGCAGTCTGGATGACCAACAGCTGCCTGAAGCTCAACGCTGAGAAGACAGAAGTCCTTGTCCTCGGTACCACCCCTTGCTAGTCAGGATGTAAAGAATGGAAAGATGGGTTGTTACTTTTCCCACAAATGTCACTTTGAATGACTGAGGAAACTGTTTCAAAATCTTCTATTAATTTCATTCCCAAATCAAGGGCATGTGCAGCTCTGTGTACATTTTGTACTTGTTTCAATACATTGGGCAGTAAAGCCAATGAGGCTGTGCCATGCATTGCAGTATAAATATTCACAAAGATACTGCCCCAGGTGTTGCATTCTTCTACGAGTTGCACCATCCCAAGGCAAGATGCATAGTCAATAGTCTATGCTTGTCTTTTGGTGTTGTATGAGGATAGACCGCTTTGAGCTGGTTTGTCTTGTGAGAAATCCATAATTCAATTTCTTCATATTTTATGGGCATTTTGCATATAATAGTCTTTATGGTCTGTGGACTGATTGCATGTATGGCAACCTGAACTTGTGGTATAGGTTCTATTGGAACTGCACTGTTAAAGGTCGTCAGTAGTACATATTGTCTAAGCCACCTGTAGATTGTTACTATTTGGCATAATAATCTTCTTACATCACCAACCAAACAATGTACTTGATTAGGATACAGTGTAAACTTGGCTAATATTGGCCAGGTGGCCTCATCATTAATTCAGAGATCCAGTCTGACATTCAGTGGTGTATGGCGTAACTGACCCCCAAACCAATTTTAATTGGTAGGTCAAAGGAACTTCCAAGTCATAATACACGTGGTATTATTGAGACACTACTGCATGTGTGTGGAAAATGTCCATTGGCGCCATGTACAGCATCAAACTTCACCCATGAATAAAGATATGTCAAACCCACATGCTGCATGTGTATTTAAAACAAATGTGTTGCATCCCCTGTGTAAGGGATACCTATATCTCTATGATGTTGTTTAACTGCTGCCCTGCAGTTTACTCCTATCACAGAAGGATCAGGTTCAGCTATTCATAGAGAATGGATTTAATAAACATGAGAAACAAAATGAAGAAACAAAACCACAGGAAAAGAAATGCCCTTTTGCTTGGTAAACCTACAGAAAATAGGGATGTCACCTGAAAGGAGGTAACCAATATTTCGACTGACAGCTATATATATTTGCGATTATTGTTTTTCTGAGTGTGTCATTATAAACTACTCATATATCCAGGTAATTCGAGCCCCGCTAGGGGTGCAAAAGAATGAAATCTGAGGGCCCCATAGAATCACAGGCGTCAAGTTTCAAACTCCCTTGCGCAAGGACAATATGAATTTGACATCCAATTGGATTGCAGCCCATACACAATCCACCAAATCATACTGTGCAGGAAGTGTTTATTGGTACTGTTCAGTCCAACAAGTTGAACTCAGTGTCACACTGGAACACCAAGACTCTTTCATAATTAAGTAACAATCTTAAAATTGCACTAAGAAAATGAAATGTATTTTCTAATTTTATTTTAAAATCGCAATCTAGTACTTAAAATATTAATGGTAACTACACAGAATGCAAACACATATGCTACTAAACATGTTATGGTCAGCGACTAAAGCAAGAACATGTCTAACATTTTTATTGATTTCTTAGCATCGTAACACCATTAATTAGTTCTATGTGATATCCTACGTTTTAGCTAAAGTAGTAAATAGCAATACTGTGTTCATGTCCCTCAAGCTGGATAATGCAGCCTACATATGTTTTTGGTACGCAAGAGTAAATCAACTATTCATAATCACAGCTTGTTTGGGGCTGGAAAATAAACAGAAGTAGGCTGAAGACCAGTTCTTTTGTTGGTCTTCGATGTCGCCTCTGACTGAGGCTGGTTGGACCTTCAAACTGGCACGTCCTCAGGCGCAATAGTCCTAGTGTGACATCCCTCTCTAACTATGGTTCGATACCTGAGTTTTTATAATATCTGGTTGCTGATGTTATCTTATTTCATGAAAACAAATGTGAAAGTTGCAGACACAAGACTAAACCATAAAGGCAACAAATCATATTGATTATAGGTAATCAGCGTTATAAACAACAAAAGCGTTACCTCAGACAGTAGGCACACATAATACAAACAGTTCTATGCATGTCTTTAAAACTTCTCAATTTTGTGCAGGTGATAGAAAGTCTGAAAATAGGCACATAATAGAAATAGTAGAGTCCAATATTTCCCAAAATGGGCAACAGAAAAGTGGGAATGGCAAATGTCGCAGTATTCGTGCAAATTTAGGCACCAAGAGGGCATCTACATCCTCGCCAAGCTTGCTTCTAAACTACCTACTCACCTAGAGTCCCCTAACCTGGTAGAAGCTGCTGTCTTAGAGTAAAAAATGTGAATGTGTGAGCTCGTAAGACCTTTATTTTGATGTCCTATTATATTATAAGAAGCCCCCAGAGCGAGAGCCTTATTCTCTATGGTGGATATGACTTCCAACCGGGAAAGGATTGGGCCACCTTAATAAAAATGGGGGAAACTGCCAGTTATGTTAAACTAGTTAGAATTGAGTTGATATACCAAGACCAAGTTAATAAGAGCTTTATGTGAGTTGCTTTTGACAGTTGTGTCCAGACAGCTTCCCTATTTGAACTTTGTGAACCTGCAACCTATCTGGGTAGGCAGACCATTGTTTTACTTTTCTATTGCTGAAGTCCCTTCGGTTACTTTCACCCAGATCTCTATTTCCATTGAACAATCTTGAGTATTCTTGCACTGTAGAAGCTACATTTTGGCTGATAAATAGTCAAAACCCCAATCTTTGCCCCCCCCAAAGTGCCCCACACAAGTGTACTCAGATTGAATAATTGTTGAATATACTACCATTTAGTATAAGAACAGCAGAGATTTCTCGGTTCACTTATCATTTATAAGCTAATGCTAAAGACGCATCCCCCAGGGAATACTCAATGCACTTACACATTGTCAACAGACGTTTTGAGAACCCGCATCCAAGACAAAGGGAGTCTTGTTATAGGATGCATGCCATGTGCAGCGATAGACCCAGATTCTATGGGTAAGGTGGGCACTCCTGGGTGGATGGGATTCAGGAGACTCTTTAGTGGTCACTCTGCTGACCAAGTGAACCTTGTATTGATGGTGTATATAGTTGTTCTGTATATTCTAACCAGTCACTTCTTGAAGGGGCCGGAAACTCTTTTATGTTTAATTAGCATTCTGCTGGCAGGATTGGTTTGTTTGCTTGTTATTTGCTCCTAAATAAATTGTGCTATTGTGAGGGAGCTGAATGCTTTCGTGAGCTTTGTATGTGACCTACACTGACTCTATCACAGGGTCCACCATCTCTATTCATGACTTTTCTCCGCCCTTTGAGACTCAATTACCAGTCACAATGCTGAAGGTACATTTACCACATTCTCCTATCTGCAGTCTGAGCTCTGGTAATCTCACCCTCTCTGGGACAATCAGCTCAACAGAGTCAATCAATGTGGGATCTTGTTCACTGAATAAGAAGTCCCTCGTTATATTCATAAATGTTTATTGTAGAAAAGTGCTTTTCTATTGTCAGTGTCTGCAGCATAACATACACAGCTGTGATACCAGCCATGTCCTACAGAGTTTGGTAACAGCATGATTATTTGTTTTTTCAATCAAAACTGTAGCTTTTCCCATCCTTTTATAATCCCATTTACTGACAGTAAAGAACGGCACTCAAAAAAACATTGTTTAATATTGCAGCAGCTGAGAAAAGCCGTGATTCACACAGTATGGAACGTGGTTGGGTCATACAATATGAAGCTTGGTGCAGTTGATACTTAATGCAAATGCTTACCCTTATTTTCTCATTTTCTGATAACTTTATAACTTGGGTGCAAATTGAGTTGTTGTTCATTGCAGCCGTTGACTAATTTCTTCCATTCCCTGCTGTATGTTCTGCTGAGTATCCACAGCAGTTCTCCTCCGTACTTTTTCTTTATTTCGCAGAATGGCTGGTAGCAATGCTGGAATTGAAAAAAAATAATATCTGGGAACCCATAAGTTGGGGGTCAAGGTTTGGCAGACGAAAGGGGGTTGTGAGAAGTTGGCCTGGTATATGCTGTCCACTAATTAAAGTGGGCACCCTGTCCCAGTCCAAACAACCCTTATGGTGATTTAAGAGGTCAAAGAGAACCTTAGAAAGCTATCCAAGTGATAGCTGTAGAGAGCAGTCTTCAGGCTAATTTTGAAGGAATGTTGAGCAGCTTGTATTACCAGAATGTAACCTTATAGTATTGGATAAATGAAAGGAGAACCACACAGTAGTTATAAAAATATGTATTTATTGATATAACACTCTTTAACGACGACACAGTATCTTCTACATGATGATGCTCTCAAAGCATACAATACTGTAGCACAGAATTAATTGTAAGTAGCACTAATACACAGTGCGCTCTAGGGGGAGACCAAACCATAAACTAAAATAGTGGTATAAGAACCACGACTCAAGTCAAGACAGTGTCTGGCGGATGTAGAATCGCTGGGACCCCAAGGAACCACCCAAGGTGCGTAAGTAGGGACCCAACGGAGGACAGGTGCAATGTGAGAACACGACCGCGTGTGCTGCACAATTCTATGGGAGAGTCGCGGTTGCAGTTTTAAACGTTAAGGACCCTTCTAAGTGGACTTCTAAGAAACCCAGTGGAAGTTAGGGGGTTGGAGAGCCACGCCACCCATGGATACCATAGTACCAGAGTTACCTATCCCAAGGAAGACGGGTGCATAGGTCTGAAGTGATGTCGGAAACCACCGTCGATCTCTATGGAGGACTTCGAAGAAGAGTCACTGCTGGGAAGAAGAAAAGTGTCCATCGGAATCCGAAGGTGGATTCTTGATGAAGAGTACCTGAAAGTAGAGGGGACAGAGTGTGGGTCACCTAGGAGTGACCAGGGGCTCGGTAGACGAATGCCCACTGATGTCGGGTGCTTCAGGTGCATTGAGGGGGTTCTTGACTCTGCACCCACCGGGACCAGGAGATGCCAAGGACAACCAGGACCCAGATGCAAGCTGTCCGACTGTTGGACTTGGCCCTTCTGGCAGGTTCACCCCTGGACTTTTTGGCTTTTTATTGGTGACTTGGTGTGGTAATTTGTTTTTCTGCGCACTTTCCCTGTGTCCCAGGGTAAAGTGCGTGCGTGCTCTGAGTGCATGTGGTGAGATAGGCCTGCCCTCCCATAGGAATGCATGGGGAATGTATGTGTCCCTAGTAGTTCCTGATGCGTGGGGTGTGCAGGCCCGAGTTTGGTATGTGCGGACTCGTGGGAGTGAATGCTGCGCGATGATGTGTGCGGCGTGCATGTACCTAGTGTGGAAGTGCCACTTCTAGAAGTGGGCACTTCTGTGTGCAGTGTGTCTGTCGCGTGATTGGCTGGTCATGTCATGTGACGGGCTAGGAATTCCCCAGAGTCAGGATGAGTCACCCAGTGGTGAATGGGGAGATCAGCAGCTAGATGGGTGGGAGGAGTACACCTGGGTCCTGAATAGGACAGGGTTTTCCACACACAATGCTGGCCCCGCCCCCTGCGGTGCGACTGACGACCCTAGCCCTGCCAGTGAATAGAGTGAGGGGCTGAGCACATCAAGGGTGCTCCCCAACCAGCTGCGACTGGTTTTCCCCCTCACCCTGAACCCAGAACAAAGGGTTTGACTGTATAAAAATGGGGCTGTGTCCCCACAGAAACTGTTCTCTGCCAGGATCTTACCTGAGGGGGGCTGCTGCTGCTGCCGCTGGACCAGAGGACCGCCACTTGGACTACCTCCCTGCCTGGAGGCCCAGTGAGCTGGCTCTGGGTCCAGCCTTGCCCCCACCCCTGCCTTGCTGTGTGCAGGGGAGAACTTTGCTGGACTTTGTGGTGCTTTTTAGGCCTAAGCGCTTGGAAGCGCTTTTATTTTCCTTTAGCGCTTGGAAGCGCTTTTATTTGTTCTAGCGCCAGGAGCGCTTTATTGCTGCAAGCCGGTGCCCACCCGGCATTTCCCCCGTGCGGTGCCAATCCTGAAATCCCCTGGCAGGTGCCCACCCTGCCAGGGACCCTGCCGTGCTCGTTGGCGGGTGCCCACCCCGCTTATTTGTTTATTTTACGGCGGGTGCCCACCCCGCCGTACATCCACTGTAACGAGGGAGCCTACCCCTCTTATTGCCGAGTTTTGAAATCACCGCCGCGGCCGGGCTCACAGGAAGTCAGGCAGGCTGCAGGCGGGACTCCGGGACAACCGGAAGTAGGAGGGCGGGAGCCTACCCCGCCTCCCACCGAAGACTGGCGCTTTGATTGAAAGCCCCGGAGTCGGCAGGAGCCTACCCTGCACCCCGGGGCCCTGAGGAGAAGGGCACCAAGAGAACAGAGGCGACGCGGGAGTCACCAAGCCCCAGCCCGGTGAGTGCGGAAGGGCTAGGGTGGGACTCCGTGCGCGCACTGGCTGGGAGCGCGAGTGCGCTCCAAAGACGAGGCCCGCATCCCAAAGAGTCCCCCGTGTGGGACTCCGACGTCTGGGGGCAGTGCTTCTAGAGCCGAGTGAGGCTCCAACAAAGGGGGCAGAGTCCTTGAGCCCTCGAGAGGCTCTAACGAAGGGGCCCATTGTTTTGAGAGCCCACGAGACCCCCACGCTTGCGGGGGCATTATTTGTTAACGAGTCCCCCGAGCGGGACTCCAACGAACGGGGCACCAGTTCTTCCATGGTAGAGCGGCCCCCGGTGGCAGCGGGCCGCTCCCCCTTTGCCCCACAAAGTTGTTTAGAGCCCTGACAGGCTCTAGGGGGCATTTCATTTGTTTAGAGCCCAGAGAGGCTCCAAGGGCGACAGATTGATTTAAAAGGCACAGTGGTGCCCACGCTCATTTTCCACAGCTGCCCAGCACTTAGTGGGCAGCTGCAACGTTTAGGTTGGGGCCCGTGGCGCTTTGCCCTGACTGCGTGCGCAGTCTTGCCCTGACTCTGAGTTTTGGACTGCGCCTCCTGCGCAGTCTTGCCCCTGACTTTGTTGGACGCCGGGCGTCCTAGCCCCGACAAGGCCAGTTGGCCTAGGGACTGCCACAGTGGTGGCTCATGTGAGTTTTGCGCTAGTGTTCCTTTCCTGCACCTCTGAATGTGTTTATGCGTCATGTGCTTTGCTTTACACCGCTGAATGTGTTTTCATGCATCATGTGTTCCCTTTGCTCTACACCTCTGAATGTTTTCATGCATCATGTGTAACGTTCTATTACCCCTACAGGTATTGTGATACTTAGGTGGTTGTTTGCTTTCTCCTAGTACAGGTGGTGCTAGTGAGGTCCTGATTCCCTGCGCAATATTTTCCTAAGGTGGTTAGGGTTGCGTAGGTGGTACTTACCTGATACCAGTAGTTACTGGTTGTGTGCTACATATGTTATTTTGTACTACAGTATTATTCCTATGTTCTAAAAAGTGCAAATTCCTGACAGTGGTCCAGGTGGCCCTGTCCCCTGTATATATAATCCCTTGTAAATTCTGCCCGTGCCTGTTGGCACATTGTAGAGTGTGTGTTTTTATCTAATGTGTTGTGTATAATACAAAGGCTATTTTTATAGAATACCTTGTGTGGAGTTTCCTTTGTGGTGGGCCTTGGGTGTTGTTGCTGGGTGCGCGCGCAAACGCTTTACACATCGCCTCAGGGATAAGCCTGTCTGCTCGTGCCAAGCTACCAAGGGGGTGAGCAGGGGTTATCTTTGGCGTGTAACTTCCTTGCCCTGACTAGAGTGGTGGTTTCTGTCTGGCTTTGGCGCAAGCCCTAGCCAACCAGAAATCGCCATTTCTAACATTGGTGATCAGCGGTGGGATTTGGACTTGCGTTTGCGCTGTACCGCAGCGGCAACTGGCCGCACTACAAAACTCTGCATTTAGATAAATCACATGGTATAGGGATTATTGTTCTAAGTTTGTTTTTAATTGTCATTTCTTTGGAAATGTGTTTTTTGTGCACTGTGAGTTAGGTGTCCCTAGCTCGGGAGGGTAGATCATCCCCCTTAGTGCATTGTGTTTCTGGATTCATCAGAGGGTAGGATCCAGTGGTGGCAGCATAATAGTGTCCTGTACATTTGTCCCCCGCCCTGCGCCCAGAGTTGGTACCTGTGTCACGTGGTGGTCAGGTTGAGGAATCAGGGGTGGTAGAAACTGCCTTACCAGTCCGAGGGGAGGGTTGTGTATGGATGAGTGGTGTGTGGCACTAGGCAAGTGAGTTTGAGTTCTCTGGGTTAGAGAGCTTGCTGAATCTTTTTGTGAATTGTGTGCTCCTGTGTTAAACGCAGACCCCTAGGTTCCCTGTGTGATCTTTTCTCTAGAACGTCTGCCAGAATGGAGCCTGCTTTTGATCTCAGTGATCTAATTTATTACAGTATGCAGGAGTTGGAAAGGTTCTGTAGAGAGAGAGGCATAGGGGTGAGAGAGTCAGACACTATGTGTGAACTTAGGGGCCACATGATCCAGTGGGTTAAGAGGCAAAGGGATCTTGAGCGCAGTACGGAAAGGGCCCAGGCCTCACACCTGGAGGGTGGTGGGTCTGTGGGGAGCCCTGAAGATTCAGAAGAGGAGGTAGAGGATGACAATACCTGGACGCCAGTAGAGAGTGAGGACCCCATAGGTAGGGCGTTCCTTTGCTGGGTCCAGCGTAGGAGGCAGCGCCTCATCCCTTTCCCTGTCCCCAGAGGAGTGGGAAGATAGGAGGAAAGAAAGGGAGCACCAGCTGGCATTAGAGAAGCTCAGGTTAGAGCATGCTCAGGCTATGGCGCAGCTGGAGGCCAGGAAGCAACAGCGAGAGACTGAGTGGGTCTTGGCGCGGGAGAGGGTAGAGGAGGCTGAGAGGGCCTCCACCAGAGGCAAAGTAGCTCTGGAGGGTAGACTATCCCCTGCGCGCAGTTTTAATTTTCTGGACTCCCCAGGGAGGGTTGAGTCCAGTGGTAGTAGCGATGTGGATTCCAGTGTAGGAAATCCCAGTCCCCCCAGTCTGGTACCTGTTCCCCAGGAAGAGGAGTTAAGGTTGAAGTTCAGGGGCAGTAGGAAACTGTCTCACCAGTCTTGGGAGGAGTTTGAGGATGAATGTGAGGATGCCCTGTTTGATTGGATAAGAGTTCCCGCAGAAGCTGATTATGATAAACTGTGTGATCTGATTCTCAGAGAACACCTGCTCAATTGTTGTGCGCCGGGGTTGCGCCAACACCTGTTAGGGTGTGGAGTGTCTGCGCCATTTGAGCTTGGAGATGAAGCAGAGCGCTGGGAAAGGGCTAGAGGTTCTCTAGAGTCATTAGGGAGTGACTCCAAAAGTAGTGGGTCAGGTATCTTCCAGCCCAGCGTGGTGGAAGAGGCTCAGTGTAGCCCAGCTAGGTCCCAGGATAGCGAGGAGGGTGTAGGGGCTCACTGCCTGGCTCAGTGGAGCAGGAGTGAGAGGGTGACCGAGGGTCCCCAGACGCACGAAACCCTGCCTCAGGACTTGGATGGTTTCTTGAGGGAACACCAAGTTGGGGACCTAGGCTGTCCTGTTAGCCCATTTGAGGAAGATCTCCTGGTGAGTAGAGGACCTGGAGCGCCTGTAACCAGGGCTCCTGTGGTTCTAGAGTCTGGCAGTACCGCTCCGGTAGGGAGGGTACAGGAGTCCAGTGTGAGGAGTGATTGGGGGATGAGTTCCCCAGTGGAAGGGCCTGTGGGTCAGGGACCACCCAGTTGGGCTAGGATCCCGTGTAGTGGCCAGGGTGGCACCACTTCTGTTCTGGGGGATCTCCGCGCACTGTCAGGTGGACAGGGGACGGGAGATCAGCGCCAGACAGACAGTCGCTCGGCATATGTGTCCTTTGATAGCCTCAGGGGGATGGAGTGGAAATCCCCAGAAGTCCTGGAGTGCCAGGCAATTATTCCACCAAAGGTTCTAGGCCGGAGGTTGGGAGGCCAGGTTCAGGATCAGCCTGACCTGAAGGGTGGGACGTCTGTAACCAGCGTCCCGACCAGTTCTTCTTTCAGAGGTACCGCCCCAGTTGGTAGGGAGCAGGGCTCTGGAAGGGGGTGCAGAGGGTGGGAGAGCCCACCTCTGCCCCCGGTACAACCTGAGGGGTTAAACCCTGGGTTGGAATGGCGTTCTAGGTGTACCCCTCGCCAGAGGAGGAGGAACCCTAGGAGAAGAGGTAAGGGGAGGAGAACCTTCCCCGAGACTCCTGGTCCGCCTGAGGGTGTAGACCCTAGGCTGGAGAACCAGTAGCAGTCTAGTCCTGTCTTGCAGAGAGGAAGAGTGGAGAATGGCCGCTATGTGCCAGGGGTTACTACCCCCCACTCTGTGATTAGGCAAAGACCGGTGGCACCTGGGTGGCCTAGGGCCTGGTCTTGGCCGCGGACAGCTTGGGAGTACCAGTGGGGTAGCCCAGTTGGTCCAGACAGTGGTGTTAGAAAGAATTCCATGGGTTCACCGTGGCGTAGAACCGGAGGGTGTCCCTGCAGTTGCGGGCCCGCGTCCGTGTTCTATCGCCCCAAGCAGGGAAGTCCATCACGGTGGTGATTGGTCTGCCCTGCGTTTTGGCTGGAAGGGGGTTGAGTTGGACTTGGCCCTTCTGGCAGGTTCACCCCTGGACTTTTTGGCTTTTTATTGGTGACTTGGTGTGGTAATTTTTTTTTCTGCGCACTTTCCCTGTGTCCCAGGGTAAAGTGCGTGCGTGCTCTGAGTGCATGTGGTGAGATAGGCCTGCCCTCCCATAGGAATGCATGGGGAATGTATGTGTCCCTAGTAGTTCCTGATGCGTGGGGTGTGCAGGCCCGAGTTTGGTATGTGCGGACTCGTGGGAGTGAATGCTGCGCGATGATGTGTGCGGCGTGCATGTACCTAGTGTGGAAGTGCCACTTCTAGAAGTGGGCACTTCTGTGTGCAGTGTGTCTGTCGCGTGATTGGCTGGTCATGTCATGTGACGGGCTAGGAATTCCCCAGAGTCAGGATGAGTCACCCAGTGGTGAATGGGGAGATCAGCAGCTAGATGGGTGGGAGGAGTACACCTGGGTCCTGAATAGGACAGGGTTTTCCACACACAATGCTGGCCCCGCCCCCTGCGGTGCGACTGACGACCCTAGCCCTGCCAGTGAATAGAGTGAGGGGCTGAGCACATCAAGGGTGCTCCCCAACCAGCTGCGACTGGTTTTCCCCCTCACCCTGAACCCAGAACAAAGGGTTTGACTGTATAAAAATGGGGCTGTGTCCCCACAGAAACTGTTCTCTGCCAGGATCTTACCTGAGGGGGGCTGCTGCTGCTGCCGCTGGACCAGAGGACCGCCACTTGGACTACCTCCCTGCCTGGAGGCCCAGTGAGCTGGCTCTGGGTCCAGCCTTGCCCCCACCCCTGCCTTGCTGTGTGCAGGGGAGAACTTTGCTGGACTTTGTGGTGCTTTTTAGGCCTAAGCGCTTGGAAGCGCTTTTATTTTCCTTTAGCGCTTGGAAGCGCTTTTATTTGTTCTAGCGCCAGGAGCGCTTTATTGCTGCAAGCCGGTGCCCACCCGGCATTTCCCCCGTGCGGTGCCAATCCTGAAATCCCCTGGCAGGTGCCCACCCTGCCAGGGACCTTGCCGTGCTCGTTGGCGGGTGCCCACCCCGCTTATTTGTTTATTTTACGGCGGGTGCCCACCCCGCCGTACATCCACTGTAACGAGGGAGCCTACCCCTCTTATTGCCGAGTTTTGAAATCACCGCCGCGGCCGGGCTCACAGGAAGTCAGGCAGGCTGCAGGCGGGACTCCGGGACAACCGGAAGTAGGAGGGCGGGAGCCTACCCCGCCTCCCACCGAAGACTGGCGCTTTGATTGAAAGCCCCGGAGTCGGCAGGAGCCTACCCTGCACCCCGGGGCCCTGAGGAGAAGGGCACCAAGAGAACAGAGGCGACGCGGGAGTCACCAAGCCCCAGCCCGGTGAGTGCGGAAGGGCTAGGGTGGGACTCCGTGCGCGCACTGGCTGGGAGCGCGAGTGCGCTCCAAAGACGAGGCCCGCATCCCAAAGAGTCCCCCGTGTGGGACTCCGACGTCTGGGGGCAGTGCTTCTAGAGCCGAGTGAGGCTCCAACAAAGGGGGCAGAGTCCTTGAGCCCTCGAGAGGCTCCAACGAAGGGTCCCATTGTTTTGAGAGCCCACGAGGCCCCCACGCTTGCGGGGGCATTATTTGTTAACGAGTCCCCCGAGCGGGACTCCAACGAACGGGGCACCAGTTCTTCCATGGTAGAGCGGCCCCCGGTGGCAGCGGGCCGCTTCCCCTTTGCCCCACAAAGTTGTTTAGAGCCCTGACAGGCTCTAGGGGGCATTTCATTTGTTTAGAGCCCAGAGAGGCTCCAAGGGCGACAGATTGATTTAAAAGGCACAGTGGTGCCCACGCTCATTTTCCACAGCTGCCCAGCACTTAGTGGGCAGCTGCAACGTTTAGGTTGGGGCCCGTGGCGCTTTGCCCTGACTGCGTGCGCAGTCTTGCCCTGACTCTGAGTTTTGGACTGCGCCTCCTGCGCAGTCTCGCCCCTGACTTTGTTGGACGCCGGGCGTCCTAGCCCCGACAAGGCCAGTTGGCCTAGGGACTGCCACAGTGGTGGCTCATGTGAGTTTTGCGCTAGTGTTCCTTTCCTGCACCTCTGAATGTGTTTATGCGTCATGTGCTTTGCTTTACACCGCTGAATGTGTTTTCATGCATCATGTGTTCCCTTTGCTCTACACCTCTGAATGTTTTCATGCATCATGTGTAACGTTCTATTACCCCTACAGGTATTGTGATACTTAGGTGGTTGTTTGCTTTCTCCTAGTACAGGTGGTGCTAGTGAGGTCCTGATTCCCTGCGCAATATTTTCCTAAGGTGGTTAGGGTTGCGTAGGTGGTACTTACCTGATACCAGTAGTTACTGGTTGTGTGCTACATATGTTATTTTGTACTACAGTATTATTCCCATGTTCTAAAAAGTGCAAATTCCTGACAGTGGTCCAGGTGGCCCTGTCCCCTGTATATATAATCCCTTGTAAATTCTGCCCGTGCCTGTTGGCACATTGTAGAGTGTGTGTTTTTATCTAATGTGTTGTGTATAATACAAAGGCTATTTTTATAGAATACCTTGTGTGGAGTTTCCTTTGTGGTGGGCCTTGGGTGTTGTTGCTGGGTGCGCGCGCAAACGCTTTACACATCGCCTCAGGGATAAGCCTGTCTGCTCGTGCCAAGCTACCAAGGGGGTGAGCAGGGGTTATCTTTGGCGTGTAACTTCCTTGCCCTGACTAGAGTGGTGGTTTCTGTCTGGCTTTGGCGCAAGCCCTAGCCAACCAGAAATCGCCATTTCTAACATTGGTGATCAGCGGTGGGATTTGGACTTGCGTTTGCGCTGTACCGCAGCGGCAACTGGCCGCACTACAAAACTCTGCATTTAGATAAATCACATGG
Organism: Triturus cristatus; assembly: GCF_964204655.1. Taxonomy (NCBI): domain Eukaryota; kingdom Metazoa; phylum Chordata; class Amphibia; order Caudata; family Salamandridae; genus Triturus; species Triturus cristatus. The sequence continues at coordinate 690,011,173 of NC_140594.1, forward strand.
TATAGGGATTATTGTTCTAAGTTTGTTTTTAATTGTCATTTCTTTGGAAATGTGTTTTTTGTGCACTGTGAGTTAGGTGTCCCTAGCTCGGGAGGGTAGATCATCCCCCTTAGTGCATTGTGTTTCTGGATTCACCAGAGGGTAGGATCCAGTGGTGGCAGCGTAATAGTGTCCTGTACATTTGTCCCCCGCCCTGCGCCCAGATTTGGTAGCTGTGTCACGTGGTGGTCAGGTTGAGGAATCAGGGGTGGTAGAAACTGCCTTACCAGTCCGAGGGGAGGGTTGTGTGTGGATGAGTGGTGTGTGGCACTAGGCAAGTGAGTGTGAGTTCTCTGGGTTAGAGAGCTTGCTGAATCTTTTTGTGAATTGTGTGCTCCTGTGTTAAACGCAGACCCCTAGGTTCCCTGTGTGATCTTTTCTCTAGAACGTCTGCCAGAATGGAGCCTGCTTTTGATCTCAGTGATCTAATTTATTACAGTATGCAGGAGTTGGAAAGGTTCTGTAGAGAGAGAGGCATAGGGGTGAGAGAGTCAGACACTATGTGTGAACTTAGGGGCCACATGATCCAGTGGGTTAAGAGGCAAAGGGATCTTGAGCGCAGTACGGAAAGGGCCCAGGCCTCACACCTGGAGGGTGGTGGGTCTGTGGGGAGCCCTGAAGATTCAGAAGAGGAGGTAGAGGATGACAATACCTGGACGCCAGTAGAGAGTGAGGACCCCATAGGTAGGGCGTCCCTTGCTGGGTCCAGCGTAGGAGGCAGCGCCTCATCCATTTCCCTGTCCCCAGAGGAGTGGGAAGATAGGAGGAAAGAAAGGGAGCACCAGCTGGCATTAGAGAAGCTCAGGTTAGAGCATGCTCAGGCTATGGCGCAGCTGGAGGCCAGGAAGCAACAGCGAGAGACTGAGTGGGTCTTGGCGCGGGAGAGGGTAGAGGAGGCTGAGAGGGCCTCCACCAGAGGCAAAGTAGCTCTGGAGGGTAGACTATCCCCTGCGCGCAGTTTTAATTTTCTGGACTCCCCAGGGAGGGTTGAGTCCAGTGGTAGTAGCGATGTGGATTCCAGTGTAGGAAATCCCAGTCCCCCCAGTCTGGTACCTGTTCCCCAGGAAGAGGAGTTAAGGTTGAAGTTCAGGGGCAGTAGGAAACTGTCTCACCAGTCTTGGGAGGAGTTTGAGGATGAATGTGAGGATGCCCTGTTTGATTGGATAAGAGTTCCCGCAGAAGCTGATTATGATAAACTGTGTGATCTGATTCTCAGAGAACACCTGCTCAATTGTTGTGCGCCGGGGTTGCGCCAACACCTGTTAGGGTGTGGAGTGTCTGCGCCATTTGAGCTTGGAGATGAAGCAGAGCGCTGGGAAAGGGCTAGAGGTTCTCTAGAGTCATTAGGGAGTGACTCCAAAAGTAGTGGGTCAGGTATCTTCCAGCCCAGCGTGGTGGAAGAGGCTCAGTGTAGCCCAGCTAGGTCCCAGGATAGCGAGGAGGGTTTAGGGGCTCACTGCCTGGCTCAGTGGAGCAGGAGTGAGAGGGTGACCGAGGGTCCCCAGACGCACGAAACCCTGCCTCAGGACTTGGATGGTTTCTTGAGGGAACACCAAGTTGGGGACCTAGGCTGTCCTGTTAGCCCATTTGAGGAAGATCTCCTGGTGAGTAGAGGACCTGGAGCGCCTGTAACCAGGGCTCCTGTGGTTCTAGAGTCTGGCAGTACCGCTCCGGTAGGGAGGGTACAGGAGTCCAGTGTGAGGAGTGATTGGGGGATGAGTTCCCCAGTGGAAGGGCCTGTGGGTCAGGGACCACCCAGTTGGGCTAGGATCCCGTGTAGTGGCCAGGGTGGCACCACTTCTGTTCTGGGGGATCTCCGCGCACTGTCAGGTGGACAGGGGACGGGAGATCAGCGCCAGACAGACAGTCGCTCGGCATATGTGTCCTTTGATAGCCTCAGGGGGATGGAGTGGAAATCCCCAGAAGTCCTGGAGTGCCAGGCAATTATTCCACCAAAGGTTCTAGGCCGGAGGTTGGGAGGCCAGGTTCAGGATCAGCCTGACCTGAAGGGTGGGACGTCTGTAACCAGCGTCCCGACCAGTTCTTCTTTCAGAGGTACCGCCCCAGTTGGTAGGGAGCAGGGCTCTGGAAGGGGGTGCAGAGGGTGGGAGAGCCCACCTCTGCCCCCGGTACAACCTGAGGGGTTAAACCCTGGGTTGGAATGGCGTTCTAGGTGTACCCCTCGCCAGAGGAGGAGGAACCCTAGGAGAAGAGGTAAGGGGAGGAGAACCTTCCCTGAGACTCCTGGTCCGCCTGAGGGTGTAGACCCTAGGCTGGAGAACCAGTAGCAGTCTAGTCCTGTCTTGCAGAGAGGAAGAGTGGAGAATGGCCGCTATGTGCCAGGGGTTACTACCCCCCACTCTGTGATTAGGCAAAGACCGGTGGCACCTGGGTGGCCTAGGGCCTGGTCTTGGCCGCGGACAGCTTGGGAGTACCAGTGGGGTAGCCCAGTTGGTCCAGACAGTGGTGTTAGAAAGAATTCCATGGGTTCACCGTGGCGTAGAACCGGAGGGTGTCCCTGCAGTTGCGGGCCCGCGTCCGTGTTCTATCGCCCCAAGCAGGGAAGTCCATCACGGTGGTGATTGGTCTGCCCTGCGTTTTGGCTGGAAGGGGGTTGTGTTGGACTTGGCCCTTCTGGCAGGTTCACCCCTGGACTTTTTGGCTTTTTATTGGTGACTTGGTGTGGTAATTTTTTTTTCTGCGCACTTTCCCTGTGTCCCAGGGTAAAGTGCGTGCGTGCTCTGAGTGCATGTGGTGAGATAGGCCTGCCCTCCCATAGGAATGCATGGGGAATGTATGTGTCCCTAGTAGTTCCTGATGCGTGGGGTGTGCAGGCCCGAGTTTGGTATGTGCGGACTCGTGGGAGTGAATGCTGCGCGATGATGTGTGCGGCGTGCATGTACCTAGTGTGGAAGTGCCACTTCTAGAAGTGGGCACTTCTGTGTGCAGTGTGTCTGTCGCGTGATTGGCTGGTCATGTCATGTGACGGGCTAGGAATTCCCCAGAGTCAGGATGAGTCACCCAGTGGTGAATGGGGAGATCAGCAGCTAGATGGGTGGGAGGAGTACACCTGGGTCCTGAATAGGACAGGGTTTTCCACACACAATGCTGGCCCCGCCCCCTGCGGTGCGACTGACGACCCTAGCCCTGCCAGTGAATAGAGTGAGGGGCTGAGCACATCAAGGGTGCTCCCCAACCAGCTGCGACTGGTTTTCCCCCTCACCCTGAACCCAGAACAAAGGGTTTGACTGTATAAAAATGGGGCTGTGTCCCCACAGAAACTGTTCTCTGCCAGGATCTTACCTGAGGGGGGCTGCTGCTGCTGCCGCTGGACCAGAGGACCGCCACTTGGACTACCTCCCTGCCTGGAGGCCCAGTGAGCTGGCTCTGGGTCCAGCCTTGCCCCCACCCCTGCCTTGCTGTGTGCAGGGGAGAACTTTGCTGGACTTTGTGGTGCTTTTTAGGCCTAAGCGCTTGGAAGCGCTTTTATTTTCCTTTAGCGCTTGGAAGCGCTTTTATTTGTTCTAGCGCCAGGAGCGCTTTATTGCTGCAAGCCGGTGCCCACCCGGCATTTCCCCCGTGCGGTGCCAATCCTGAAATCCCCTGGCAGGTGCCCACCCTGCCAGGGACCTTGCCGTGCTCGTTGGCGGGTGCCCACCCCGCTTATTTGTTTATTTTACGGCGGGTGCCCACCCCGCCGTACATCCACTGTAACGAGGGAGCCTACCCCTCTTATTGCCGAGTTTTGAAATCACCGCCGCGGCCGGGCTCACAGGAAGTCAGGCAGGCTGCAGGCGGGACTCCGGGACAACCGGAAGTAGGAGGGCGGGAGCCTACCCCGCCTCCCACCGAAGACTGGCGCTTTGATTGAAAGCCCCGGAGTCGGCAGGAGCCTACCCTGCACCCCGGGGCCCTGAGGAGAAGGGCACCAAGAGAACAGAGGCGACGCGGGAGTCACCAAGCCCCAGCCCGGTGAGTGCGGAAGGGCTAGGGTGGGACTCCGTGCGCGCACTGGCTGGGAGCGCGAGTGCGCTCCAATGACGAGGCCCGCATCCCAAAGAGTCCCCCGTGTGGGACTCCGACGTCTGGGGGCAGTGCTTCTAGAGCCGAGTGAGGCTCCAACAAAGGGGGCAGAGTCCTTGAGCCCTCGAGAGGCTCCAACGAAGGGGCCCATTGTTTTGAGAGCCCACGAGGCCCCCACGCTTGCGGGGGCATTATTTGTTAACGAGTCCCCCGAGCGGGACTCCAACGAACGGGGCACCAGTTCTTCCATGGTAGAGCGGCCCCCGGTGGCAGCGGGCCGCTCCCCCTTTGCCCCACAAAGTTGTTTAGAGCCCTGACAGGCTCTAGGGGGCATTTCAATTGTTTAGAGCCCAGAGAGGCTCCAAGGGCGACAGATTGATTTAAAAGGCACAGTGGTGCCCACGCTCATTTTCCACAGCTGCCCAGCACTTAGTGGGCAGCTGCAACGTTTAGGTTGGGGCCCGTGGCGCTTTGCCCTGACTGCGTGCGCAGTCTTGCCCTGACTCTGAGTTTTGGACTGCGCCTCCTGCGCAGTCTCGCCCCTGACTTTGTTGGACGCCGGGCGTCCTAGCCCCGACAAGGCCAGTTGGCCTAGGGACTGCCACAGTGGTGGCTCATGTGAGTTTTGCGCTAGTGTTCCTTTCCTGCACCTCTGAATGTGTTTATGCGTCATGTGCTTTGCTTTACACCGCTGAATGTGTTTTCATGCATCATGTGTTCCCTTTGCTCTACACCTCTGAATGTTTTCATGCATCATGTGTAACGTTCTATTACCCCTACAGGTATTGTGATACTTAGGTGGTTGTTTGCTTTCTCCTAGTACAGGTGGTGCTAGTGAGGTCCTGATTCCCTGCGCAATATTTTCCTAAGGTGGTTAGGGTTGCGTAGGTGGTACTTACCTGATACCAGTAGTTACTGGTTGTGTGCTACATATGTTATTTTGTACTACAGTATTATTCCTATGTTCTAAAAAGTGCAAATTCCTGACAGTGGTCCAGGTGGCCCTGTCCCCTGTATATATAATCCCTTGTAAATTCTGCCCGTGCCTGTTGGCACATTGTAGAGTGTGTGTTTTTATCTAATGTGTTGTGTATAATACAAAGGCTATTTTTATAGAATACCTTGTGTGGAGTTTCCTTTGTGGTGGGCCTTGGGTGTTGTTGCTGGGTGCGCGCGCAAACGCTTTACACATCGCCTCAGGGATAAGCCTGTCTGCTCGTGCCAAGCTACCAAGGGGGTGAGCAGGGGTTATCTTTGGCGTGTAACTTCCTTGCCCTGACTAGAGTGGTGGTTTCTGTCTGGCTTTGGCGCAAGCCCTAGCCAACCAGAAATCGCCATTTCTAACACCGACAAAGTATGTCGAATGTTGAGGGGTCTGTGTCCGACTGGAGCACCAACAAGCCTTGGCAACAGCAACCCATGAAGATGGTCAAGAAAGGCTACAATTCGGACCAGCAAGGTCCAGGAGACTTACCAAACACAAAGGAGTCAGGGCAAGCCTGAAGCAACCGGAGGAGCCCAAGAAAAGCATTGTTGACCCACAAGAGGACCCACAGGCCGGAGGCACAGGATTCACAAGGGGACCTCAAGCAGTTTCACAAAGCAACAGCTCATGGAGCACTCGGTGTGAGGAGGCCGAAGTTCTTTGGTGGAAATGGTGCCAGAGGTTTGGGCTACTCAGAGCTCAGTGCACTCATTTTGGGAATGCCAATAAACATATGCACTTGCAAAAGTATGCAGCCACAGGGGTATGGGTAATGCAGCCCCCAAGAGGGATTCTGACCTCAAACTTAGTAAGAGGGCAGCTCAGACCTCGCAGGACTTGGAATCTCACCTCCTGTGTTGCTGGAGCCTTCGGAGTCCGTAGTAGCTCAGTAGCAGCAGACCGGTCAGTTGAGATGCGGTGCCTGCGGTTGCAGGGGGGTGACTCCTTCACTCCAAGGGAGACACCTTCACTTGTCCATGATGCTCCACAGGTCCTGCATGGAGCCGGTATGGTGCACATATTAATGGGTAAAAGTTCCTTCAAGGGATTTACTTAAGCACACTCGGTCTGATAATTCATGCAATGATATATCAGGGTTCCAGCGAGTAACCTGCAGTTAAACAATCTCTACTTCAGTTTTCAATTTCTTCCCAAAAGATCTACAAAAGATACTGATGCAACAGGTGTGAATTCTTCATTAATCAAATTGATATAATATGAATATAAATGGTACAAAAAGATTGAAGCAAATATAAAAACGACAGAGGTTTACAATGAGATTCAGTGCTGTTTGTACCTCCGAGTCATTACTGCAAGCATCTATTGCAAACCAAAAATACATAAACAGAACAGTGAGTCTGAATAAAGCAGAAAACACTTTCAAAAGGAAAATTAAACAATAAGGAAATAGATATACTAGGGGCTGACATGGGTATCCCAGTATCCAATCTGAAGTGTACCTAAGTAGATAACATAACATTTTAGAGAGAAAGCAGATACACTGGGGTCCTGATTAGCAGCATCCCAGTCAGACTAGTCAAATGCAATAGAACATAAAGCAAAAAGTGGGGGTAACCATAAGATGCAGATCCTACTTTCCTACAGGGGTGGACTCACAAGGGGTGGAGTTTGAAAGCAGAGTCTCTAACAGTCAATGTATACATTTACTTACAAAACATATGCTGTAATGAAATTGGCAACAAAGACAATGTAAATCTGTTCCAGCTTGCTTCACCACTAAGAGGCTGCATTTTGAAATATTTTAAGGGTTAAAATACCTACTGCAGGGGGCGTGATCTGGCTACGAATGAAGATGGCTGCGTGAATGGAAAGCTCCGCTCCGAGGGAGTTTCCAAGTGAGGACATTGGCACACCTGAGGCAGTTGGGGACCCACACCACAACGCCCCTATGCCGGCTGACACCTCAGCTGGTCCCAGGTTTTCATTTGTGGCTGGCGCACGCCTCATTGGAGAGAACAGACTCTTGGGACATGGTGAGAGTGCTGGGCCTTGAGGCATGACTGAAGCCTCGGCCCTTGCATCGCAGCCTGAACCCACCCTCCACCACCATGTCCGTCCGATCTTGCCCTTTGCGACCCGCTGGGCGCCTGCTGCATTCCAGTGACCGGCCTGCGAGCATGATGGGGACTGTCCCACCTCAGGGCCAAACTCACGAACCTTCTGAAGCCCTCCTCAACTCTGCGCTCCCATTGAAGAGGGACGGCGGACTGCTCCACTCCGGGCTTCCACCCTCAGCTGGCAGATCCTATGATTATAGAGCTCCCACCCACTACCACTGCTAGGGTGCCACCACACAAATGCAGGTAGAGCGGCACCCCCCGCTTGGAGAAGAGCTCCCACCATTCTTCTCTTCCCATTCTTCTCTTCCCACACAGCGACGGGCACCAGCCCAGGCACACCACTGGACCGCACTCCAGGCTACTTGAAAGACTGCTGGCCACTGTGATGATGCCAAAACTCCCGGGGGCCTCACTGCTAATCAACATGTATCAGGACCCACGGGGCATAGCGGAGGGTGGGGAGCACCCAAGGGGCAATACAGTGCAAGGTGGACCACCCCTCCATCCTCCCTCCTCTGGACTAGAGAAGGTATGCATGGGGATATAACAAGGCAGTGGACCTTAGGGGGAATGAGCCATATGCAGCATCCCCAGACCACAGGGTCATCTCCTGCATAACACGTCTCAGTGCGCGCTGACCAGCCGGCCTCCCTTCTTCCTTTGGTGCTTCCCCCTACCAAGACTGACCTCTGTGTGACGCTGAGTTCATTAGGAGGTGCATAGTGCTAATCACTCTTCCCCCACTCCTTCCTCTGAGCACCCCCGGCAGGTGCAACCCACAATGGACAACGCAGCAGGTCGAAGATTAGACCAGAGGAACCCCTCGACTGGCATCCCCGGGACTCACCCCGCATTGTACAGCCTTGGCAGTACATTCAGAGTGGCAGGTACTTCTAGGCTCATCCAGGGGCACCTTAAGAGATACCTTCCAGCGATGCTGCGGCGGGGAGGGTGCCCACCTGCAACCCTTAACCGCGGTCTGTTGAGGAGCAACCGCCCTGGATACTCCACTCGCCAGACCCTCCTGGCCCGCCATCGGCCTCATTCTCCAGCCATTAGGTAATTTGGCACTGTAGTACTGAGCCTCGCCCTGAGACCAGGAGCGAATGTCCACCACTAAGCACGGAAGTAAGTCCTCCAGGCAGCTCCTATTTAAAGAGGCGCTCAAACAACCATGTCCATGAAGGGGTACGCCCCTTCCGCAAGCGGATGCTCTACAACTTGAACGGCCGCTGCAACATGGACCGCATCTTACAGGAAATCTCCACAGTAAGTCGATGGCTGGAAGGAATGGACTCCAACATCTCCAAGCTAGCGGACAAAGCGAAATCGATACAAGTGGACATAGCGGGGGTTCCTTGCACCAACTGAAGGGCTGAACCAGAGATTAACGGCAGTGGAGGGTAGTCTCGACACCGTGCAGGATAGGGATTAAGAACTTCTCTTCCTCTGTAGCAAACTGATCGACCTGGAAGACTGCAGTCGAAGGGATAATGTCTGCTATTTTGGCTTTCCAGAGTCAGTTGAAGGCCCAAATGCCAGTATCTTCTTGAAAGAGACCCTTCCGAAACTTATAGGGTTGCCTTTGACCCTCCATTGGAGATACAACGCGCTCATCGAATTGGCCCCCCACGCAAGGACTCTAACACAAGACCCCGCCCGCTTATTGCCTGTTTCCTACACTACAAGCAGACCGGGCAGATACTGGCTGCAGCGCCTGCCCTGGGTTGATTCACCTACGATGGGCATAGTATTCGGATGGCCGGTGATTTCTCCAAAGAGTCCAATGAGGGCTGCAAGACTTTTCTCTCCCTAAGGCCTAGGCTACGTCATATGAACATCAAATATGGCCTCTTTGAACCCACACAATTCTGCATAACTAGAGATGGTGACTCCAAGGATTTCTATGATCCAGAAGACCTACGCTAGTTCCTGGATGCCATAGGAACGCAGGATATGGACGCTCAACATGAGGCTCCTGAACAATCCCATAATAGTGCTCCCTCTCAAGCAGTGGACAACAGGAGGCAGATCACCAGCGGATCATGGAACCGTGGAAGAGACCATGACAGGGTAACCCGCACCCATGAGGACAAGGCTTCCGCCCTCCAAACTGTGGCTGCCTTCATACATGATCAACAGAGAGACAAATCCAGCTCCCCTCTGAAGCCCACATGGGAGGTTGACTGAGATAAGAGGGGGCCTGGAGAAGGCACCCCCGGCTAGAGACATCCTAATGAACATGTAGCTGCATGAACAAGGGGCTGGATGCCAGACTTCAGACAGCTGTGTATTGTTAACACTGTATTGGCTAGTAAAGTTTTGTGCAAGTTATAAGTTATACGTGTTGTATAAGCCACTTATTAGCGATGTTATAACTGTTTTTGCTATTCTCTATGACTAGCACCAACACCTGTCTTTTCTCATCTGTAAGCTCACATTCTTCCCTCCCCACTGGCCCTGCTCCTGATTCTAATCCCGATACTGTTTCTCTTGGGAATATTTAGCGCACCGCCATGTTCACAAGGCTGGTCCTCTGAACCTCTCCCTCGCCTGCTGCCGCTGTACCCCCCCAGACTGCCTCATTTTCTCATCATCGTGAGCCATCCTTTGCAGTGCCCCACCCCCGTCGGCAGACAGGACTCACTCTCGAAGCGGTGCACCGATGAGTTTAGAGCTACTGTAGGAAGTTTAGTGTACCATGCACTACCCACTGTTATTTACCTCAACCCCCTATTAGTCTTCTTTCTTTCCTCACCTTCCCCTCAACCCCTCCTGTATGGACACAGTGCGCCTCCCACTGCGCCAACCCTGCTCCCCAACTTCTCAATTTTGATTGTGCAGTACACCAACCAGAACAGGACCCCCCTTGACTACCACAGGTCTTGTCTGCCCCACGGAGCCCTTCCCCGCCTGAACAGTGCCAGGAAGTTACCCGACATCAGTACCCCTCTCCCCCCGCACTATCCCTCCCTGAGCCTGCGCTTCTCTTCTCTACATAATCCTCATGCCATTCGACTCTCTCTTCCTCTTCCTCTGCATCAGTCTCTTACCTGCTTTCCCCTCTCCACTTTTGCGGGCCTTCGAACTTCTCCCCTCCAGACTCACCCCCCCCACCCTCCATCGCCCCTGCTGGATCCCTGCAACTGGGGTCTTTTTCCGGTGCTATCTCATCACACTTCTCCCCCTGCAGGAATCTTTGAGACACACACCCACAACCGGGCCCCTCACCCCCGCTCAACGCTACTTACCATCATGAGTCCTACTCACCCCTTAATTGCTATGACCTGGAACATTCATGGCCTCACACATTATATCAAAGGAAATGGATGTTGCACTACTGCAGGAGAAACATCTTGACGCTCTGGAATCAGACAAGCTACCCAGACAATGGGTGGGAAAAGTGATCCATAGTAGCGCACAGGGTGGAGACACCCGGGACGCTGATGCGGATCCCTTGTGGCGATCCTACTCTGGAAATCCTTTCTGGTGATGATGAGTAAAACATGGGCAGACCCTGATGGGCATTTGCAAAGCTAAGGCTGGGTGATCACCATATATGCATAGGGTCGGTTTATGCTTCCAGGGGCGAAAAAAACATTTCTCCTACAGCTCAATCGTGTTTCGGTGAAAGAGGCACCTCACAATAGCTTATTGGCAGAGACTGGAACCTTGTGAGAGATCTGGTTCTGGACAGAATGGGACCCCTTGATAAGAGTAATGCAGCGGACAGGGCCCTGATGAATGATGTGCTGCTGGACAACCGTCTGGTTGACCACTAGCATCTGAGCCACCGCACAGACACAGAATATACCTTCACCTCTCCGACACATGGCACGCTCTCCAGACTGGATTACTTTCTCATCACCCACAGGGTGGTACAGCTCACCCGGAAATCCCAAATCCTGGAGGCAGCACTCTCCGACCACTCCCTGGTTCTTCTCTCACTGGAAATAGTGCTGGCCAGTCCGGGACGCAAGCCAATGCGAATATCGAGTGCCTTCGGACCCCTGCAGGCAAATCCCAATTGCAGACGCACCTCAAAGACTATCTTTCTGACACCCGTGGATCCGTGGACTCTGTCAGGACTCTCTGAGACGCAGCAAAAGCCATCATCAGGGGCCAAATCATCCGAGAAGCAGCACAGGCCAACAGACAAAATATTGCCTGACAAAAGGGGATGGAAAACGACATTAGGACATAAACCTGGGAGGGAACCTCTGCTGTGTGGCAGCTACCAGCCCAGTTTGCTGCTCAAACGCGACATTAAAATCCTGACCAGTGTTTTGGCATCCTGCCTTCGAAAAGTCCTCACCTCACGGGAAACAATCTTTACAACGCAGTCATTACATCGCACTACCTTTACAAAGCAGTCATTACATCGCAACATCCTTTACATCGCATGTCACTACAATGCAGCCATTACATCGCATGTCACTAAAACGCATGTCATTACAACGCATGTCACTACAACGCAGGCATTACATCACAAGTCATAACAAAGCATACCATTACAATGCATAGTACCCTTACACTAGCCGACACTTACCCTACTGTTGCACTCACTGGAGTTAGAATAGTAATTGTTACCCCTCACTATCCAACACTTACCCTACTTTTGCACTCACTGGAGTTAGAATAGTAATTACTACCCCTACACTATCCAACACTTACCTTAAATGCAATGTAATGGCATGTGTTGTAATGGGACGCGTTGTAATGGTATCATGCGATGTAATGGAATGCGTTGTAAAGGAGGTTTCTAAAAATGCGATGTAAAGGCATGCAATGTAAAATAATGATGTTGTGATGTAAAAACTGTGTTGTAAAGGCATGTGTTGTAAATGTATGCATTGTGACATCATACATTCCTCCTCACTGGTGCACGCCTTGCAAGTAGGATTTGTGCCGGGTCGTTCCTCTAGAAACTACCTAGGCACCCTAACACACACGCTCTGGACTGCCAAAGAGCTTACCTCAGATGTGCTTTCCCTCTCGCTTGACTCGGAAAAGGCGGTCGATCGCATTGAATGGGACTACTTATTTCAAGCGAGGGAACATCTCGGCTTAGGTGACCAATTCATTGCCAAAGTGCGCTTGCTACACAACAACCCTACCGCACAGGTGAACTGCGGGTGCTCCCTATCAGACCCGTTTCCAATCCGTAGAGGAACACCCCAAAGGGGTGTCCCCTCTCCCCTTCCTGCTCACCATGGAACCCCTGGCAGCCACCAAACGTAACTCGTCCAACATCACGGGCATAAGCCTCCCGGTTGGCGATTCCAAACTATACCTTGACATGGACGACATCCTGCTAACCCTTACGGACCTGCGTCTATCCCTGCCGTCCCTGCTCCAAATCATTGAAGATTTTTCATCCTTCTCTGGCTATAAAATCAATTGGATAAGAGCAAAGCACTCCCCATTTCAGATGGGACCAAGAAAGCAGCTATCCATGGTTTGCCCTTCCACTGGCAACACTCGCACCTTAAATACCTTGGTATCCTGGTTAACAAGGGCCTTCGCAGGAATGGTCTCAGACAATCTAAACCCATTGACCACCCAGATGCAGCGCAACTTCAAGAAATGGAAGGTGCTGGGGATTTCCATGTGGGGTAGAGTGCAGGCTGTCCACATGGTCACACTCCTGCGCTTTAACTATGTCCTTGGGATGCTTCCCATACAGATACCCCTCCCATGCAGATACGTCCTATATGGGATGGGGTCCCATACATGAGACCCCACCCACCCGATATTATCCACCATGCGCAGGGCCTGGCACCGAGGACACCGCCTACTGGACTTGCATCCTTGACTACATGGGAAAGCCCACCTATGGGGGAATGCCGCTATATGCTTAGGCAGACGGGAACTGTCATGACCTTCATGGAAGGCAGCAGGCATACATATACTTGACCAGCTCCTCTGCGATGGCGCCCTGAAACCGCTGGCCCAGTTGGGAGAGGAGTTTGGCACAACACTGGAAATATACTCAACTGCAGCATTGCCTGAGGAAGTGCCTAGGCCCACGTCCTTGGTCTCTGCCCACATCACCAGTACTGCTATACCTCTCTAGATGGGGGAAGCACAAAGGGGTAATGTCTGGACTGTACGGGTGCTCTCCTCTCATCTCTTCTCGCAACCTCTGTCACGAACCCTTTGTGCCAGTTGGCATTCACGGCTATCAGTCTCATATGAGGAGGATGAATGGGCGGATACTCTAGAACCCTTTGACAAGGGCACCAGGGAGGCGCGGTTGAACTTCTGTCTCTTCAAGGTCCTGCACAATTGGTACTGGACGCCAATGAAATTGCACAGATCGGGCCTACTCCCACATGCCAGCTGCTGGAGGTGCACGAATACCCGTTGAGACAAAGCACATGTTATATGTGAATGCCCCTCAGTGCAGCCCTTTTGGCTGTATGTGGGCCAGACCCTGAGTATCTCTATGCCCATCCATCTGCCACTTACCCCCTCTGCGATTCTTTTGCATGATCTGCGACAATCGCCAGAATTATCAAAGCCCCAACGCCACCTCTTCCACATGGCAATGGCCACAGCCAAACTATGTATTCTATGACAATGGAGGGCACCAGCCCCACCAACACAGGAGTCCTAGCTAGTAGCCATGATTGATGCTGCCTCCCACGAACAAATCACCTACATCCTGCAAGACCAATCTGACCTATTTGTGCAGACATGAGCACCCTTCCTGCGCACAGAGGTGAACGCTGGAGGCACTCACAACACTGGGGAACCGGAGCCTCCCCCTCTTACACATCCCGCGCCTACGTCACAGCCACCACCCACAGCTACCATGTAAGACACAGCATGTAAAATAACCCACCTCGCTGCAGCTCTCCCACTCTCCCCCTCCCAGGTTGCCCCATACAGTGCCCCCACAGAGCAGCAGGCCTCTATCTCTTCTTCCCCCACACTACTTTCATTATCCACTTTCCATGGATCCCACACATGCAACCTCTCCCCACACACGCACCTTATCCACGTATTGTATTCCATATTGCCGGATGATCTGTCATTTTCTGTCACCCCCCTCTCTTATCCATCCACTTTTTTCTCTTCCCCCCTTTTCTTTCCCTTCTCTCTTCTTTCCCCTTTCTTATGCCCATAATCCGACAGGAGACTATCCCCACCCCACACCACTATCCCAGACACTTACCCCCTCCATCTCTCTCCCCGAGCCCCCCTTCCTCTGACCCTGGCACCCTGACACGGCATCACGTGGTCCCCATGCCATGGAACACTGGACGACGGCCCACCTACTCACATCCATCTACAGGAATTAATGACGGCTGCTAGGGGTCTGAGAAAATAGTATAGCACCTGTAAACCCCCGTGCCTGCTGCTCGCCCCTCATCACCATACCCTGTCCACATTTTGGCAGATATACGTGCCCACAACGAACGAGGAGGGCAAGGCGGACGTGAAGAGGGCCACTCTCCCCCATCTTCGGTCCCCGGCGACTCCCCTTCCCCAAGGACAAGAATTGTCTCAGCCTAGTACCTGTGCACCTAGTCTCTCACGCACTAGTATGAACTTGGACCTGTTCCCAGCAGTACTATTACCACACACACAGCACCACACCCACCCACTTACATGCACACCCATCTCTGAACATTCCCCCCTTCCCCCAGACACCGCACGGGGAACATGCCATTCTTAGGGACTCAACCGCGATTACTGCACTCGGTGGGATTCCCTTGCCCCTAGGGGACCACACTGCTCACGATACTACGCGAACCCTCCGTCTACAGAGACCAACCCCACAGACACAGGAGAGACACTGCACTGCACAGAGTCTACAACAACACTCCACCCGCCGCCCCTTATATGCTGCCCCCCCAATCCACTGACCGAGTTCCCTCCTCTTGCCCCTACCCCTTTCCCAATTCGCCCCCCTCACTACTAGGTAAATATGGTTTTCTGCTAATATGATGCAACTGCCAGTCATCCATGCGTCCTTTTCACTGATGTATATTGAATATGTTGTAATGATGACAGATGTTACCTACTAACATGTACCCTTTCCAAGATGTTTACCCTGTGAAACTTTAATAAAGAATTGCAACACAAAAAAAAGATACCTACTGCATAGATGTCTGTGTGCACATCAATTTTAACGGTATTGTAATACTGTTAAGATAACTCTATTTGTTAACATCGTTCTGGGAGAGTTCTGTGATTTGTCCAGTCACAGTTTTGCTTCAAAGTATACCATTGAGTGTTAATGTACCTGCTGCAGAGCACATTGAGTAACATGCAGATCACATATTTGACTTTAATGTAGATAGGAAAATCAGCTACTGCTTTTGACACTGCGATTATTTTGTTACTTCCAGTTTATAAGCACAGAAACAGCCATCCTGCATATAGTTGACAACGCCCTCCTAGCTCTTGACCGCAATGAAACCTGCCTACTAGTCCTGCTCGACCTCTCATCAGCCTTCGATACGGTCACTCACGACAAACTTCTAAGAAGACTAGAAAACAGGATGGGTTTATCTTGCACAGTCCTTCTATGGTTCAAATCCTTTCTGGAAAACAGAACGCAATCGTTCATTACCGACAAGATTCTTTTTCTCCCCTCACCTAACCTACTAGGAGTATCACAAGGCTCTACCCTATCCCCCACACTATTCAACTTATATGTCGAACCACTTACCGATCTACTACAGCAGGCGAACATCTCCTACCACATGTACGCGGACGACACTCAACTTTACATTAAGATCACCTCCATTGAAGTGAGAAAGACAATGAATTTAGCTCTCGAAAAAAACGTCCAATGGTTAACAACCAACTTCCTCAAGCTAAACTCACAGAAAACTGAATTTCTTTTAATCAACCCCCCCCAAATAACTCCCGGGAAACAAAGGAATGGACCAAAATGATCACTGCTCTAAACTGCACGCCAACGTTGGTGGACTCCACAATATCACTTGGACTCACACTGGATAAGAACCTTAACATGCAAGCTCACATCAACTTGATGGCTAAAAATGCCCGCTTTCACCTCAGCTATCTCAGAAAAATGAAGCCATTCATCGAAAACCCGAACCTCAAAACTGCAGTTCAGTCCTTAGTCATAACAAGGTTGGAGTACGGATTTTCTACCCTCTCAGGGCTTCCCAAAATCTCTACCACCCCTCTAAAAGCCTGTCTTAACGCGGAAGCAAGACTCATAACAGGATCTAGGAAATTTGACCACATATCGCCACACCTGAAGGCACTCAACTGGCTACCCTATGAAGCTCGTATTTACTTAAAGATGGCTTGCATCACTCACAAGGCGTTACACCACAACACCCCCCAGTACCTAGCCCAAAAACGTACCTTATCTGGAAGAAACAGACATTCTAGGAGCACAGGTAATCTACTCCTGAAACCCTCGCGGTTCAACAAGACTAAAACCTCCAACAGAGCTTTTTCTGGAGCGCCGCCAAGAATGTGGAACTCGCTTCCGCCATTCATCAGAAAAATCGCCTTAACATCTCTCTTCAAAAAGGAAGCAAAATTATTCTTGATGAGCAAATTCCTCCCTTAAAATCCGCACAAACACCACGCCAGCTTACAACCTCAAACTTGCCTATACTCTCCGTCCACTGATATTTCGAAGCTAAGACGTGCACAATCTCAAATTGATTCTTACTGCTCAGAACAATTCTCTAATCTGCTTTTATCCCCCAAACTCTGTTTTGCTATGTTGTTACTTTGTATGCGTTGTTTTTGTATACCATGTTTCTACTAAATGTGCTATTCATACCTTGCTCACTATGTATAGCACTCTGATACCCTACCTTGGGTCTGGTTCGCGCTATAGAAAACTCTAAATAAATAAACGGCATAAAAGACCTCCATGCAAACTGTACGTCATGGGTTTATATCCCTACCGCTGGTTTTTCTTCATCAGCTGTTATTCTAAGATTGCATAGAAGGGTTCTTTTGGGAAGCAATAGGGTGTTGTCAGTACAAACAGACACAATCACTTTGTTGCGTTCTATATCCAGACTGTGTTTCTCCCAACCATTCACTATTAACATAAAATGTCTACAAGTATGGACAATATGTGATTTCTACCCCATGTAACCCTCGCTGTCTTTTGTAATATTTCCTGCACATTGATTTACACACTTGTAGGATTTATTGTTCCTTTGTGTGCGATATAAAGTGCTCAGACATCCTACAATGGAATGAGTCGTGCTGTTAAAGAATTAAATTTAAAAAAATAGTAAGGTTCACAAAGGCGATATTGACCCTTATGCAACATTATGGAAGAGTGTCAAGCTTCATTATCAATGTATCTAAGTCTGAAATAATGGGGTTCAGAATGCCTAGACACTTCAGGTCAGAAATCGAGGAGGCTCGACGTTTTAAATGGATGATGTAGGCCATTAAGTATCTGGAACTAAAGGTAACCCCCACCCACCAAGACCTTTATAGACCACTATTTGGTACATTAAATGTAACCTTGCCAGATAGGGCCCTTTGTTCATTTCCTGGATAAGCTGGATTGACACCCTAAAAATTGATATTTCCCACATGTTCTGTACCTCTTGAAGGCGATAACAGCACTCATCACCAAACAAGACCTGCAACAGTTACAGAAAACGTGTGCCAACTTTGTTTGGCAAAAAAAGTAAACCAAGAGTGGCTAAAAAGGTACTGTAGGGATATAGGGAGAGTTGGCGACAAGGACTGTCAGATATATATGCCTAACACGCCTCTGCCCAGCTTTGGGTGGCATTCAAATGCTCATTGGTGAGACAGAGAAACATTGGGTAGTAATGGAAATGCATTTGCTGAGGTGCCCTCTGTAGGATGTCCTGTGGCTCCCTAAGCAAGCCAGGCCCAAAGTTGCATACATCTCTGATGTCACAAGGACCATGCTGTCAGATTGGGATGAGGTGACGAGACGTAATGCTCCCCTTCATGCCATTACTGAATAACCCTGACTTCACAACTGCCCTGAACACGACCACATGTGACACATGATGTAAGGGTGATTGTACAAAGTTGAATAAGCTCTTTCAGGGACAGGCAATTCAGTAGTATACCCAGTTGAAGATGGAGTTCAACATTATGAAATACGATAAGCAACTGGGATGTGGGGACGAGAAAACAAATTTTGAAAAGCTATTCACATACTATAAGACCATGAAGAATTTCCTATCAGTAATGTATCCTGCTTTAAAACCACTACTGAAGGGATACTGATGGCCCCATATAAGTAGATGGGAGAAAGCACTCAAAGGGGATACATCTCGGAAGCAGTGGATCTAAGTTTTGGGGTGGCATACCAAAAATTGTTCACAACATCCTGGGACGTAAATCCTAGTACAAGAATGTTTACGATTTGTATAGAACCCCTTCCAAATTGATGTAAATGTTACTTAACACTGATGGTAAATGCTGGAAGGGATGTGAAATGAAAGGATGGCACACCAGACTTGGTGGGACTGCAGGGAACTTAATCCTTTTTGGAAAGAAGTCTTAAGTCACATCAAGAAGGTTACGAGCTTCCCACTGCTGCACTATACACTGGATGTGATATTGGGTATACGCCCACATGGATGGACCGGACTGGGCAGGGGAACTGGACGGTGATATCCCACATGCTGCTGGCTGTCAAAGAAGAGATGGAAGCACATTGGAAGAAGGAAAACTCCTTGGACATGGCCGTTTGGACACGTCAATTGTGGCTACCACTGGCTATGGAGATGCTCACATATGATCTAAAAGACTAACGCCGCAAATTTGAAGTTGTCTGGTAGCCACTCCTGGACTACCTAAGGGAGGGGAACAGCTCAACCTCAATTTTTGTCAGGATAAAACACAAGCAAACCCCAAATTATTCAGTACTCAACCCTCTGGTCACTTGGAACAAAAGCAGTCAGGCTTAACTTAGAAGCAATGTGTAAAGTATTTATGCAGCACTTCAAACTGTAATAAAGTGAAAACACAAAACAAGGAGAATCCCACACCAATTTAGAAAAATAGAGTAAAATTGAATAAATTAGTTAAGCTCAAAATTACAAAAAGCCAATTAATAGAACTGGAGATGTGCAATTTTAAAGGTTTTGAAGAAAATGAAGTGCTAAGAAGCAGAAAGTGCCAACCACAGGTTTCTGGCCATGTTAGATTAGGTCCCAGTCACAAGTACAGGCCAACTGCGATGGAATGTGGGCTGGATACAGGACTAATTTCAGTCTGCGGAGAAAGTACCTTGTGGGCCTGGTCGTCGAGATGGGAAGTCCTGCATCAAGATGCGCGGGCCAGCGTCGAGGAGTCATCGACGAGGAGCTGCGATGCAAGGTCCGGTGTCAAGATGCATCGCGTAGCAGTGGAGTCAATGACCATCAACGAGGAGCTGCCATGCAAGGACCTGCATCATTGCCGAGGAAGACAGTGAAGGTTACGGAGACTTGAGCTGTGATGCGTTGGCGCAGGGGACGTGATAAGTCAAGCCCGGCCAGGGTTGGCATTGGACTGCATCTAAGAAGTCGCTGCTGCTTGCGAGGACTTGTGATGAGATGCATCAGAGTTGAGGATCAGCTGTGTCATACTGGGCCAGAGTTGATGGTGGACTGAGCCGTGCTGAATCGAGATGCGTAGAAATGCGTCCATGAAACCTGTTATGGCCCTGTGTCTTTGAACTGTGGGCCAGCCAACTGACCCTTGGACATGTACTAGAGTTCTGGGTACACACAGGCAGGAAGGATTACGCAGGGCAGTTTACAGCACAGAAGAGCCTTGGTGCAAAAACAGCAGGGCTTGGCAGAAAAGCTGTCCTCCTTCCTGGCAGAGTCCAACGGTTCAGAAGTGATATGAAGATTTGGGTCTGAGGGTCCAATATTTATATCTGTTGCCAACTTTGAAGCTGGAGAAAGTTCTGGAGGTTTCCAACAACAGAGGTGTTTGAAATATACTGCCTCTCTGCCCTGGTCCCAACTTGTCGGGGACACAAAAGACTAGTCTGTAACCTTTTGTGAGTGTGCTGAGACAGAGACTTTGTGATGTGCAAGTGTGGAAGGTGACAGCTCTGCCCCCCTATTAAGTCAGAGATGGCCCATCCTGCCAACATCCTGGCCCATCCCCCTTTGTCTCACTCTCTGGGAGCAATACACAAAGACCAATTATGAGCTACACCTAGTCATGTGGCCCAGGATACAGACTGTAGGCATCATATGGTTAGGACATGAAAATGCAAACTTTCTAAAAGTGGCATTATAAGAATTGTGACTTTAAATCCGACATTATCATTAAAGAGGGTTATAAAATTCTTTGGACAGCAAAATTGACATTTCTACCCACTCCAGAGGGAAGTTATTACCTATGACATTTAATAAGGAAACCAAATGTTATCCTATAGGAGAGATAGGCCTTGCAGTAGAGAAAAACTAATTTAAGAGTTTTTCATTACCAGAACATGTAAAAGTTAAAAGTGCATGTCCAACCTTTTAAATACACTGCACCCTGCCTATGGACTGTTCAGGGCTTACACTAGGGGTGACTTATATGTATGAAAAGGAAGGTTAAGGCCTGACAAAAGGTTTATTTTTCCAGGTTGAAATGGCAGTTTAATATGCACACACACAGGCTACAATTGACAGGCATGAGACATCTTTTAAAAGGCTACTTAAGTGGGTGCCACAATCAGTTCTGCCGGCCCACTAGCAGTATTTCATTTACATGCCATGCTAGATGTAGTACCACTTTACTAGGGACTCACAAGTAAATTGAATGTGCCAATTGGGTGTAATCCAATTTTACCATGTTTAAAGAGCGAGCACAAACTCTATCTCACTGGTTAACAATGGTGAACTGCGTAGAGTCCTACAAGCCAACAAAAACGGATTCAGAAAACAGGAGTGTGAAGACAAAACATTTGTGGATGACTAAACACATTCAAATAAATCTTGCATTCTTACAGTGCATGCACATGTCAAAGTCATAGTTTCTCTAAAGCTCTTCTGATGTGCTAAGCTTTGTGGCATTGTTTCCTTTCATTGCCTTGGCATCTAGGTAATAGGCGCCAGAAACTCCCAGATACAGTGATACTTGAACAAAAGAAGCTTGGTGGCCCTTGAAGTCAGGCCTTTGTTTTAGGTCCACCTGAATATTAAAATATGAAAGCCTCCTCATTACCTGCAGGTTTCTTCATCGAATGGATGGAGACCACATGCAGGCGCTCCTGAATTATGTCCTGGTGCTGTCAAATCACCAGGAGAAATCAGCACATTTCCCTATGACAAAAATAGCTGGTGAAACCGAGATCTGCTGCGATCCCCCTACTTTCTAGCACTGGCTGGCAAATTTTACTCTACGGTCATTTTGGAACTGTAAGTGTGGTTCTTTCATCCATCTCTCCATAAAACTGTTTAATTTCTTGTCTGCGTGGCTTTGTTGTTTTGACATTGCACCTTCAGTTATTTTAGCATGTTCCCTAAATGGTTAGTGTAGTCTTTAAATGCTATGTGCTGCATTTTGATGTGTTTACAGTTCATTGCCATTTGTGATTCAGGCATTCTAAGATTTGTTTTCTGGCTTTGCCCATGTTCTTTAAATAAATTACTGTATATACTCTCAGCCTCCCAGTGTTTTCAGGAGGGAGAGTCAAACTTGTCCTACATTCACATTTTTAGTTTATTTGTCTGAAGGGCTGTCGTATTTTGATTGCTAGGACCTCTATGGAGGGAAATGTTTGTGGACTCTAGCATGACTATATTGCATACCTGAAACTTTGCTGACGTGTCAGCATGAGATTTCACTGACACATTTAAGTTCAGGACCTTACCATTAGAGGATATACAATACCCTCCAACGTCTTTCCTTTGTGCCTGTGAAAAGCAGTGAATGTAAATGATACTTATGCAAAATGTTATATTATTCTGTTTGTAAATAAATTACACCTATGGGATCTCAGCATCTATAATTGCAAGACATGATTGCCTGTCAGTGTGTCTTTGTTTGTCCCACAGAGCAACTGAACATCTACCAGTTCTCAGTAACTACAATTTACATCCAAATCTGTACAAATGCCTAAATAATGCACTGAAATCAGCCCATTGCACAACTGTCAGTGAGAACTCTCAAAACCTACACACAAAAATGAAGCACAGATATGCATCAGAAATTCAACAATAACAGTCCATGCTGACACTGATCAATGACAACTCTCAGAATATAACTATCATCCTTCTTCAAAAGTATTCATTAGGCACAATCTGTGGCAACACCACACTCACAACACTCCTCCAAGTCTTATGGTTGGAGAAGCATTACCACCTCCACAACACACTCATATCAAGTTATATTCATCTTTGACCCTCCACCAAAAATACACATTAGACTCAGCCACTGGTACTTTCATACTCAAAACATGGCTGCATTCCCATATAGTTGTCTAAGTATTTCCATCTCAGCTTCACACCCATATCAAGTTGCATTCATACGTTTGCCCACATCACCGATACACATTGGAGAAAACTTGAGACCATGAAATGCCACCTCACAACATATCAATATCAAGTGATAGTTGCATATCAGGGTAGCGTGGTATGACCACTCATGGAGTGAGCAGAGCTTTTGTGTGGCTCTCGGGATCAGCACTGCACCTACCTGGTTGCAACTATCAGGGAACACAAGACACAGACTGGACCCTCCCAGTCCCACTGCCCCCGGTAGAGTGTTCATCCGGAATGGGCGGGTGATACTTCCACTCAGCCAGTGGATTGATTAGTACTGACCACTTACTTCTTACCCTGTGTTCTGCTCAGGCAGGAAGCAAGATGACAGCCACACTCTCAGCAGATACGTAGTTGCAGAGCTTCTATCTGAGGTGGGGTGCCAGGCCCACAATGAAGCACAGGAGGTGCAGTTAAGACAGGACACAAGTGCAGGAGCTGAATGGTGAATTGCAGCTTCCACCCCTCTCTCTCGTGCGCCATACGGATCTGTGCCCTGTGCAAGCTGGTGCTGCTTGGAGGCTGTTAGTGAGAGCTGTTGCACCTGCAGAAGGATGTACTGGACCCAGAATTCAGCCTTTGCCTATACCGTACACTCCATAATCAGGGCGCACCATATTGTTTACAGGTCTGTCATATGCCCTGACCTTGTTCCTGATCAGATATACTGGCTCTCGAGGAGATTGAGGACTTCCAGAGTGCATGGACGGTTATCACCCAGAATTTTATCTCAAGGAATGACTGACCTCTGAAGTGTACAATGGTCACTGGACTAAACTACTGCAAGGAAATGCCTCTTTTTGCATGATCACCCACAAAGTTTTGGACCGATGTGGCTGGTGTTTTGACTCTGAGAGTGCACTGAGGCCTGCTAACCAGACATCAGTGCCAGTGCTTTGAACCTTTAAAGTGTATGTTTAATTGGCTTGTAAACCAATGGGACAAAGGTAACTTACTTCTAAGTCTCTAGTATATTGTTTATATTTCTAGTAACCCTTTAGTGGAATTTGATCCAATGCTATTATTTATTTGCATGTATTACACATTCCCAGTTTACCAAATAGGCAAAGTAGGCACTGGCCTATGGGGCCCACTCCTTTTACTGACCCCATGACAATAAATCAAAATAAAATTGATTTGATCTTGAAAGAAAATTACAATCAAGCTTTCTTAAATATTGTTTGAAAAAGATAGAAACAAATGACTCAACTCAAAGAAACAAAAACGTTACATTAAAGACTCTATAGAGAAAATACTGTATTAATGTATTGCACCCTTTAACAACTTAAAGTACATAAACCAGAGACATCATATCTACATAACAGTTTGTCTCTTAAAAGTTCATCTTCTGGCAGCTGTCAGTTTGTAACAAAAATCCAGTGCATTTTGTATTAGGAGATAATTTGCAAGGGGGCCCGAGATTTCGACTGCCTAGGGGCCTCCACAGGGTTTAATCCGGCACTGATATTACCAGGCTTTGTACTATTAGGGATGGGAGTCAATTCATATGTCCCTCGGTCATGCTATATGTTTATTCCTTCATTATCCTGCCCACAGAGGTGGTGTGAGCCTAGGTATCCCCTGGGTAGTCAAAATGTTTCCCCCACCAAGCACAAGATGCAAAGACTGTCCAGATGGATACACTTTGTTTTATAGTTTGTGGTTTCTGTTCTTGTGTTTCTGTTCTTTGAGTGGTCAAATAAAGTCCGGGATAGGTTTTGTTCTGGACTCAGAAAGTGTCAGTAGTTGTGGGAAGGGGAGATAAGAAAAGATAGGATGCAGAGACTTCAGTTGTCGCAATGGCCCATGTGAACTGGGTTATGAATCCTTAGGTTGGGACTGTCTGCAAACCCCTGTGGTGCGTATGTTCCTGAAGGGGAGCCTATTTCCTAGTCCTCATGGTGCTGCACAACCTACAGTGCCTCAGAGTATGATGGGCTTGGGGTCCCTGGATATGAGATATTGTATCTTTTCATTTCTAGAGAGACGTAACATTCAGTTTGGATGCCTCCAAGAAACCCACATGACAGTGACTATGCCATATGGGACAGCATACCCGGTGTTTTCCAGGGTTACTTTGATCTGGATAGTGACAGTGTTCCTGGATGTGTGGCATGATTCCTGCGTAGATCTTGAGGTGTAATCTAAGATTTTTGAGGGCACACTGGATGGCAGGTCCTTGTTGTTTGCCAGTGTGTCTGCACCTAATGTTCATCAAGCATAGTTCTTGAACAGATTTAGTCCCATTTGCTTGCGATATGCTTTGTTGGCGAGACTCTGGCGAGGCAAGTTTAACATGGTGAATGACTATGCAAGGCAAAGATCCCATCCATGACTGCAAGGATCCAAGGCCAATTCCCTTTCTATCAAATGTTCAGGTTGGATGAAACAGTGTAGTTTTCAGATACAATGAGGGGTCTACACCATATGCTCAAGAGTTCTACTATTCTCCGGTGCATGTAATCCCCCAGGATGGACCTATTTTTGGGGGACAGGGACACCGCTCTGCTGATAGATAAAGCACAGTATCTGAGATAGTTAGTATCAGTCTGTAGTTCACTTTTGTTGTCATTGGTATGGACGGGGCCACACCTCCAGATCCCTATTCGGCGGCTCCCCATTGAGGAGTTTCCAGATGCATTGTTCCATACAGTCATTGGGAAACACATCAATCGGTGTTTTGCTGAAAACGCTGGTTTCATACAGTAATGTGGTACTGAGTGGAACCCCTTTAAGATGATGATCATGGGCCACTGCATTCAGGAAACATGCAGTGTTCAAAAGGCGCTAAAAGATCCGATTCGCTCCTTAGAAATAGTAATGCAAGACTGTGTGAAATTATTCGACACAGACCCCATTCTCCTCCCTGAGTTGTGTGGTTTTAAGAGACACTTAGCAATAGGTTTGACTTTGTCATGTTAATTATCAAGAATATATTGCACGACAGCACGATGTGGGAAGCTGGGCCTGATGGACTGGCTGCTAAAGTCAGAGATGGCCAGAACCCCAATTTGCACAGTCAGAGACCAAACAACCGTGTTGAGACATACTAAAGCTGATATTAACTTGTTTGCTAACTACTATCAATCTCTTTACACCCCCCGGCTAGTGGAGTAAGATGCTGATCAGGGAGCAGGGTTTTGAGAAAATAAAACCTGCTCGGATTCAACCCTGAGTCTCATTCATTAACAGTGTGCTGTGTAAACATTTATTAAAGAAAACTAAAGTAAAGGGAAATGCTTTTGCGCATGCGTGTACTAATGCATGGAACTAGGCCGCAGACGCTTTTAGCTATAGAAAAAATATAAAGACTAATGCTGCTTTAGCGCATGTTAATAACATTTTGCTAGGATAACATGGGTTGTACATGGGATAGTGCAATGCTGGGATGGTGTGCAATGAAATTACATTTCATGAAAATAATAATTTTTGTGTTTGTTTTCTGTAGAAAAAGCAAGCATGGGCCTTCTTTTCTGCATGCCAGTCTGGGGTTAATAATTGGTGGAAAAATAAAATGACCAAAAGAGTGTTTCGAGAGGGAAGCGAGAACACAAAAGCTGTGCGTTGCCCTCATAATGTTCTGAGTGATTGCCAAGCTACGGAGAAAAAAAAGAGATAATCAGTGGAAGCAAGCAACTTCCTTCTCGAGATGGCAGAGGCAAACAATGGAAGCGCAAATACTTGATACATGAAATGTGCTACAGGAAATATGTACTATGATTGTGTTTAAAGTTGTTTCCTGGGAGAATCTGTCATAGAGAATCTGTCATGATGCTGAAAGTTTAAGACAAAAGAACATTGAATAAAATGGTCATGTTTAGAGTGGTGTGACAGTACACCCCCATCCTTAGCCCATGAGAGACGGAGTTCGTTCTCATATTGAAACAAATGTGGGTTGGAGATTTGGGTTTTTAGGGTATAATTGAGGTGCCCGGTGGGCGGGGGTTGAAGTCGGTGATGGTCAGCTAGCGAGAGATCACTGCGTCCGTCGGTTTGCTGTTTCCAGATAGCGGCCTACCTGTTTCCTGATTCATGATTTAATCTTTGCCACTCGACTCTTCTTGAGGGGCCTTACTGCCCTTTTGGCCAGAGGGTATATTTCCTTGATTCTTGGGTTAGTATAGCTAACACTCAGAATTTTGCATATTTATTTGCAAATGTATTTTGTCTCTGAAACTTTTCTGTCTTCGCCTATCCACTCCTTCAATGGATTGTTTATTTGAAATGAGTTTGATTCTATACATTGTTAATACTTTTTCTCCATGATAATCTATGTTTTTCATTGTATGGTGGAACTTGATGAGCATTTATTTCACATTATTTCAATAAACATTATAAATTACACACTGAGTCTGTTATTATTTAGTAGTATAGATAAGAACATATTATTGTCATCAACTATTCAACTCCCCAAGGTCTAATCGCCACATTTATATTGTAAGGAGAAATGCAGGTTATAAGGTGTATTTAGTGAGTTAGATATAAGCCTTGCACCACACTGAACCCAGCGTGAAGGGATTAGTTAGGTTAAGTAAATGGGCCTTTGTTAGTGAAAACTTATCGATCCCTGATCGCTGGATCACTGACATACCACAGTAACTTGTCGACTTACACTTCTGTGCCTTGCCATGGCCTAGGCATCCACATTAGAG
Organism: Triturus cristatus; assembly: GCF_964204655.1. Lineage (NCBI taxonomy): Eukaryota > Metazoa > Chordata > Amphibia > Caudata > Salamandridae > Triturus > Triturus cristatus. The sequence continues at coordinate 690,038,438 of NC_140594.1, forward strand.
GCTTCTATTACCTTGAACAAATTGTTGCAGTGATTGAACAGCTTTTGATGAGCAGTGCATCTGCTTCTGACGGCCTGTCCTCGGGGGGTTACATGGCATATAAGATACGATTGGCCCCACAACAGTTAGAAAAGTACATTGAGGCATTTGTTAGTGGGATTATTCCCCTCTCCGGGAGGGACGTGATAATCATAGTGATGCATAAACAGGTGTGGGATCCTCCCAATGTAAGATCTTATTGCCTGTTCTCGCAAATCAATCCGAGCGGGAGAAATCTAGACAAAATACTGGCTAACAGAATACAACATTTACTGCCAGCCATGGTACATGGGGACTAATGTGGAATTATTATTGGATGTACTACCTTTATTAATCTATGGCATTTTTTACATGTTTTGGATCAAGTGCCCCAGACTGTCGGGAATACGGTTATCCTTTCAACAGACATCAAAAAGCATCCTATACCATTCTATGGCCTTATTTATTTGCTGTACTTAGGGCCAAGTGATTGAGTACTAAATCCCTCACTGGATGAAACTGATGTATATCCAACCATTGGCCAGGGTGCACATGGGTCGCAAGGTGTCACAACAATGGCCGAAATGCCCACAATTGCCCCTACTCTTTGCCCTAGAAATGGGGCCTCTGGCCTGTCTGCTTTGAAGTAGAGGACGTGAGTGGGGCATTTGAACACATGGGACACACATCGTGTTCATGTTCTCAGACAATACCATACCATGCTTGCGGGACCACAGGGTTACCAAGGGTAATGGAGCTACTGTCAGATTGTCGCCACATATCTGGGCTGTAAATAAACTGAAGTAAGTTTTGTTTCTTCCCACTGAGTCCTCCTATACATACCCAATCCAGACTGGATGATGACAAAACGCTCCTGAGATTGGGAGGATGACACATTCTTAGATGTACAGCTATATTGTGACAAGACACGTTTGTTCAGTGGGAATTGGGACCGAGTTTTGTTGGCTGCAAGAAGCTCCCTTAATTTCTGGTGTGCTTTTTCTCTGTCCCCAGTGGACCGGGTGGTGATAGCCAAGATCTTGTTGCTCCCACAGGTCCTCGATTATTTTCCATCTCTGTTGATGCTGTTATCCAAGAGGATTCTTAAGAAGCTTGACATTCTCCTCCGACAGTGGATCTGGGATAGGGACAGGAATAGGTTGGTGTGCTGTAAGCTCCAGCACCCTCCAGATAGTGGAGGTCTGGGTGTCCCAAATTATTGAGCCTACTCGTTGGTGGCTCAACTCCAGTGGCCTATGTGGTGGTTGGCTCCAGGGTTGGACGCTATACAAATGGAGATTGTAAGGGTGCTAGCTCCTATCTCACTTTATGAAGCAGTCTATGGCACAGTGCCTTTGCTGGTGAAATGCCCACAAGCTGAGTAGTTGGCTAGGCAGTTCTGGTTGTACTTGAAAAAATGTTTAGGGCGTCGAGATTTGTTAGCTCCGGGGATCCCCCTCTAGTTCCTTCAATGACTTTGTGTATTAGTGGACCAACATAAACATAGGGAGGGATGTGGGTTGAAACTTTTCTGTCTTCGCCTATCCGCTCCTTCAATGGATTGTTTATTTGAAATGAGTTTGATTCTATACAATGTTAATACTTGTTCTCCATGATAATCTATGTTTTTCATTGTATGGTGGAACTTGATGAGCATTTATTTCACATTATTTCAATAAACATTATAAATTACACACTGAGTCTGTTATTATTTAGTAGTATAGATAAGAACATATTATTGTCATCAACTATTCATCTCCCCTATGTCTAATCGCCACATTTATATTGTAAGGAGAAATGCAGGTTATAAGGTGTATTTAGTGAGTTAGGTATAAGCCTTGCACCACACTGAACCCAGCGTGAAGGGATTAGTTAGGTTAAGTAAATGGGCCTTTGTTAGTGAAAACATATCGATCCCTGATCGCTGGATCACTGACATACCACAGTAACTTGTCGACTTACACTTCTGTGCCTTGCCATGGCCTAGGCATCCACATTAGAGGCTTCTATTACCTTGAAGAAATTGTAGCAGTGATTGAACAGCTTTTGATGAGCCGTGCATCTGCTTCTGACGGCCTGTCCTCGGCGGGTTACATGGGATATAAGATACGATTGGCCCCACAACAGTTAGAAAAGTACATTGAGGCATTTGTTAGTGGGATTATTCCCCTCTCCGGGAGGGACGTGATAATCATAGTGATGCATAAACAGGTGTGGGATCCTCCCAATGTAAGATCTTATTGTCTGTTCTCGCAAATCAATCCGAGCGGGAGAAATCTAGACAAAATACTGGCTAACAGAATACAACATTTACTGCCAGCCATGGTACATGGGGACTAATGTGGATTTATTATTGGATGTACTACCTTTATTAATCTAGGCGTTTTTTACATGTTTTGGATCAAGTACCTCAAACTGTCGGGAATACGGTTATCCTTTCAACAGATATCAAAAAGCATCCTATACCATTCTATGGCCTTATTTATTTGCTGTACTTAGGGCCCAGTGATTGAGTACTAAATCCCTCACTGGATGAAACTGATGTATACCCAACTATTGGCCAGGGTGCACATGGGTCGCAAGGTGTCACAACAATGGCCAAAATGCCCCCAATTGCCCCTGCTCTTTGCCCTAGAAATGGGGCCTCTGGCCTGTCTGCTTTGAAGTAGAGGACGTGAGTGGGGCATTTGAACACATGAGACACACATCGTGTTCATGTTCTCAGACAATACCATACCATGCTTGCGGGACCACAGGGTTACCAAGGGTAATGGAGCTACTGTCAGATTGTCGCCATATATCTGGGCTGTAAATAAACTGGAGTAAGTCCTGTTTCTTCCCACTGAGTCCTCCTATACATACCCAATCCAGACTGGATGATGACAAAACGCTCCTGAGATTGGGAGGATGACACATTCTTAGATGTACAGCTATATTGTGAGAAGTCACGTTTGTTCATTGGGAATTGCGACAGAGTTTTATTGGCTGCAAGAAGCTCCCTTCATTTCTGGTGTGCTCTTTCTCTGTCCCCAGTGGACCGGGTGATGATAGCCAAGATCTTGTTGCTCCCACAGGTCCTCGATTATTTTCCAGCTCTGTTGATGCTGTTATCCAAGAGGATTTCTTATGAAGCTTGACATTATCCTCCGACAGTGGATCTGAGATAGGGACAGGAAGAGGGTGGCGTGCTGTAAGCTCCAGCACCCTCCAGATAGTGCAGGTCTGGGTGTCCCAAATTATTGAGCCTACTAGTTGGTGGCTCAACTCCAGTGGCCTATGTGGTGGTTGGCCCCAGGGTTGGACGCTATACAAATGGAGATTGTAAGAGTGCTAGCTCCTATCTCACTTTATGAAGCAGTCTATGGCACAGTGCCTTTGCTGGTGAAATGCCCACAAGCTGTGTAGTTGGCTAGGCAGTTCTGGTTGTACTTGAAAAAATGTTTAGGGCATCGAGATTTGTTAGCTCCGGGGATCCCCCTCTAGTTCTTTCAATGACTTTGAGTATTATTGGACCAACATAAACATAGGGAGGGATGTGGGTTGAAACTTTTCTGTCTTCGCCTATCCACTCCTTCAATGGATTGTTTATTTGAAATTAGTTTGATTCTATACATTGTTAATACTTTTTCTCCATGATAATCTATGTTTTTCATTGTATATTGGTACTTGATGAGCATTTATTTCACATTATTTCAATAAACATTATAAATTACACACTGAGTCTGTTAGTATTGGGTAGTATAGATAAGAACATATTATTGTCATCAACTATTCAACTCCCCAAGGTCTAATCGCCACATTTATATTGTAAGGAGAAATGCAGGTTCTAAGGTTTATTTAGTGAGTTAGGTATAAGCCTTGTACCACACTGAACCCAGCGTGAAGGGATTAGTTAGGTTAAGTAAATGCGCCTTTGTTAGTGAAAACTTATCGATCCCTGATCGCTGGATCACTGACATACCACAGTAACTTGTCGACTTACACTTCTGTGCCTTGCCATGGCCTAGGCATCCACATTAGAGGCTTCTATTACCTTGAACAAATTGTTGCAGTGATTGAACAGCTTTTGATGAGCAGTGCATCTGCTTCTGACGGCCTGTCCTCGGGGGGTTACATGGCATATAAGATACGATTGGCCCCACAACAGTTAGAAAAGTACATTGAGACATTTGTTAGTGGGATTATTCCCCTCTCCGGGAGGGACGTGATAATCATAGTGATGCATAAACAGGTGTGGGATCCTCCCAATGTAAGATCTTATTGCCTGCTCTCGCAAATCAATCCGAGCGGGAGAAATCTAGGCAAAATACTGGCTAACAGAATACAACATTTACTGCCAGCCATGGTACATGGGGACTAATGTGGATTTATTATTGGATGTCCTACCTTTATTAATATACAGCTTTTTTTACATGTTTTGGATCAAGTGCCCCAGACTGTCGGGAATACGGTTATCCTTTCAACAGATATCAAAAAGCATCCTATACCATTCTATGGCCTTATTTATTTGCTGTACTTAGGGCCCAGTGATTGAGTACTAAATCCCTCTCGGGATGAAACTGATGTACACCCAACCATTGGCCAGGGTGCACACGGGTCGCAAGGTGTCACAACAATGGCCGAAATGCCCACAATTGCACCTCCTCTTTGCCCTAGAAATGGGGCCTCTGGCCTGTCTGCTTTCAAGTAGAGGACGTGAGTGGGGCATTTGAACACATGGGACACACATCGTGTTCATGTTCTCAGACAATACCATACCATGCTTGTGGGACCACAGGGTTACCAAGGGTAATGGAGCTACTGTCAGATTGTCGCCACATATCTGGGCTGTAAATAAACTGGAGTAAGTCCGGTTTCTTCCCACTGAGTCCTCCTATACATACCCAATCCAGACTGGATGATGACAAAACGCTCCTGAGATTGGGAGGATGACACATTCTTGTTGTTAGATGTACAGCTATATTGTGACAAGACACGTTTGTTCAGTGGGAATTGGGACTGAGTTCTGTTGGCTGCAAGAAGCTCCCTTTATTTCTGGTGTGCTCTTTTTCTGTCCCCAGTGGACCGGGTGGTGATAGCCAAGATCTTGTTGCTCCCACAGGTCCTCGATTATTTTCCAGCTCTGTTGATGCTGTTATCCAAGAGGATTTCTTAAGAAGCTTGACATTCTCCTCCGACAGTGGATCTGGGATAGGGACAGGAAGAGGGTGGTGTGCTGTTAGCTCCAGCACCCTCCAGATAGTGGAGGTCTGGGTGTCCCAAATTATTGAGCCTAGTAGTTGGTGGCTCAACTCCCGTGGCCTATGTGGTGGTTGGCCCCAGGGCGGGACGCTATACAAATGGAGATTGTAAGGGAGCTAGCTCCTATCTCACTTTATGAAGCAGTCTATGGCACAGTGCCTTTGCTGGTGAAATGCCCCCAAGCTGTGTGGTTGGCTAGGCATTTCTGGTTGTACTTGAAAAAATGTTTAGGGCATCTAGATTTGTTAGCTCCGGGGATCCCCCTCTAGTTTCTTCAATGACTTTGAGTATTTTTGGACCAACATAAACATAGGGAGGGATGTGGGTTGAGGCTGGGGATAGATGATGGGGGGACCTATTTACAAATGAAACTTTACACTCCTATCATACTTTAGCAAATGACTGGGAGCTGGGCCCTGGCAAATTCCTCACATATACTGCTCACAAAAAGGCGATCAGTCTGCAGTCGGAGAGGGTGAATTTGAGCCATTTACGTGTGACATTCTTCACACCGTCCTTCCTCACGGGATGGAAAGGAAAGCCATTACCCAACTGTATCTTATGATCTGAACTACATTATATACCTACCTGGGATCCATTAGGGCCCTTTGGGAACGCACTCTGGGGAGCTTGCCGATAGGGTGTGGGACAATACCTTGCGAAAACACCAAGATGGTCAGTAGAAAACAACGCTACAAAAACACACAATTTCACTATTTTGTACCAGAGCTACCATACTACAGTCAGGATAGCACAGATGACTGCCGTAGAAACTGCTGGGGTGGACTTTTTACATATGGTGTTGATTTGTTCTGTAATATAGGAAAACCGTGCCCAAAAAGTATTAACCCATGCCGAGGTATTGGGTAGAGCTGTTCCTCAAGATAGGTTGACTTGCATGTTGCGACTGATTGCTTTCTCACGAACACATAGGTAAACCTTTGTTTTTAGACTTGGGCCTAGTATTAGCCAAACGGGCCATAGCAATGTATTGGAAGGGCAGTCATTCACCAGATAATAACCAGTGGCTGATGGTAGTCCACAAGTGGGTCCAAGCATAGATAATAGTCCTGAAGTGCCTTAATCGAAGGCGGCGAAGGGAGTATACCATTACGCAATAAGAATCCATACCGCTGGTATAGAGGCAAAAACTGAAGAAAGACCCCCCTGGATGCAATGGATGAGTGGTTTGTTGTTTGGTTACCAGAGGGTTAGACTTTTCCCATGACGGAGAACTCTGAGTATAAATGTGCAGCTGTGCTTTGTGACCTGGCCCACCGCTTCCTGTTGCTAGTTGAAATGCAGCTGTTGTTTGTGGGCTGGAGAGTGCTGCCCCTGATGATCACCATCTAATGCTGCCTAAATTCTGCACTTTGCTATCATTGCTGCTGTAAATGAAATTTAAGGCTCTCTGTATTGTCTATAAGGCAATTCACAATGCAGGACCAGGAATGCTTGAAGAAAGCCTTTCTGGCTTACACGCCCATCAGATCTATTCGTTAAGCAGATGCCAATCTTCTGGTCAACCCTAGAACCAAGAAAGCCAACTGAGATGACAGAAGCTTCATTGTTGCCACATTCAAACTGTGAAATTAGCTTCCCTTGCAGATTAAGGCTAGTCCCACATTGCTATCATTTACAAAACAAATAAAAATATGGCTTTTCAAGCATTAGGCTTTCTCACCAGCTCTTTGTCTACCCTTCCAGCACATAGCGAAGAGACACCTACGGGTATTTGTGCGCTTTACAGGTTGTTAAATTTAAATAAATAAATAAATAAATGCTACTAGTGGGCCTGCAGCACTGATAGCGCCACCCACTGAAGTAGCCCTTTCAACATGTCTCAGGCCTGCCACTGCAGGACCTGCGTGTGCAGTTTTATACTGCCATGTCAACCTGGGAAAATTAACCTTTTTCCAGGCCCAAACCTTCCCTTTTTTTTTTTTACATACAAGTCACCCCTAAGGTAGGCATTGGCCAACGTAGAGGGCAGGGTGCAATGTATTTAAAAGGCAGGACATGTACTTGGTTGTGAAAAACTCCTAAAGTCGTTTTTCACCACTGCAAGGTCTATCTCTCCCATAACATAACATTGGGATTACCATCTTTACATTTTATAAGTGTAAATTCCATTTGAGACGAGCTAAAACACCCAAGTTTGGTGTCTCAAGAATCCTAATTTAAAAACCTAATTTATGGGGTAGTCGAATATTAAATTCCAATTCAGAAAATTCCACTTTTTTTAGAAAGTCGACATTTCCTTACTTAGCCATTTGGTGCTTACTGCCTGTCTCTGGTCAGTCTGGGGTGGGTGACAGATGGGCTTTGTGTAGTCCCCCTAGACAGCCACAAATAATGGAAGCTTAGGTGCAGCTTGAAAGGCCATCCTGGGAGGATGGGAGGGAGGAGCTGGACCCAGGTTCACTTACACCTGAAAAGGCTGTGTCCTGTTCCCACACAAAGGGCTGCATACCTCCTTGTAATGAGTCTGGCTCCATGGCAGGATGGGAGCACCTCTGTGCACTTCAAAGACCCATCTTTGAAGACTCTCCCACTTTAAGAGCCCAACTGGGTATACATTCTGTATGTCTGACACCACCACTCCAGTACCCTACTGGACCTGTGAAGATTCTACTAGGAAGAAGGATTGCTGTGCTGCTGAAGGACTGCCACTCTGCTGGACTGCTATGTTGCTGGACTCCTGCCTTGCTGTGTTTACCTGCTGCTTGCTGTTCCCCTGCCTGGGTGAGAAGGACTGGACCTGCATTACTTGAACCCTGAGTGACTCCAAGGGCTAGCTGGCAGGCATCCTTATCTGAAGTCTCAGGGACATAAAAGATTTCCAACCACCCTCCTTGTGCACCTGGACTCTGCCATCTGTGAGTATGCCGTGCCAAGTGGTGCAACCCCAGTGCTATACCCTTGGAAGTGGGCCTAAGGTGCGTGTTCCAGCAGAATCAATGTATCTGCTGTTGAACTGAAACACTGCCGCTGCTGAGAGGATCAGACCAGATGAGTTTCCTTAGCTGCATGGATTAGAAATGGCACGTTGTCTCTGCTGCATAGAACGGCTCCAATGCATTTCCGCTTCTTCGTTGATAAGACCCGACGCATCACCTTTGGACCCACCACTCATCCCAGCGCAAGGTCCTCAAGTTGCTGTCAACGGCAGCCTCAACATCAAACCTTCCCATTGCAGCTTACTGCTCTTTGGAGCCGATGAATCGCTGCTGCTGAGAGGATCAGGACCAGCTCATTGTCACCGTTGCATGGATTGGCACAGATGTATCGCCTCAACTGTACCACGCATCCTCGAGGTGCACGCACTCAGGGTCAAAATACTTTTGTTCCAAGGGCCTAAATGGGTCCTTGTATCTGGTCATTGCTCTATCGCAGTTGGCCTAGACTTTTGACTTTGTCCCAATCCAGCGCGACCAGATATCTCAAATAATGCTTTTTACTTCTAGGCACTATTTGGACATTGGTTCTCTGTCTGCCATTCCATCCACTGACTGAAACATTGAACATCAGACGCTTAACCCATAAGTTCATCCACACTCTGACAATTTCCCTTGCTTGCTACCTTCCCCAAGGCATCATCTCAGCTGGCTCACAGGGTTGCATTGGAACTGTTACCAACAACATCTCCAGGAGAGTTCCTGGTTGCTGACTCTGTGAGTACTTTGGTGGTCACTACTGGCGGCAATGCAGGCTGAGGCTGTGCTGCAGGAGGGGGTGTGGATTCAAGAGATGCACTTGTACTTAAGGCAGTGCCACCAGCTCCTGACCCAGCTAATCTTTCTTCTACATCTTCGACTTCAGCTTCATGTTTAGCACCCACCTATATGGGTGATGCTAATGGGGGAGTTGGTACTGTGGAGGGAATTAAGGAAACAACTGAGGAGATCCCTGGAGTGTTTCTACCAAAGAAAGACAGGTGGCTTTCTCAAAATGGCCATGGGAAAATTGAAAAACTGAATGAAGCTTTTCTGGGCTCTCAACCCAGGCTTCTAGCACCACGGATTCGGTGCAGAACAGCGAGCATTGGTACAAAAGGTAGCCCTTTGTGGGACTGGGTGATGTACAAGGGCGAGGTTAAGTCCTTAATTTCCCATTTGCTCACTGCTAACATGGAAAGCCAATTATTTTCAAGGGGGGAGAAGTGACACCCAGGGAGGCCGTCTATCACAGTTTCCCTCAGCTTTGAAGCCATCTCTTCTCTTGGGTCTAGCTCTGACTCTCCAGGTGGCTCCCTCTCCACCTCCAAGGACTTACGAAGATACTATTGCAGTGAATGATGCCCAGGAGCCAACTCTGTTGGTAATCTTCAAGTTGCTACAGGCACAGCAGGTGTGGGCACAACAACATTATGCACAATTTCACACACATAATGCAACAATACAACAATCTTTAGCTGAAGTCACTGGCAAAATGTCTGTTCTTTTTACAGAGATGGTTGATTTACAGCAGTGAGTGGCTGATGCAGAAGAAGTGGTCACGGCCACGGTAACACTTGTCGAGAATCATGATCGTCGCTTGGATTTGATCCAGAATAAACTTGAAGACCTAGAGAATCGTCAGAGGAGGAATAAACCTGTGGGTGTTTGGTATACCTGAAGCGAAAGAAGGGAAAGGTCACCGGCAATTCATTGTGCAACTGTTTGGCAAGGCTTTTCCTGGCCTCATGGATTGGGGCATGGATTCACAAATTCAGCAGGCTCATCAGCACCCCCTTTAATCAGGGCATCAACAAGGGTCTCTCAAACGCCCGCCCTGCATATCCTCGACATATCTTAGTATATGTGGGTAACTTCTTATTTAGGTACGCAATTTCACTGAAAGCTTGCACTGCTTCACCTGTGGGGGTTGGCTCTATGCTTATTTTTGTTCAATTTGATCTGTGTAAATCTACAATGAATAGGTGTTGGAAACTACATCTGCTGATCGACCCTCTGAAAGTGGTTGGGGCTCAAGTTTATTGCACAAGCCAGCCAGGCTTAAGATTGTTAACAATAGCTGTGTTAAGATTTATCTTACAGAACAGGAGGCTGCGAAGGCCCTCAGTAGAATGAAGGGGTCTACAGCGCAGATTGAGTTTGCTTTTACTACTGTGCATTAATGCTTTACTGCTCTTCTGTTTCACTGTTGACAATGTTAATTAAGCTGGTGTAAGCTTATCTATACTAGTGCTAAACTAGCCTCTTCTTGGCTTGAGTTTCAATGTGCTCATTTCTCATTTCTTATTTATTTTCTGTTTCGGGCAGGGTGGGGTTTAGTGGGGCATGGGTAGGTAGTCTCTCAGGGTTGTCTAAGTCCAAAGACAGCCTCAGGGTAGGGGTGATTCCCTTCGGGGGTTCTGCAGCAGGGTGGGGATGGGTTTGTGTTAGGGGGGCAAGTCACAAGGTTTTGCAGTTAATTCTGCCACGGTTGGGTTCGGGGTGCTGTAGGGTGACATAGGTCAGAACGGTCAAGTACTTCAATTTGAATAATATTTTCAGGGGTACAACCTGATGACGGCTTTTGGTGCCGGGTGGTCCGCACAAGGACAGGGGACTCACTAAAATGATTATATTTAAGTGCATGTGCTGGAATGTATCCGGCCTTAACTCAACTAACTAACATCAGTTAGTACGGAAGGAGATTAAGATGTACAGCCTGCATCTATTAACTTTAACAGAGACCAATCTTTATTATAAAGATCACTATAATTCCTAATTGTAAAGCGCAAACATATCACCCCTTAAGGGTTTCAAGGTGCTGGAGGCCGTCGGGAGATTAAGTAAGCTATTGCACAGAGTCACATGATGCTGAGCTTAGCTGCCACCTGCGCTTGAACAGTGATCCCTGCGCCCTGGAGTCAGCAACTCTGGCTGCTGCGCCACATCACTCCTTATTTAAACAGCTGGGCTATCACACTGTTATAAGTACCTCCAGGTATGTCTCCATTCGGGGGGGGACGCTGTTATGGTAGCTGAGAATTTAGAGATTAAGGTGCTGAAAAAGGCTGCTGATCCAAGAAAGAGATGGGCAATTGCACAGCTGGTAATACACAGTCAGAAATGTGTTGTCTGAGCCATCTACAGTACGAACATGAATGATCCTGGGGTGTTTGATATGCTCTGCTTTGAACTACTAGATTGGTCTGGGGAGCTCTTATTAATGGGGGATTTCAATTGTGTAATGAATTAATGCATTGACTCCACCAATCATGCTTTTCTCTGCATGGTTAGGCATCTATCCAGGAGATCATCCTCTTGCATGGTCTGACAGATATTTGGAGGGCACTGCATCCTGCAACCCCAGATTACACTTTTTTTTTCACCCCCCCCCGAATAGACATTACTCGAGGATTGACATGGTATTTGCTAATGGGCATCTGGTACAAGATGCTGAAATTGAGTTTTTTTCTAGAATTACCTCTGATCACCGCCACATATTATTGTCAATCAAAATTTCTGCTGCAAGGGGGAACCTGCATAAATCTTTTGTTTCCGCAACACCGTCTTACTAATCCTGATTACTGTAAACTCGTATCAGGTTCTCTTATGTAAGTTTTAGGTCTCAATATAGGTACACGTTCACTGCTGGTGGTTTGTGATACAATGAAAGATTATATAGAGAGGATCACAGTGCAGTTTATCTTTAGCAAAAACCAAGGTATGCTAAATACGGCTAGACAGCTGGGACTGGCAGTTTCACAGCTGGAAACTTTGCATGTTAAGACTATAAGTACTGGTGGCTCCGATGAGTGATCTCTCCATCTTCAGTTGATAAATAAATGGTCCCTTTTGGGGCAAAACCTGAGGGAGAAGGTAGCTGCTATCTGATCCAAATCAGGCCCTCCAATATGAACATGGGGAACATGTGGGACACATCCTGCCACACCAAAGTTTAGACAAACAGGCTAAATGCTAGATTCAGTGTATTAAAGGTAGCAACAGATTGGTTTATACTAACCCTCGGGCTATCATGGAGCAGTTCTCCCTTTTCTATCAGGAATTGTAAAGCGAATCTCAAGGTTATATGACAGAGGCACACATGGCTAAACCATGCGTGCCTCTACATTGCATCCCGAACCACGAATGCGTCTTAACCACGCATTCCTTTACCATGCAATTTTGTGGTAAAGGTATGATCGGTAAGGGGATATGAGTGGTTAGGTTTGCCACTACCCTGAACCCCCTCCTGCCCTAAGCCCTACATTTCTATCCCCCCACCCCCCTGCCCTGAGGTCTAAAACCTAACTACCCCTACTCCTTCAGCCACCCTGAGGACTAAAACCCTTGCACCTTTAAGAAAATGACCTCCACATGCCTGAGCCCTAAAACCTACCCTCACCCTTAAACCCCCCAAACTCAGCCCCAGCGCTTAAAATTACCCTCTCCCCTCCCCCACCCTGAGCCCTAAAACCCCTCCAAAAATTACCCCGACCTGATCCTTAAAGCCCTTCCAAAAATTACCCTGAGCCCCTCCCTCGACCTGAGCCCTGAAACCCTTCCAGAAATTGCCCGACTCCCCCACACCCACCCTGTGAACATTTTTATGAATTAGCTTTTTCACTTGCTTTTATGATTGTTTAACATATTCACTTTGACCAAGGTCGTTTGTAAACCATTAAAAATGCAGAGCAGATTTAGGACGATGAGTTTGCAATGTTTGCCAGTGAGAGGTAACCATTAGCTTTAAATTTACTTTTTTGATAAAAGTGCTTTATTATGCTGAATTCTACTTTTGGGAAATATGGAGAGGCACCAATTGCAGCAATAAAGAAACACTGATCAGTGCGGCTGATTCAGGTTGATAGTTAAACTTTGGTGTGTTCAGCATGAAGGTGTTATTCATAACTTGTTTTAATTTGAATAACATCAGTAAATATTGTCGTGTAGATTTTAAGAGGTGATATGCTTAACACAAAAGGATAGGAACATCTGAACATTGGATACCAAGGCACAATTAATGTAATAAATAGTTACAGTCTTTAAAGTTCAGCAACAAATACCAGCTGGTTAGCAAGGATAGGCTATGTAGTTGCTGCATGCAAGGCCTTGTTTGGCCTAAGCCCTAAAATCCTTCCAGCAAGTGCCCTGACCCCCCGCCTCCGCCCTGAGCCCTAAACCCTTCTAAAAATTACCAAGACGTCCCTACCCCACCCTGAGCCCTTCCAACTGACCCCCAACCCTTTAAAACTGACTGGGCCTCAGCCCCATTTACCTGTCTGCGTCTGGAGCTTCCTGTTCAAACGCTTCCTCTCCTTCTCAGTCTCCCTGCTCATCCGGACAGCTAGACCTCGTACTGCCTTAACCACGCATATGCATGGTTATGGCATATGCGTGGTTAAGGCAAGCGTGATTTAGCTTGCAGGGAAATGGCACGCTTGGATCAGCCCCTGTAGTAAAGGCAGTTTCCGGAATCTCATTCATTGAGGTTGTCTGGGCTCAAGGCGTATATTCAGAATAGCAGGCCTCCACGTTTAGAGGAATCCTAAATGTTGACTGCTGGAAAATAGAGGCGGCTTTGCCGTAGGCCAAGGCTGCAGGGGAGGAATCTATCCCTTTGGAATTTTATAAGCTTTTCAAAGATACTATAGTTTCCCCTCTCCTTAGTGTGATATAGAGTATCGATAAGGGCGGTGAGGTGGCCAGCACTTGGATCATGACCAACGTTACTATATTCTTGAAGAAGGATAAACCATCTACAGAGATGGGTTCATACCGACTCATCTCTTTGATTAATGCAGAATCCAAAATTTTTGCTAAAACTCAAGTGACTCAGCTTGCTCCTCTCCTCGTAGGCTTAGTCTCACAACAAAAACACAGCTTCATCCCTGACAGGGGCACCACCAGTCATATTAAGAGAGCAATTTGCTTCTTTTGAAGTGGCAGAATAATCAGAGAAAAAGTTGGGTATGATAGTTCTGGAGGCCGAGAAAGCATTTGACCATGTGGTTTGGGACTTTCTGTGGATTACTATGGAGGCGTTTGGGGTTGGCGACAGGTATTGTAGATTGGCACAGTCTTTATCTAAGACTGCATGTGCCATGCTTGTTTATTCTGGGACCTCCTTGCTTCTTTTTAAGATACAGTGGGGCACCCGGCAAGGGTGCCTGCATCCACACTTTTGTTAATTGTTTACCTTGAACCTTTATTGCAATCATTGCTGAAAAATGATGGAATTTGGCCTTTGGTCTCTGGAGACCTCAGACTCAAAGTTATCACTTATGGTGACGATGTTGCTCTATATTCGACCAATCCATCTGACGCTATGAAATGCATGACTGAAGATGCAGACTGGTTTGGCATATACTCTTGCTATAATTTAACCCCTTCAGTGCCCATGACGAGCTGGACTCGTCATGGGCCGCGGTTGCGCTGTGTCCATGACGAGTCCAGCTCGTCATAGACCCCGCCCGCTAATGCAACGGCCGGCACAGGGCGGGGAAAGGGGCGGGCACTGAAGGGGTTAAATGTAGTCAAAACTCAGTTATTGTTGTATTTTCGGCCAGTTGTCAAAATTTCTGGGGTAGTTTCCTTGGTTACTTACCCGAGTATTAAACTGGGTGCACAAATTGATAACATCTTTAAGCTATATTAGGAGCCCCTGCTCTCTCTAAATTGCAGTTTTTGAATCGGCTTCCACCAAGTATCATGGGCCACTGCAATATCATAAAAATGAATAAACTGCCTATATTCTTATACGTATGCTGGGCAATCCCACGCAGGGTCCCGAATTCATTTTTCAAAGGCCTTGAAGAAGCCATAAGTAACTTCATTTGAGGATATAAACTGGCTCTATGAGCTGTTCAATCTCTAAAGATTCCGTACTAACGGGGGGTGGGGGGTTACAGCTACCAGCTTTTAAGTTGTACTATTAGGCAACGTTTGCCAGCAGATTCACAATTTGCTACTTTAATTTAAACAAGACCTGTTAATACAGGGATATTGAAAAAAGGTTGACCTTTAAATATGAAGTACAGGAGCTAGGTGTCAATTAAGTAAGATGGTTTAGTCTCCAGAAGGATCCCATCCATCATAAGCCCATCAGCTGCTGACCAGATTTGCCAGTCACACAGCACCTGGGCATTCTCTAAGACATGATTACTTCCACATGGCAAGTTTAAATATACACAAACAGCTTAGATGCCACACATTCCCCACCCATAATATCTTTAAGTACAACATAATTTAAAATACAACAATATACATGGAACAGGTCAATATGAACGAGATTGAATTTTACATGCTCCCTAATGTGCAAAAGGTATATCTATTTCACATATTCCCTTAAGCAAACAAGTGGTGTAGCTTTACTTACAGAACTTCAGAGAGACCACTCTGGGGAACCAGAGTCCACTGAACCTTTGCACATTCCATCCTTTCTGAACCCTGGGATGGCAGGGTTCACTGAACTCCTGCCGATTACCTCCTTCCTGAGCTCCACTTCCATATGTCCTAACAGCATTGTTGAAAACTTTCATTACCTTCATAGGTATGAAGAAACCTGCAGAGCCTCCTTTCTGCATGGTTTCGTGACCATAATCCACTTCCCTACTTTGAGTTTCATTTTTTTAACAAACAAAATGTTTCTTGAGAATCTCAATTTTCCTGGCCTCCCTAAGCTCCCAATCACCACCCTGTTCATAATTTCCAGATCTAGATTCCATATCATTGACCCATGTTGGCGCTATCCGGGTATTGACTGGCCTACCCCTAAAACGTTCAAAAGGAGTTTTTCCTGTGATGGCATGGGGAGACACGCTCTATGCTTTCAGCTCCTTGATGACTTCTGTCCAGTCCAATCCAGCATCCTTGGCGATGGTTACAGTGTCCTTCAACATGCGATTGAAGCGTTCCATCATTCCATTCGTTTCTGGGCGTTACAGAGAGCATTTCTTGTGACTCACACTATGTTCACACAGGAATTGCTCCATTTCTTTTGATTCTAACTGCAAACCATTGTCTGTAAGGATGGCACCAGGTATGCCTTCCCTCCCAAACAACTCCTTCAGAAACTGTATCACATGTTTGGTTTCTATTCCTTTGGAGAAGGCAATTTCAGGCCACCTAGAGTACAAATCAACTTAGACCATTACATAAGACTCACTACCCACTGCACGAATTGGCCCTACTATGTCAAGGGCAACCTCTTTCAATGGACCAGCGGGTCGGTCTCTTATCACCATAGGTTGGACTCTGGGTTTGGCCATTTTGGCACACTTAAAACATTTCCTGATGACCCTCTCCACATGAGTGTCCATTCCTGGCCACCAGTATGTTAACCTAAGCCTTTCTTTAGTCTTGGACATCCCTTGGTGACCTACATGTGCCAAACTGATCAGTTCCTACCTGAGGAAAATGGGCAGACCAACCTTGGGCCCCTGCACAAGAAGCCCCTTTTCTCAGATAATTCATCCTTGACATGCCAAAACTTCTCAGATTCTTCATCCCCTTTCGGCTTGATGCTCAATCCTTTCTTCAGTACTTCCATCACTCTCACCATTCCCTGATCAAAGACCAGAGCATCACACCATCTCTTTTCAGTAAGGCCACCCTCATTTCCTCCTCAGAAATGCTAGAATGACTCTCCTCATCCAGCTCCGCCAATCTGGATAATGTGTCCACTACCTTGTTGTTAACTCCAGGTAAATACTTAAATTCAAAATCATACTCTAGGAGGGCAACTACCCATTTGGTGATTCAGCAGGAAAAAGCATCAATCCACCTTTTAAAAAAAAAGATTTCACATAAGGGCTTGTGGTTTGTCCTTACTTAAAAAGTACTGCCCTATAGAAGATATTTAATTTTTTTACAGTCCAATGTACAATGAATGCCTACCTTTCCACAACATTACGCAATTCTGCCCCTTTGAGACTTCAAGAGAGAAAGAGAATGACATTGTGTGGCACTGATTATTTTGCTGTAATACGGCACCTAATCCCTTCGTGCTAGCATCAGTAATCAAAGTTGTTTGTTCCTCAGGACAAAATTCCTTAATTTAGGGGCATTACCCAGTTTCTCCTTCACTACCTTGAACTCATCTTCACACAGCTCATCCCATGCAAACTCACCCCCTTTCCGAAGCAGACCTCTCATGTAGATACATATTCCTGCAAATCCCTGCACAAATTTGCCGTAGTATTCTGCCAAAACAAGAAATGTAATTAATTCCTCCTTCTTAGCAGGGGACTGTAGACTTTGTATGGCATCAATCAAATCAGCCTTGGGCATCACACCATTGCCAGAGATCGTGTGCCATAAATATTCTATAGACTCTCTTTTAAACTTACATTTTTCCATTCTGACAGTTAAATTGAATTCATTCAGCCTGCTCAATACCTGCAAGACCATCTCATCATGTTGGACATTATCCCTTCCAAAGACAAACACATCATCTTGATATATTCTCACACCTACAAGCCCCATCAGAACGTTTTCCAGGGCCCTTTGGAACACAGAGGCTGCCAACACCAAACCAAAAGGAAGCCTGACAAAGCAAAATGTCGCAAAGGGGTGGACAAATGCAGTGAGGTCCTTAGAGGTCTCATCAAGCTTTATCTGATGATATGCAGACTTGAGGTCAATGGTAGAAAATATCTTGGCCTCTTGCAATAACATCAACATGTCAGCTATCTTTAGCAGTGAGTACCGATCTACTACCAAGTGCTTGGTGCTTGGGTTCTCTCAAGTCCACACACAAGCGTAAACTTCCGTTGGCCTTCTTAGCTGCTACAACTGAGGCAAGCCACTGTGTTCCTTCCACCTCCTCAATAATGAAATCTCGTTTGAGTTTGTCCAACTCTGCTTGCATCTGCTCCTGCACTGCCACTGGCACATTATGCACTTTATCACAAACAGGTTTTGCTCCCTCAAGAAGGCGTGTGTGGTGAATATAGTGTTGAAGACAACCAAGTGATCCCCAAAAACCCATGGAATTCTTGCCTCCAAGCTATGTCCAAAATCCTCAGAGGAATCACCCTGGGAATGCATCCTTCTCACATCTAAATTTTCCTTCAGCCTGATGGGAGGGCAACTATTTGGGTCCAGAATCACTCCAAGATCCCTCAGGTGGAACCAACTAAGTGTACTGTCCCCCTTTTGAGAAATGTACATTTTTACACCGGTGTTCCTCCCTTTATATTCAATGAGACCCCCAAAATATCCAAATCATTTGATGAGTTCACCACCATATGAGCACAGTCTTATGTCAGGGCAAGTTCGTTTTCTCCTTGATCATCTTTAGATAAAATTCTCTCTAAACAATGGTGATTATGACTCCGACTCAAACAGTACTCTAGTAGTCTCAACAATCACCTCATCCACAGGGCTACCATTTATTTGCAGAATAATCTGCCCACACTCCAAATCTGTATCCTCTTTACTTGAATATTCACACCCATCCTTGATTTTGCTCACTTTCCCCTTAAACGTCCATCCTTTGCAAACAATGGCACAATACCCTTTCCTTTTAAAATTGCTACAAGAAGCCTTACTTACTGGACATTGTCTGTCATTGGCTAATTGCCCTGTTTTGGCACAACAGAAGCATTTGCCTTGAAACATAGTTTTCTTCTCCCCTTATTATCAACATCCTTCCTTTTGTCCTGAGTTTTGTGCTGATGTTTAACTATGTGCACTGAATTCCTTTTCTCTCCTTCCCTTTTATGACCTCAACACACTTCATAGAATGTTCTATTCTTTTAGCAATAAGAAGAACATCATCAAGAGAAGGTTCATGCTTCTGCCACAGCTCTTCTCAATTGATATCTTATCCTTTCATCCACTAAAGCATCAACTTTATTGGACGAGGCTAATTTCCTTAAACTTGTTATATAATTTTCCACTGTTTCTCCTTCCATCTGGTTCTTACAACCAAAATGGTAATGTTAGAGTATGTACAGAGTTCATACTCCCTCAAATCTTCACCCACAATATCCAGCAAATGATCAAAAACTTCTTGCCCTTCTGAGCCTAAACTGTGCAGAAGAAATACAGTTTTCCTTTCTGAACTTAGTGATGTCCCACACACCCTGGAATATCTTTCAAACACCTTGCTCCATTTCTGCCATTTGCTAGATGGATCTCAAGGTAATGTAAAAAAGAATGGCGGCGCTGTTACGTTCTACATACTTTGAATATATATGCAGGAAGGACAATGGAATGTAGAAATGCAGATGAAATCTCCCAAAGAATAAAACAACAGCCTATATTAGCCCCAGACAGCCTTCAAACAAAATGGTTAATGCATTTGCATAAAATGAAACCACCCAAACCACACCTGCAATGAGCATAATTATTATAAATGTTACACTGTGGTGTGTCAGGGAGATAATGTAGAAATATAATACCACAATATGAAATAATTAATGCACAAGTAAAAGAAAAGTGAAATGAAAGGAGAAAAGGAAGAACAGAAGTCCAGGCAACTCAAAGTAACCAGTATTGAGTAAATACATAACCTCCAAAAGTTAGGACAGTGTGTGCATCACGGAAATGAACCTGGGAGGATCGGCACACAGTAGTTACGATGAGAGTGACATGCAAGTGTGTGTGTTACTGACAGAAACACTTTGCCGATGCCCTGCTAAATGTGCTGGTGTGCGCAGTGACAGTCACTGGTTCTTCCCTGGACAACTCAAGATGGCCACCTCATGGTGTAATTGAGTGATGACGCTCGGATCTTCCGAGCTGCTGAGCCATGGGAGTCTTGGAAAGTTGAGGAAGTCAGACACTTGACAATGGCACTCAAGGCGTTAAGTGAGGATATTCACAAGGGCGTCACTTCCACTCAGAATGTTGAGGAAGTCAGGCGTCTGACAATGGCACTCGAGGAGTCAATTGAGGATTTCCCACAAGTGTTTTCCCAGCCACAATGGAACACAGATATGACAATGGCCTTCCTTCCCCGCTGAAAAATCCAGGTAAATTGATTTTCAAAGATGGCGTGCGCTCCAATCGCACCTCCATATTAAACGGACACCAGCAGCAAACGATATCCCCAATGCAACTGAGGTAAAACACTCAAGTTGTTTCTGAAGATGTCGCCTCAAAAATGAAAACACTTCCACCACCAAACAAGAAACACGTTTGGCAACAAATTTTCTGGTCAATGCAGAATCACGTGCTCCGTCCCAAACAGCTGTTGATAAACTCTCGGTAGCTATCCACGCCACCTTGGCTCCTGGTTGAGTAGAGCAGCTCCAAGCGCCAACCAGCAGAATTCAATAAAATCCTGAATCAGAGCAATGCTGATCACAGGAGTAATAACAACTTGATCCTAGGCACACGTGATGTCTGGATCCTTCTCTTGATTTTTTTTTCTGGATTATGGTAACACATCCCATCCTTGTCACCAGTAAAACAAGGTAGGCCTTTAAACATGAAGTACAGGAGCCAGATGTCAATTAAGTAAGAAGGTGTAATCTCCAGAAGGATCCCATCCATCAATGCCCATCAGCTGCTGGCCAGATTTGCTGGTAACACAGCCCCTGGGCATTCTCTATGACATGGCCTCATTCCATAACCATGGTTACTTACAGATGGTAGGTTTAAACATGCACAAACACCTTAGATGCCACAGATATCGACTGGCATTGGGGTCTGATTACAAGCTTTTTTCTGGAATATGATTCTGGTCTAAGGCAGCTGTTGTCTATAATCATTGTCTCTGTCAGACTTTGCATTGCTAGATGCTGTGAGTCTTCAGCCCCGCCGCAGGCCACGGTGTGGTGGTCTAACATCCGGCAGATATACAAGTCTGTACTTGCTCTCACCAAAATAAGGGGTACTTGCTCGCATGGGAAGTTTGACAGAATCTGCTTGGGGTTTCACTGGGACTCATGGAATAATATGCAAACTGAACCGTGATTTGCCTTTAGCAGATCTGAAGGGTTTGATGGGTCTCTGTTTGTTTTTATATCCTTCCTCTCTCTCACACTCTCTCTCTCTCTCTCTCTCATTTCCTTTTTTATTTCTGTCAATGGATCGGACACAGTCTCATCCCATAGTGGATGGGTTGCTACGTTTCCATGTGTGTATCCACATGTTTTCAACGGGGGTTACCCTTTAACTGCTTCTTTTACTTTTTTATGCTTTTGTTATACATGTATTGACCGATTCTGATAAAATCCAACCCATTTTTTTTTTTTTAAAGAAAGAGAAAAAAAAATGTATATGGCAAGCAGGAGAAAAACACTTGTCAGTTTGATTTTGGAGCACATTAAAGAACACCTTTCATAAAATGTATTTGGTCATAATGTTGTAATCAACAACACAAGTGAGTACTCGATCTACAAAATTGGTCTTTCCGCATCTTTACACGTTCTGTTCTTAAAAACTCCATGACAGAGCCTAGACTACCACTATTCAATATCCATTAGTAAAAGTTATACTATTCCAATGTAAGCTTGTTAAATTTGATCCATCTCTAACATTTATAAAACAAAATTAATCCAACGCCCATAGACTTCCTTCTAATGAGATTTTTTTCATCAGAGGGACCAATTTTCTTGTTTTCTGGCAGGATGCGGTATAGTACAGCATGACACGTTGTATAATGAAAATGTGGTCATAGAAATGGCATTTTGACAGTAATGGCAATCCTGTTCAATTAGCAGCAATTTTTCAGCAAACCTTTTTCATGCTTTTTTCGTGTTCTTTTTAAACCAAATCTCTGGCATTGAAGTGAACTCACTGTTTGTGTTTTCTGTGTTTGTACAGTATTTTAGAAAAATTTCGCCAATGTCTGGAGACACTTTTGCAAGCATTTCCTTTATAAGACAGCACAGGTTGTTCTTAGCTTGAGAATTGCTGCTGTTTCCACAAAACTGTATCGATCGCTTTCCATTCCGTCCAAACCACCCGCCTCTACAGCAGGAGGAAGTATTCATTGATCTTAAATATAAAAACTTCCCCCCAACTTTTTGCCAACTTCTTCTGCCAGTTTTGTGAAAAGAATTTGTGATTTTTTTTTCTTTTTGAAGTGTATTAAAGCTGGCAACTTTGCTCCATTAAATCTTTTATATGATTATGTGGGCTTCTTTAGAAGTCGAGCACAGCCCTGTTGCTGTTTCCATTGGCAGTGCAACTTGATAAGTTACTGGTGCTGCCTGATCTAGATTACAAAAGCAGTAATTTGTCACTGGATGGGTGCATGAAATGCTTGGAATGTGATGTTTGGAAATAACAGTGTCCCATTTTTAGAAATATGTTTGCATGTATACAAAGGATATTGGAGGAACGAGTTATGATTATGTTATGTACCATAGTAATTATACTGTTGTGAGATGTGCTGGTTTCATCACCTTCTCAATCATCCTTCTTCAGCAGGTTCCTGCAGGCTTCCCCATAACAGAAACGAACCAAATGTTGCTGTGCTGCTTAACCGTGACCCCATAATGGCAGTCCATTTAAAGTTGTTCTCCTTCCTCACCAAGGAGGATTTCAAGTTAGGTAGGTTTTTGTGATCAATTTAATTGACTCTGGTAAGCCTCTCCTTGCTGGGCTGACAGATACTAGTTTGACTACCCACCTACTCGTTAAACACTTTTAAAGTTATTTGATTTGAGTATTTTCTTTGTCATATTAAGGAATTATGTTCATGCTCCTACTGTATCCTTGTTGGTGTTTTTTGCGATTATTATGTTAATCCTATGCTTTCTTTTCAACACCTTTAGGATGTATTCTAACACCCCTATGTAAATTACTTTTTGTGATCTGGTTCTGTTTTATTCTTGAGACATAGGTTTGTAAAGATTTCTGACGTTCCCCAGATGGTATAAGCTATACAAAAAAACTAATAGAAACGAGGGAAAAGCTAAATGTTAAACTAAAGGATTGAGAGAAGCGCCTTTATAAAATATCATTAGTTAAAAAAATGATGGCACGGAATATAATATATTATTATTAATAACAAACGTACTTCCGTACTACATGGAAACACATCAGTCTAATGCACGCTCATTGATTGTGCCACATCATTTCACTAACTCAGTCGTTGCCCCTGCTCTCCTCCCCCATGATATCCCATCGGCTTTGCCCCTCCATCTCATCTTCTTCAAGCTAATTCATTTGAAATGATAACCTAATACGTCAGTGGGCATCACACATTGCAGCAAGTGCAACAGGGATTATTTTGATATGAACAATGTATTTGTTATGTCATGTCATGTTATCTTATGTGAATTTGTATATCGGGGCAAAATACCCGTGAGGGTATCTAGGCGCTAAGTAGGGCAGGCCTAAGGGAAGGAGATCATGCCTGTTTCGCCTGGAAGAGTCATGTCTTGAGGTGCCGTCGGAAGTCAATGAGGGAGTGTGAGGTTCTGAGGTGCTTTGCGAGGTCGTTTGAGTTTTTAGCTGTGAGGTATGAAAAGGAACATCCTCTGCTTCTGGTCTTTTTGATGAGACGGATGTGTGATCTTGCCTGGGACACAAATCAAAGGTGTCTGGTGTCTGATGAGTTGGTAGAAGTTGAGGCAGTGGTTGAGGTAAGCTAGACTGGTGTTGTGGAGAGCTTTGTAGGCATGGGTGAGTAGCTTGAACTTATATTTTTTTGTGGACAGGGAGCCAGGGGAGATTGTTAAGGTGTGGAGAGATGTGGTTATTTCACAGGATGTTCAGGATGAGTCTGGTGGCAGCGTTCTGGGTGGTTTGGAGTTGGTGCAGGACATGGGCTGGGATTCTCAAATAACAAATATCCCAGTGCAGTAGCAAAATATTATTGTCAGAATATGGTCTGACTTCAATATTATGTTCTGGATATAGGTTAGAAAAATATCACTCCACTGAAGTTAATAATTTAAAATCGACCCCCAATGGGATGATATAATTGTAAATGATATTTAGGACATTATAGTTATGTCAGATGATATTTCTGTCTGAAATACTGGCTTAAGTTGTTAGGTCCCAGTGAATAGAGAGATGTTATGCTTCTACATTGTCTCTCTAAAAATACTCAACAGAAATAAAAAAAAAAGCAATGAACATACTTCCTGATAAGCCAGCCTGGTGGAATTGCCTAACCCACTGAGGCAGATGCTAGCCAGCTGATTTAATGTTTAGAGTTATATTTAAGGGGAGTTTAAAGTTTTTCACTGTGGCAGCATCTCCCTCGAAGTAGTTCCATGAAAGCACTCTGCTGTTGGTCAAGGGTTATGCAGCGATGCCAACAATTAAAATATTTCTCAGATCACGTGATGTTGATTTGAGAAATATGCTCAAAGAGTGTTTTTACCTTTTCTTTGCTGCATAGCACATGACACATACCACTGCTGTGTAAATATCCAAGGATAGGTTGTTTCAGGATGACACCAACATAGCCAGTAGTTTAATTCATTCAATGGAGTGTTGTCCAGATGGAAGCTACCAGAACTTGTTTGCAGGTTGGCTTAGAGCTAAGATTTTTTAAACAGAATGAGTCAAAAAATGGATACCATACAAGCCTGTGCTCGAGAGAAGAACCTCTTGTCTTGCTTTTCGACCAGAATTCAGCATGAAATTGACCAATCTTAGAAAACGCCTTTTGATCAGTGTTAGTATTAGCCAAGAGTCACGGCTGACGTGATGGATCTTGAACGCCTGTTTTAGAGATTTCACATCGGCTCACAGAGAAATCACACAAGTTCTCACTGGCCCCTCCCCTCAGCTATGACATGAAATGGGCTTGGATGTGGAATGCAGTAAACATGCTACACGATTTGTGACTGCGGGAGCATGTCTGGTTTGGTGAAGACACTAAAAACACAAAGTGTATATGAGGTGCGCTTAATATACATTAATAGCATACAGCGAAAGCATAATGATTACAGCATCTATTATTAGAACATTAACTCAGGCAAAGAGACTGTAGTGTCTTCCTCAGCCCTGGAGCACGCAGATGAAGTACACCACACAGGAGCTCTCGTTAAGCACTTCTTAATTCCTCAGTGTTAGAAATGGGGGTCTCTAGTTGTCAATGGCTTGAACCTTTATCCATGTAGGGACCTTTCTCCCTAGTTAAGGTAAGGGGGATACACTTCTAAAATAATCCCCGCCCACCCCCTTGGTAGCTTGGCACTTGCAAACAGGCTTATCTCAGAGGGAGTGTGTAAAGTATTTGTGCACAAATACAGTAGTACAGTGAAAACACTACAACTGGACACCACACCAGTTTAGAAAAATAAGTAATCTTTATCTAAACTAAACAAGACACAAAACAACAAAAATCCAACATAAAATAATGAAAATGTGATTCTTAGAAGGTAAAACCGTTCTGTCCATAGCAAACTATGGATGCAACGCTTTCAACACAAAGTACCTTGGATGCGTCACAATCATAAACAAAAACAGCAACAGGGAAGGTGATGCGTTGGGTCATTATGTCCAGGGAAGGTGATGCATCAGTTCCTTACTCCAGGGGAGGTGATGCATAGGTTCCTTACTGAATGGGAGGTGATGCGTCTGCTTTTTTCTGTGCGGGGTGGTGATGCGTCGGTTTCTTCCTCCGCCTCAGCGTTCTTGTAGACTTGGCACCCCGGTGCGATGTGTGGGGATTGGGGATGCATCGGTTCTCCATGCGGTGGCAACCGCGCTGCTTTGTTTTCTCCAGCCGCAGTCCCATGATGCGTTGGTTCTTGCAGCCGCACAGCAGGGCCTGCGCCGGAATCGGTGCAGTGATCTCAGACTTCGAAGTCAACACTCAGGATTCATCATGCAGCGATTTCTCCAGCCTTTGGGAGGCACGCCGTCTATTTCTTCAGCGGCACAGCAGCGATGCGTCGGAAAAGGGTGTGGATGCGTAGCGCTTCTCTTAGTTGCATCTCTTTTCCAGCTCCCAGCAGCAGGAATAACCTCCAGAGGCCCAACACAATAACAAGCACCTCTTGGCAAGTCAGAATTCCCAACAAGGAAGTTCAGGGGAGCTGGTAGTGTAGTCTTTGTGTCCCTGAGACTCCAGAACAGGAGGCAAGCCTTACTTCAACCCCTAGAAGATCTTCAAGCAGGATACACAGCACACAGCAATGTCTTTGTCCTCTTCTTTTCAGAAACAGCCATTGCAGGCAAACCCCATTCAGCACACAGCAAAGAGGCAGCACTTCTCCTTCAGCTTTCCCAGCTTTTCTCCCTGGCAGAGGTTCCTCTTGAGTCCAGAAGTATTCTAAAGTTACAGCATTTCTCTTTGTTCTCTGGTGGCAGAGAGGCTCTGTGCTCGGTCAAAAACTGTTCTGTCCTCTCTGGTCCAGCTTCCCAGCAGGAAGTGGAGACAGCATTGTATAAGGCAGACCAGGTCCATTCAGGTGCAAAGAAATCTCCCCCCCACTCGAAAGCAGCCCAGTTCTATTCAGCCCAACCCTGACTCATCCAAGAGAGGCAGGACACACCTCAAACCGCCCCACTGGCTGTCTACAGTGAATGCACATCCCAAGCCCCTGTCACTCCAAAGCCAGAAAGTCAATCCACAAACCAGCAGAGGCACACATGATGGCTAAGCAAGGAAATACCCACTTTCTAAAAGTGGTATTTTCACACACACATTATAAAAATCATCTCTACTAAAAGATGCATTTTTATGTTCTGTTTCCGGCATACTGAACTCCATCTTTCTTTCTTGTCGCAATGGGAGGTTATACTTATAAGACGTTATAAGTAAACTCCCATTCTATCCTATGGGACAGATAGCCTTTCAATAGTAAAAAGCGAAATACACTGTATTTCACTATCAGGACATGTCACACACATCAGTATATGTCCTACCTTTTACATACACTGCACCCTGCCCACAAGGGTACCTTGAGTCTACTTAGGGGTGACTCACAGGTAATAAAAGGGAAGGTTAGGGACTGGCAAGTGGGTGCACTTGCCAGGTCGCCATGGCAGTAGAGACTGTGCGCAGACACTGCAGTGGCAGGTCTGAGACCCCTTTGAAAGGCTGCTTGTGTGGGTGGCACAATCCATGTTGCAGGCCCACTAGCATAATTTGACTTACAGACCCTGGGCAAACACAGTGCACTGTACTAGGAACTTAGTAGTAAGTCAAACAAGCCAATCAGGTAAACACCAATCCATATTAGCAATTTAAACAGAGAGCATATGCACTTTAGCCCTGATCAGCAGTGGTAAATTCCCCAGAGTCCTAAAACCAACAAAAACAGGGCCAAAAACAGGAGGCCAAAAAGCAAAAGGTTTGGAGATAAACCCAGTGAAAAAGTCAAGTCTAACACTCAGCATACACTAATGCCCTGCGTATAACATCATACTTATCAGGTAGTCACACACTGACACATGCCAGCATATTCTGCAGTTCCTGTATAGACCTCCCCCCCAGAACCACGAGGGTCCTAGCGCATATAACGCCAATATGCTACATCTACCCCTTTGGTAAATGAATTGGCAGACATCATTAGTAATCACATCTCTTCAATTAGTCAGCAAAGCGTTCTTACTTTTCTGCCAGCACTTGTGATCTTAGATGATCCGGGTCCACCTTGATCGGGCAACAGCAACTTAGCCTCAGGCGCTTGTGCCAAAACTGCTGGTGGGGTCCCCTCACATGTAGTTCCAGGGCATGACAAATGTTGCAGTATGTGTTTATCATGTGATGTGTCCCGAGTGATGGTCTGTCCATGATGATGTGTTGTCACCATATGTCCCTTGCGTGCCACAACCTGCAGAGGAGTGCAGCAAAAGGAGTGTCCATTTTCGTTTTTGTTTAATCAGCACCCAGTCGCCTTCATCAAAGACTGTTTCCAGGGCCTGGCGACGCTGGTCGGCATAGGTCTTAATTTTTCTATTCCAAGTTGCGTCGGTCTCCTGAACTTGAGCAGTGTTTATAGACCGATTGGAGGTCCATTGTGGCAGTTTTATTCTGATCGCTCTCCCAAATAGAAAGGTGGCTGGACTCTCACCAGTTGTCAAGTGAGGAGTTGATCAATAGGCTCTGAGGGCCTGGTACAATGCTTGTTTAAGGTTGAGTCCTTCCAGGGAGACTCATTAAATGAGTCTCTTGAGGGTACCCATGAATCGTTCACTAACACCATTGGTTTGGGGCCAGGGAGGTGTGGTCTTTTGGTGTTTGATATTGAGTTGTACCTGACATCATCCCAGCCCTGCCTTTTGACAGATAAATGTTCTCTGTGCGCCATCAGAAAATCAGGAAATTAATATGTGTAAATCCATAAGGGACAGGCCTATCTGTAAAACTGGTGCCACTATGAACCACAACCAGTTTTACCAAGGATACCTGAATGTATAATTGATTGGTTACTGAATTTACCTGTTGGATTCCCCTCCCTTATATCTATCATACCACATGAGCACTTTTCTTTTTCTTACTCCCCTTGGAGCAACCTCTTTCTCTATTTGGAGCATTGTATATGGTGATCTGTTATAAAAGTAACTAAATAATAAACGGACACCTTTGGAGCAAAATTTTGTGCCTTTGTGTTTTTCGAGGATATACTTGTTTGCATTATAAAGAAAATGGTGTACATTAATGATACAAATACCAACTCTATATCTACCTGATGCCCTTTGACTAATGAAATGTCTTGCATAACTGAATTGTAACTTCAAAGAAGTCTAGGACCATTGTTTCCTATACCAATCGTTACCCAGGTCCTTGACAATTGTGGATTACCCCATTATATCATAAGAGTTGTAGAAAAAGGCATCCCTGCGTTGGGCTCAGAATTTGATAAGGCTGCCATTGTGTGTGTGCTAAAGATAGCTGTATCGCCATATGAACAGGAATAACAAACACATTTGCACAATGTACGTGTAGGCCTTGAACATAGTGCCATGACAATACAATAGTATTCTTAAGAATTTGACTTGTGTAAGCAAGGTCAATGCTTCTAGGAAACTAACTTAAAGTGTCAAAAATGTAAATGTGTGTCAAAAGTCGATGTGACAAGTAAAGGCAACTTTAGGAAAAGCTCCATGTTCATGTAAAAATGGCAATGTTTCTTTCTAGGCCTAACTGGAACTCATGACGGACCTTCAGATTTCCCAAAATTGTGTGTAGTGCCTGGTGGTCTGTGATGACAGTAAACCACATAGAGTAAGACATAAAAAAAATCACAGTCCCACACCACAGTCAGACTCTCTTTCTCCGGCTGAGAGAATGCGTGTTATGTCTTAGACAGGCTCCAACTGGCAGTGGCCAAAATATGTTTCTGAGCATGCGGATGACCACTGTGCTGAGCAAGGATTTCCCCTATCCCGACTGGGCTTGCATCAACTGCTATCTCGGTATGTAACTTGGGGTCAAAATAGGCCATTTCAGTTGCATTCTCAATTACGTTTAATGTCTCTGAAATGCCTGCTCCACTCCGGAGAACAATGAAAAGGTACATTTCACTTTGTCAAGTCTATTAATGGGGCACTCTCAGTAGCAAAGTTGTGAATGTCTCTTGTGCAATAACTGACCATGCCTAAGAAGGACCTCAGCATGTTAAAATCTTGGGGGTGCAAGTGGATGACATACCCCATCAGAGAATATATGTCCAAAAAACTTGAGTTTAATCTTGTGAAACTCACACTTTGCAGCATTCAGAGTGAGACCTGCATCAGTGAGTAACTGGCACACTTGGTTTAGGGTTTTGTTGTGTTCTTTTTGTGTTCTCCCAGAAACCAATATTTCATCCCTATAGTTGTAAGCATGTATGACCGGTTGAATTACTCAGCAAATGACATCCTAAAATATTTCAGCAGCTGAAGATACTCCAAAACTCAGTCTCTTGTATCTGGACAAACCAATCTGAGTCAAAAGGTAGTAATGTACCTTCAGTTATCCTTTAGTTTAAGTTGATGGCATCCTTTATTCAGGTCACGATGGGAAAATACTTTGGCTCTGTTCAGTTGAATGATCATATCCACTAAGTGAGTACCAGGGTGTCTTTCTCTCTCAATGGCTTTGTTCGCCTTGTGCTTGTCAAAGCAAAGGCGCACAGATCCGCTACTGTCCCTTTTGGGCACTATGATTATGTGTAAAACTCATGGTGTGGAGCTTTTGAAGCGTTCCATGATGTGACGTTTCAAGAGAGCCTCCAGTTCTTTCTTCACAGCTTCTTGTAGATGAAAAGCAACTTTGCAATGACGCTGAGCAACAGAACAAATGTCTTTATTGATATGAAGCTGTACTTTTATTTTCTTGAGGTTTCCTAGGCTGTGGAACAACAATGGGAATCGGGTCATGACCTCAGAGTAGGCACAGAGGTTGTAGCTGAGGGATATCAACCCCATGTCAGCAGCAGTGGAAAAGTTGAGCAAACAGGAACTCAACGAAATCCCTTGTAGAACATGAATGGTGGGTTGCAACAATGTCTTTTTGTGACTCATTGTTGCTGTGAACGTCCCTTGGCTTTGCCGTGGCTCAAATGTGGCCCAGGCATAGACCTTTGTCCCTAACGGGGTAAGGCGTGGCACAGGGGATAGGCTAATATTTCCATGGGCATGATGTAAATCAACGCACCACCGACTATGATAAAAGTTAATGGGTGACGGTTCACTGTCAATGTGATTTTGGGACAGTGTAAAAAAAAGTCTGTTGTTTTGTTTGGCGTGCTTTCTTTGAACTGTGATCTTCTTAACGTGCAACTAATCCAACATGTGCACACCACTTGTTAGTTGATACCATTAGGGCACACTCATCTGCTTCATCGCTATTTGATTTTGAGATTGAAGACTCTTTGTGAGATGAATTTGACAACAATTGATTTTACCTGATTTCTACTTGCTGTGGTTGATGTTGCTTTTTGGTTTTGTTGGCATGGTGAGAGGGCTTTTGGAATGGTCTCACATCCATCTTTCCCTTCCATCATGATGCCCCTGATTTTTCTTTGGCAGATACCTTTTCAAATGACATTATTTGTCACAGCACAGTGCATGGTAGAGTGACGAGTTATAGTTTGTGTTGTCTGATTAGCTACTTATAATAATTTGAAGGTATTGAATATTTTTAAACATAACTTTAACATTTTTAAAGTTTTTGTAGTTTAAACTTGTTTTGTAAAGGAAAAATAATCTAAACGTAGTTATTTTCATTGACTATCAATGTTTTTGAAAATGTTTGAATAAAAATGTGTTCTTAAATTGTAGAATCCAGTGTTGCAAGTGGATAGTTGTTATTTCAAGTGTCGTACAGTGCAGTGGAGTGTTGTAAAGTCTAATGTCATAGTCTGAAATATTGTAGATTGGAATTGAGTGGAGTAGAGCAGTGTAGTGAAGTGTTATATAGTGTTGTGGCTTGGTGTCTCATATAGTGCAGTCAAGTATCATAGACTGGAGCAGCTAGTTGTACAGTGGAATGGGGTGTCGAACACTAAAGAAGGGTTTCGGAGACTTTCGTAGAATGGAGTACAGTGTTTTAGAGTGGAGTAGGGTGAAGTTGAGTGTCAGAGTGGAGTACCATCAAGTGGAGTGTCGTGGAGTACAGTTGAGGAAAGAATTGTAAAGCTGAGTACAGAGTCATATAGTGGAGTGGCGTATAATAGAGAGAAGTTGAGTGGCGTATCATCGAGTGTCATACAGTTTAGTACAGTGGCTTAGAGTGGATGGGCATAGAGTGGAGTAGATTGTCAGAGTGGCATAGAGTGGAGTACAGTGTTGTAAAGCAAAGTTGCATACAATAGAGAACAGTGTTGGACAGTGGAGCTGCATGGAGCAGAGTATACTACAGTGGCGTAGAGTGCGATAAAGTGTAGTAGAGTAGAGTGGAGTACACATGAGTGGGGTACTGTAGAGTGGAGTACTGTGTCAGAGTAGAGTGAAGTGAAGTTGGTTGCAGTGGCATACAAAGAGTTGTGTACAGTGTTGTATAGTGGATTAGAGTAATGTAGAGTAGATTGTTGTACAGTGGCATACAGTATATTACAGTGTTGTGTAGTGGAGTAAAGAGGTCTAGACAAGGTAATGTGTCAGAAAGTGGCATACAGTGTAGTAGAATGTTGTAGAGTGGATTTGCATAGAGCACAGTAGTGTGGAGCTGCAAAGAGTGGATTGCTGTATAGCAGCCTAGCCTCATACAGGGGAGTAGAGTGGAGCAGAGTGGTGTAGCGTAGTGTGAAGTAAAGTAAAGAAAAGTGTATTGGTGTGTCATAGGGTAGGGTGGCATGGAGTGGAGTGTACTGGCGTAGTGTAGGCAGTAAACTGTTATAAATTGGAGTGGGGTTTTGTACAGTAGAGTTGAGTGCTGTGTCGCATACTGTATAGTGTACTAGAGGGTTGTACATTAGAGTGTGCAGGCATAGACTGGAGTATAGAGTTGGACAGTGGAGTGTACGGGGATATAATGGAATAGAACGTCGTAGAGTGGAGTTGTATAGAGTGGAGGAGAGTGTCATGCAATGGAGAGGCTTAGAGTGGAGTGGTGTACACAGTGGTGGCATAGAGTAGATTTCCTTAAAGTGGAGTAGCATAGAGTGGAATAACTTACAGTGAAATCCTGTAAAGTGGAATTTCAAAGAGTGGAGTGGCACAGAATAGAATAGCATAGAATGAAGTGATGTACAGTGGAGTAGCATAGACTGGAATAGTTTACAGAGGATTAGCATAGAGTGGGGCAGCGTACATTGAATGGGCATAGCATAGAGTGGAGGAAACTGTTATAAATTGGAGTAGCATCTCATAAATTAGAGTGGAGTGCTGTGTCGTACAGTGCTGAAAACTGTTATAGAGTGGAGTCGAGTGTTGTAAAATA
This sequence comes from Triturus cristatus, assembly GCF_964204655.1. Classification (NCBI taxonomy): domain Eukaryota; kingdom Metazoa; phylum Chordata; class Amphibia; order Caudata; family Salamandridae; genus Triturus; species Triturus cristatus. The sequence continues at coordinate 690,071,366 of NC_140594.1, forward strand.
GAGTGTAAGGTCATAGAGTTGAGTATAAATTTGGAAAGTAAAGTGTACAGGATTAGAGTGAGTAGAGTCTAGTAGAGTAACAGAGTGTAGCAGAGTTTTGTAGAGTGGTGTTATACAGAGTGGAAGAGTGTACACTGGTGTGGCATAGAGTGGAGTAGCATAAAGTGGAATAGAATAGATTGGAGTAGTGGAGACTGGAATGGGGAACAATGAAGTGGCATAGAGTGTAATAATAGTGCATAGTGCAGTATCGCACATTGGAGTGGCGTAAAGTGTAATGGCATATAGTGGAGTTGCGTACAGTGCAGTGCCATATAGTGAAGTGGTACAGACTGGAGTGGTGTACACTGGAATGGGATAGAGACAAATAGCCTACAGGAAGTGGTATACAGTGGAATGGCATCCAATGGAATAAAGTAGAATGGAGTGGTGTAGAGTGGAACAGCAAACAGTGGCATAGTATAAAGTGGAGTGGCAAACAGTGGAATGGCACCTAGTGGAATAGCATATACTGAAGTAACATATATCAGCGCAGTATACAATGGAATGGTTTACATTGAAGAGGTGTAGTGTGAAGTTGCATTAAAAACTTGGGAATTTTGAGGGTTGATGTGCATCCCGCTATCTGGGTTGGTACAATATCCCTCCATGCTTCCTGGTTGAAAAATTGTTGAAAAAGGACACCCACAAATCTGCTGTCATTGAGGACCCAACCTTTGGAGCATCTTAGTCAGAGACAAAAAGGGGAGTTAACTATTTCCCAGAATTTAGTAGTATCTCTCATCCTCTCTGCTGGCAAACAGTCATCCCAGGCTTTGCATCCTAACTTATTTTTCCTTAGTAATTCCTTGGGTTCTATGACGGTACAACGCATTCCATTGCAACGCATGCCTTTACCACACGTGTTACAACAAGATTACCTGTACCACGCATAACCGTTAACACACATTTTTTTTTTACAAATATACCCTGACCACACATGCCTTTACAACAATTTTAGCTTTAAAGGCATGTATGGTAAAGCCCTATGCGTGATAACATTTGTTCCTGCCCCCTCCCTTAAACGGGTCCCTGTTGTCCTCCTCCGCCCCCAGCCCTTGTTAAAATACCAACCCCTTCCCTGAGCAATAGAAGTATACCCCAGCGTGCCCCCCAGCCCTCAGTCCTTTTTGAAAATACCTGATCCCTTCCCTAAGCCCTAAGACTAAATCCCAGCACAATCCCCCCTCCCCAAGCCCTGTTTCGTAATTACCCGCCCCCTGCCCTAAGCCCTAACACTAGACCACAGCAGGACCCTCCCTCCCTCGAGCACTTTTTAAAAATACCCAACCCCTGCCCTGAGGCCTGAACCGCCCCCAGGTACTTTTTAGGAAAAAACACACCCCAAGTCTAAAGCCCTATATCGATGCCCAATCCCCCTTACCTCTACAGGACGATGTGGATCCTCTTCTCATACGAGCCATTACATGGGTCGTCAAGAGGAAGCGGAAGGCTCTTTATTTCCTCTGATGACACCACAGCACCAGTACCTTCACCACAATGACACCGATAGCACCATTTAGTTACTCGCATAGCCATTACCACCTGGCAACGCATGCGTGGTAAATGCATACGTGTTGTAAAAAAAAGCATGGTAAGGGCTATGTGTTGTTACGCATGCATGGTAAAGGTACTGCCTGGTTTCAGCCGCGTTGCAATGGCTGTTTCCCAATACCTTGGCTTGATCGTTAGCTGGCTTGTAGTGTACGTTTCAAGTGTTTATGGGCGGCCAAAAAGGCTGCATTAAACCATCTATGGGGGTGGGGTTTTCACAGTTCCCTATTAGAAGTTAATTTATCTGAAATAGACCTACAGATGATTTTAATCTGTGCTGGATAATACTAGGACCTACACAGACAAACAGGCTACAATGGTTTCCAGATTCTCACCAACTAAATCATGTATGAAAGTGGCAGAGTCGACTTTGTCTGATTTTATTCTTAAGGTATTCAATCCCATATGTTTTTTCTGCGGTGATCCTTGGTTTTATGAATGCATTTCACACAGTAGTAATAGGTTTGTGATGACTTATACACTGACTAACAACGTTAACATAAAAAAGTAAAGGGGATGGATCGGCCGATAACATAATAAAAACAATTCTACTCCCTTTAGAATTTCCTGTAAATGTTGGTATGGTATTACTTTACCTATGGATTGTATCACTAGTGAAAACTAGGTTATGTTCCAGTCTATTTAGCGCCTCACCTTAAACGGTATGTTTGAAATGTGTCACATTTTCATTCTTTAAGTCCATCAGGCCTAAGACAGACCAGCTCTTGTATTCACATTTAGTAGCATTAATATCCCCTTCCCAGATTAATAAAACAGTGCGGTTATTATGCAAACAAAAACCTTCTAAATAAACTATCAAAATGGTCAGTAACATTGCTCGTACAATGAGTAAAAATATTGTAATAAAAATCAACCAACAATATATCCGGTTCTTCGGACAAGGAAAGCAGAGCAACCAGAAAGTGTGGGGAGGACCAGACTTCTGATATTCGCAGTGCGGGAATTTGGACAGAGATAAACGTAGCAAGATTTCCCTTGGCCCTGCCAGCAGGTGAGGAGGTGACTTGCTGGGTAAAAGCATGAAAACCATCAAAATAAAATTTCTCTGCCATCCAGGTTCCTTGGCGTTATATAATGTCAAAGGCATTAACAAACGAAAGTCTGTATGAGTTTTCAGTTTAAGATCTAGGGCCATATGTAGGTAAATTACATTTACCGATTCTTAAATACCGAATGTTACCGATTCGGTATATATGAATCGGTAAATGTAATGTAGGTAAATTATTACCGATTCAGTAAATGTCAGTATTTTAGAATCGGTATTTATGTTATGTTGTTATGTTATTTTCATTTATACAGCGCACAGCTACTCGGAAGTGTCCCGGCGCTATAGACCGCTGGGGAACCCGTCCTGGCTATCCCTGTGAGATGGTCCCTTTCTGGGTATCTCCAAGGTGAAACCAGGCATCCTCGGCGTCTGTGGGGGGCCGTTGTAGAGATGAGGCAAGCTTAATGCCCAGAGTTGCCGAGTGTGTTCCTGGTTAGAGTAGGTACCGAGGGGAGAATTATCAAGTCCGTTTTGACCCTGGTCCACGACCCTGCCGCGTCGGGAATTGAACCCTGGTCCCTGGCCGATTCTCTGCTTACGGATCTGCCACCTCTAACCAGTGAGCCACACCTCTCCACTACCGAATCTGTAATGGCAACTGGCTTCCCATTCATTCCTATGGGCCTGGAGGCCCATAGGAATGAATGGGAAGCCAGTTGCCATTACCGATTCGGTAAATACCGAATCGGTAATGGGGGAGGCATCATCATGGGTGGCAGGGTGTCACATTGACACCCTGTTGCACCCCTGATTCGTCCATGTGTGCACATGTGGCGCACATACATGGCCTAAGGGCATGTATGTCTGCCACATTGCACACTTCAAATTGCACAAAAATGCTTTTTTACAGGTATTCGTCATTTACCATCAACTTTTAGTTGGTGGTAAATAACGAATCCCCACACCAACGAGACACTCCCCCTACATATCATTTCAGGATTCGGTATTTACCGAATCGGTAAAATTACCGATTCGGTAATTCTACCGATTCGGTAAATTACGGAATCCTGAAATATGCCCCCTACATAGCAAAAGCCTAAATACCGGTCGGTAACGGGATATTTACCGAAAATCGGCCGTTACCGACCGGTATTTGGCTTTCTACATATGGCCCCAAGACTTCGCAATGTTCCATTAAATGAGACTTAAGCCCCCCAATACTGAAAGTGTCTTATTGTCGGAAAAACGCTCTAATTCAGCCAAAGATGAATAGGTATTTTGGGTAAAGTCAGTGGCTTATTTACAAGTCCTGTGCGCCGCCGTAGTGTCACTTTTTGTGATGCTCCGGTGGTGCACAAGGCTTAGCCATATCTACAAGGACACGTACAGCCACCCTGCATGACTTTTCTTGGCCTTGTAGGTATGGATTAAAGGCAAAGCAGCGAAAGTTGCTGCCTTGCCTCACTATGCGTCAAAGGGCATTCCAAGGGTGTTGTTTTGGGTGTTGGACTTTGGCACTGCGCCAGATTTACAATATCCTATAAAGTTGGGGCAGTGCCAAAATCTTGTGCTTCCTTAGAGCAGGCGTAATGAAGAGAAATGTTCACATTTTTCATAGCTTTTTCATCTTTCCACGAGAGCTGAATTCTGCAACAGACATAAGATGAGGAAAATACCTCCAATGATTGTTTTTGTGCAAGAAGGTGTCCCTTCCGACATCAAAACAATCCTGCCAACAACACGGACACCCTTGCACCAGGATGCAAAAGTGCCTGCATTGGCGCACGGGGGCTAATCATGAGCGGCGCTGCCTGAAAGGACAGAAATACACCAAATCTTATAAATACAGTGCATTCCTTCCCCTTGAAATCGGCGTAGGGCAGCACAGCAAAATGTCTTGCAGCACTACCCTACAACAATTCTTTTTAAATATTTTCCTCAGTTTCCATCTGATGATTATACTCATTCATCTTTGTGTGGGAGCGCTGTCAATCAATCATATCCAGCCTTCCAATTGACTCAAAATGATTACTTACAGAGACATTATAACAGTCCTGTGTCCTAGAAGTTGGCTGTGCGTCCCACTCATAATGAGTGCAAATATGTGTTAGGGGATAATTCGGCCTGTAAAAATAAGCAAGGGGATGTACTCGTATTGCCTCTTCTTTTTTGCCAGATGGTTTAAATATTGTATAGATGACTGACAAGCTTTGGATTCCTAAACTTCACCACAACACAGTTGCCTCTGGAATTGTTGCTAGTTTGTACTATCCATCCAGCTTTCTGTGTAAGAAGGATCTCGCAGAACAAATCATCACTATTAGAAAATGAGTTCCTGGTTGACTTGGGTATGAGCCCTGGACAAGCAGTAACCACAATCGTAGTCAAGGTAAGTCACAAAAACACCCTTAATTAACTTGTGCTCATCTACTGGTAGCTTGGCACAGAGCAGTCAGGCTTAACTTAAGAGGTAATGGTAAAGTATTTCTGCAACACTTCAAACAGTAAAACATATGGGGTGCAGTCTAATGGTAGTTACACTCATAAAGAGGGTCTCTTTATGAGTGCAATAGTTGAGAATTGTTTATCCCAGCATTATGGGGAAGTAAACAAGTTAATTTTATTTTACCTTAAAGCTCTTGAGTTGCACACTTCACTTGGTTGCAAGACTGACAATGGGTTTCCTTGTATTTCCTCAAATGTGTCTCTACACATGTCTTCGCTCTCAACTGGTTTGCAGGAATAACAGGAACTATGAAACCCACTTGTTGGATACCGGCAATTTATCTTCTGTATTTATGGTCAGAAGATATGGGTAGTAAGTTTGCTTGTGCCAGCGATTGTCTTAATAGGACCAGAATATCAGCTTGCATTTTACTACAATAATCATTCATTAAAGATTCTGTTTTTACTAAGGAACTCCTTACAGAGCTCCATGCCACAATCATGGATGCCTTTTATTACCCAATCTCTTTCATTACTCAACGTTTCTTCAGCCATAGGTTGTTGGCTACTACATTTTTTATTTCATGCAGGCAGTACAGACTGACCTTGGGCGGGTGCTGATTATTTCAGTGCTCTGGCCTTTACCTACCTTCTTTTCTTTTTTACTGGAGAGGGGCTTACTAAGATTGACATAGTATCCCTAGATCATCCTCAGTTTCTGCACTAGAACAAAGTGTAGAAGGTCTAGAGTAATTAAGCAAATTTGTCCCCAACCTTTCTTCCTGTGAAACTCTTTCAACACATTTCCGGGCAAACTGGCATTTTGTCTCCCCTCTGAGTACACTAATCTCTTGTTCTAAAGGTGGGTTATGAGCTTGTTGCTGTGGAGCACCAATCCTTTCCTCCATGTTTTTGATCTCAGAAGAGATCACATCCATTACAGTAGTGAGGTAATTTGAAATAGAAGACTTGTGAACAGTGTGGTTGCCGTTTCTCTCCTTTGATGATATAGCCTTTCTTTTCCCATTGGTTTAAAAAGAACAATACTTATAGAGCAATGACTTACCTCAAAATCATGCAGTGATCCAGAATAGATTAGAAATGTCAGGGCCATTAGGGGTGGCTCTGACAGGCCTCTGAAAGGAGATGACACGCAAAGACGGGCCTTGTCTTAGCCCGTCTTTGCCAAGGCGTGGCCCTGCAGGCTCCTGCACTGCAAAAGAGGTAGGCACACTAGATAGCGCTGACGATGTCTTCTAGGTGCGGTGCACGGTATCTGACAGGTCTTGTCATCCTCTCAAATGTCCCCACACGGCCCCTGCTTCAGAGTTCTATCTCCCAAACAATACTCTAAGGGGCTGATTACGAGTTTGATGGTGCAACAGCGGGACCGCCCCACCGCCAAACCCACGTGAGAACTGCCTGTGATTACTTTTTTGTCATTGGTGGGCGATTCCTTTGGCATTCCCATGGCTGTGCCTATAAAATAGGCACTGCAATGAGAACATCAAAAAAAGTTCCAGCACGGCATGGACTGAAAAGTCTATGTTGCGCTGGAACTTCTGTGCATGCACACAGGTCGGCAGATGTTATGCCCCCCTGTGTGCATCCACAGGGCGTGGGGCACAAGGAGGCTATGTAGGTCCCCCTTTGATTCCTCTCTGCCAGGGTTTTCATGGAGGAGAAACGGCCATGAAAATCCTGGCTGAAAGGAAACTTGTAATATGCTTGACGGGACCACAGCGGTCCCGCCAAGCATATGGATGCCCCCGGTGGAGTCGGCGGTCCCAGGGCGGCACGACCACTAGGATCATAATGTGCCTCCACGAGTCTGGTGGCCTGAAGACCGCCAGACTCGTATTTAGGCCCTAAGTGTTGCATTGAATTTCCCAGGCCAATTCTACATAAAGAAAGAGTGAACAATTTCATTTTATCTGTCAGACATGCGTTAGTGGGAAATCACCAAAGAATACTTACAATCGTAGGAGATTGCAAGGATCACAATGGATCAAAGACTACAATCCAATAATTCTACCTATGTGGGATGATAACATGGATATACAATTTGTTGCAGATAGCTCTATAGCGGTTGCATGTTACGTTACATCCTATATTCCAAAAGCTGAAAATACAGAAATAAAATAAGCATAGGAAGAATTATCTGCTGTGCAGTCATTAAGTACAATATTTTATTAATGTTGCCTCCAAATGCCATCTCACCTTGCAGTCAGCATCTATGAAGCATGTGACTGTTTGTGTTCTTTAAGCTTAAACAGTAAATCACTGGCAATAATGTGGCTTTGCTAAGAATTGTCAGAGGTATGTACCCGGTCCAAGCAGGAACCACAATCCTAGTTAGGGTAAGTCAGGTACACACCATAAGTTAACCTGTGTTCACCCTCTGGTAGCTTGCCACAGAGCAGACAGGCTTAACATAAAAGGCAATGTTAAAAGTATTTGTGCAACACTTCAAACAATAACACAGCAAAAGTACCACAAAAAGACTGCACTCCAAGTCAGAGAAATAGGTTGTATTTTTAAGACCAAAACAACAAAATCCAATAAGTATTACCAGAGTTAAGAATTTTTAAAGAATAAATGAAAATATATTGCTTAAAAGCTTAAAGCTAGACCAAGGTAATTCCAAAAGTTCAGGCTGACCTTGATGCAGCGTGGATAGGAAACAGGGACCAGTCTTGGCCCATTGAAAAAGTACCTTGAATGCGATGACGCTGAGAACAATGCAGGGAGCAGCGGAGGTGATGCGTCATCGTCGATCTTATGACGGAGGCGATGCATTGGTCTCGAGCTGTGCAAAGGTGAGTATGCGTTGGGAATGAAGGCGTTGTGTCAAGCATTTGGCAAAGCGATGGCCTTGATCGTTGCACTTGCAACAATGCATCTTCGTTGACTGAGGTGCGTCAGTTTCGCGTGGCTCAAAGGCATTAGGCAGTCGTCAGATCAATGTACTTGCTCCTCGCAGCCACTGAGATGGAGATGCATTGGTTCAAATCGGTGCAACAATGTTGATGTGTTGATTTTTGCAGTTTCTGCACTTTATACCCACTTCAAAGGTCCCAGAACTGGATTGGCACCACTTATCAAGGCTAGACTTGCAAGACTCACAGCAAGCACAGCCCAGGTGCTTTTGCAGGTCAATGAAAAGTCTTTGATGTCACTGAGAGTTATAACAGGGGGCAAGCCAGCATGTCCTTGGATCACTCTGACTTAAAGTGAGATGGGTTCAGGTCTTCCTCAGCAGGGCAGGGGGTAGCAGGCAGCATGACAGCACTGCAACAAAGCAGTTCAATGCAGAGCAGCAGTCCAGAGTGGCAGTGCTTGTAGCAACAAAGCAGTCCTTCCTCCTGGCAGAGTTATTTTCAGATTCAGTAGTGTACTGAAGTGGTTGGGTCACTGACCCAGTACTTATACCCAGCTGTGCAGTTGTAGTGTGGGTTAGTTCAAAGAGGGGCTTTGAAGTGCACAGAGGTCATACCTCCCAGCTCTGGCTTCAGACTCACTCCGGGGGGTATGCAGCCCTTTGTAAGCGAACATAACATAGTCTATTTAGATGTAAGTGCCATCTCCTCCCTCCTATCCGGCCCAGGATGATCTATCAGGATGCAGATGTCCACTCAGTCACAGATAAGTGCGCTCTGTGTGTGGCTGTCTAGAGGGAATGCACAAAGTCCAGCTGTCACCCACACAGACATGTATTGGAGACAGGCTGCAGGCACCCAGGGCTTTGAGCAGATACATTACATCTTTCTGAATGTGGTATTTTTAAAAGGGTAATGATGAATTCAACTTTACTAGTATCGATGATTTATCAACATCATTCCAATGATATGAAACATGACAGATCTACTCGGTCTCAATCAAGAATTGTGGCGTATGAGTGTAGTAAGGAATTCCCAATGTTAACCTATGAGAGGAGTAGGCCTCACAGTAATGAAAAATAAATTTGGGTGTTTTTCAATACCAGGACATGCAAAAGTTAAAAGTACATGTCCTTCCTTTTGATTAAACTGCACCCTGCCCTATGGGCCGTCTAGGGCCTACCTTAGGGGTGACCTATAGGTAAAAAAAGGGGGTTTGGCACCTGGCAAGGGGTTTTAAAGACAAGTTGACCTGGCAGTGTAAACTGCACACAAGGGCAATGCAGTGGCAGGCCTGAAATATGTTTAAAGCTCTATGTGTGTGGGTGGTATAGTCAGTGCTGCAGGCCAAGTAGTACTTTTTAATTTACAGGCCCTTGGCACATGTAGTGCACTATACTAGGGACTTATAGATAAATTAAATATGCCAATTGGGGGTAAGTCAATCAAACCATGTTTTAAAATAGAAGCAAATGTGCTTTAGCACTGGTTCACAGTGGCACCGTGCTCAGAGTTCTAAGGCATACACAAAGAATTCAGCACAATTAGAGGTAATCAAGCAAAAAAGTTTGGGGGAAGAGCCCCCTAAGGCTGACAGGTCTAACAAATATTTATTTCAAATTTTGATCCCACTATCAAAGATATCTTGAAAACCAATATGTTGGGTAATATGTATTACCCAAAGAGAAGTCCTTTGCTATAAAATATATTCTCTATGAAGTTGCTCAGTGCTACCCATATCAAAATTATATGGCAGAAAATATCAATGCTGGGAAAAATTTAGTTCAAGGGATAAATCAATGTTTAAAATGTAATTCTAAAGATTGGCAGGTGCAGGGAATTGAATCATTAATCCGTGCGTGTTTGATACCATCACAGCTGATATTCCTGAATCATACTGTACAACAGACTACTTGTTTTGGTTTATATACAGCTATAAATTTAAATTCTCCCTCTTTCCCGACTTTAGAAGCATATGGCGATTGGCAGCGGTATTCAAATTTATCTTTAGAGGCATTGAACGATATGGTTCGCAATGGTACCCTTAACTCATCCACTATAAAGCCTTTGAGCTGGTTAATATGGCCCCTCAATACAAATGCGTGGCAGTTGCGTTTCTCTAATGGATTCTCTGGGTTTACTCTCAGTAGACCGGATCCTCGTTTCCCACACTCACATTCGGTTACTACCTATTCTGTGGGTAAATTATGTCAACATTGGTTGGGATAGTCTGCTTTGTCATCTGTAAAACAACATCTCTCTTGTTTATCTGGCGACATTGATCTGGCAGATTTCCTTTTAGGTCCGAAATCACCATGCCCAAAACTTTTTGCATATGCGGCTTATAATGAATTCTGGAGACTGTCCCAAATGGAGGCAGTTTTCAGATTAAGACAACTTGATCAGGACAGCTTGTGTAAGGTTTTAGATGTGGTCAACAACAGCATTAATAGTTTGTTTCTCGTATTTACACATTGGACAATATTGTTTCATCTGTAATTGACATTGTGCAGAAAGATGTAACTGTATTGTATCATGGTCAAAATCAATTGTGCTCTGTAATGCAATTCAGCTGGACTTTGCAACCATTGAAAAATGGGAAAGTGCCTTGGCATTATTTAAACACTATGACCCTGTTTTTGCCCTTTAATTTGATGGATAAACAAATGCTTATGTCCATAAAAGATTCGACATACACACTATTACATATTGAGAAATTAGACCAGCTTCCGTTCTCAATAGCAGAGACTGATTCTTCATTATGGTTAATACACAGGATTATTTCTTTGTACATTTCCCTCTTTCGATTTACAGCATGTATGAAACATTTTCCAATCAGTAGATTTGATTTGAACCCTTTGGTAGTACTTTCCTGCACAAATTATGGTTCTTACCGTTTACATTCCACTGTCTACGTGACGATAGGAAAGTTTTCCTGACAGGGGACGACTGTGATGCTACTGTGTGACCTGCTTTAGTTTGTCCACAAGTTCAACTTCATGCTTCTTGCAAAGTATCTGAGCCCAATTTGGCCTGTTTTCTAAAAGGTACACCAGTCCCTTCAACTGTTCTCACATTAACTTTGCTTTCTAATGGGAGTTATCTTATCCTAAATAATCCCAACTGCTGCGGTTTACGAGCCGGCATTCCGTATATAGTAACGGTTTCCCATCGTGTTACTTGTTGCAGCAATGTGCTTTTTCTGCCCTACACAGGAGTGTAGATAGTTCACTGTGGCATTCCATTCTTACTTTGAAAACAGACTTCAATAAAATAAGAAGACTCAAAGTGCTATTGTTTCAACAAGAAGTCGCTCTCTGTTCAGCTCAAGAGACCTTTGAATTACAGGTGGCGAGAACAGCAAGTGAGATTCAGTCACTCTTGAATAAGAATCTCCCACTGCATTTTGAGGAATTCATTTATCAGATATTTAATGCGTCTGGAACTGAAGGCCTTGCACATTTTTTTTAAACTTGTGGGATCTGGCCTTTTTTACTCTTTTCAGATGATTTTTGGAGTAATACCGGCTTTTATTAATTCTATTTTTTCCAGCGCCTTCCGTGGGTTTCCATTGATCCTCTTACTGGCGTGCAGTGTGCTGGTACTTCTACTCCTGTTACGCAACGGCTGCGTCTGTACCGTGAGTGAATGCAACAACTTTTTGGATGCTTGCCCTTGGCGATGCTGAGAGTGAGTTATGGACTTACCTACAGCTTCGCCTATTTTACTTGCATGCAACCTGTGTTCTATTGCTGATGGTGCCTGTTATACTGGGCCCTGGATGTCTGCCTCTCCAATACATCATGTGCTGACCTGGATTATGATCTGGTAGGGGGTCCCTTACTGGCCCATGATCAGGCCTGTTCAGAGAACGGCAGTTTGATACGTGCAGCTACACTTGGAGTATTGGTGTGTTGGAATACCTGTGAGGCTGTGCAGCGCCTCCTGCACCAAAGTTTCACCGAATATCCCGCAAGTTGTCTGATTATGCTCCTGGAGACACTGGAATATGAACCGTTTCCTATAGTGAGGATTCCAAGGTAATCCGGGGTGGGGGAAAAAAACAATGTCAGGTTGGTAGTAACCGTCCTTCTCACGGACCTATGGGTTCCGGAGAGGGGGCCTTATCCCTTCCCTGGCATCCAGATGTGGGTAGGTCCCGCGTTCAGGAGCTCTGATTTGGAGGCCACTTCCTTCCATCATTGTTGCGGTAAGTGTGGATGCACAGGCTGAGGCCCCTGCTCCGGAACCCATAGGTCCTTGAGAAGGATGGTTTCTACCAACCTGACATTGTTTTTCCCCCACCCCGGATTACCTTGAAATCCTCACTATAGGAAACGGTACACTTTAGGATGCCCGTGACCTTTTCTAAAAAGAGAGAATAGATTGGGTACCCCTTGTACCTCGGTCCTGAAAAAACGCCGCTCATCCATCAGGAGAAACAAGGTGTGAAACATGTCAACCTTTTATCACACTATCTCCCCACACTACACATACTAGCTGTAGCAGGTTGAATTGTCCTGTCAGCTCCGACTCTTATAGTCTGTTTTTAGCCATAGCATCAGTGTCCAGCTAATAAAGGCCTTTCCGGACACTTATAGCTATTTTTAACCACCACCCACACCACTCTACTCAATACATGTTGACCCTACCACCTCATCACACAGGGCCTCCCGGTCTAACAACATAGAAGATCTCCGGCAAAGAGCCCCCCTGCTGGGCACGTCGGGCATTGCAGCGTCGGCCCGATGAGGAGCTGCCCTATGATGAAGCATGACACCCCTTGGGGTGTGTGAGGGCCCTTGTTCCAATTGGAACTCCCCCTTCCCTATTAGTGTTCCCTCTTCGGACTTTACTCCCCGTATTTCTTTGTACCCAACCACCCCTTTCCCCATACCATCCAACCCCACACAGCCCACACCCCATAGGAACAGCATACCCTTTTTTGTACCTATACGTTGCAGGGCATGTATGTTGGACCTAGATGGTAAAAGCCCTTGTCCCCCTTTGGTTTATACTGGCAAAGATCCAAACCTGGGCCGAAAAAATCAAGTATTTCCACATCTTCAGGCAGACTCAGGTCATATTTCAATTCTATTAACCAGGTCTTTCACTTCATTTTAATATTCTGGAATACAGCAACGTTAATCATTGGTAAGCTGTATGTAGTGTTTGTTGACCTGCGAGCAGCTTCTGACTTGATTCCCCAGGCAAAACTATGGGATGCACTCAAAGATTTGGGAATACCAACCAACCTGCTTCATATAATAATACCCTTGTAGAACTTCAAGTGAGCTGGGGCAGATAGGGCGAATTGAAGGAATTCATGAACAGCAAATGGAAAGTTCGCCAGCGATGCGTCTTAGCACCAGCCTTGTTCACTCTCTATTGCAATGGGTTCATCGATACACTATATGGATGCAACGGTGATCACCCGAAATTGGCAGAACAAAGATACTCGGGCTTACTTTTTGTAGACGAAATGCTATTAGTTTAAGTCATGCAGAACTTCAGAAATTTGTTCTCGATCTCCTGCATGAAATATGACCTGGAAATGAAGGTATCTAAAACTATATTTATGACCTTCCACCTGCATAGTGCAAAAAGAACAATTGATGGACAGAATGTTGAACTCTTCATCTGCCAGGCTGGCTTGATTACAGTGGCATGGAGAGCACGGAACCCATGTCTGCGCATACTCGTCCCATTCAGGGTGACAAATGCAAAAAAGAACAATTGATGGAAAGAATGTTGAACAATGTCAAACATTCACCCCAGTACAGAGATCTGGACCTCAATTCATCGTGTTTCCGCCCACAATGCAATTCCAGCTTAAACACAGCCATATGCAAATCAGTCTTGACCCTGCTCCCTATGGTAACAGTCCAGCCCAAACTGCAAGGCCAGGTTATCCCTGGACCAGAAACAAGCATAATGGGACCAGTATCGGGGTTTCACCCCTCATCAGCCAGGATAGCTTGATTCTAGTGGCATGGAAAGACAAAATGTTGAACAATGTCAAACATTTTCCATAGTGCAGAGATCTGGGCCTAAATCTATCATTTTGTTGATCCCCATGGCATTCTAGTTTAAACCCAGCCAAATGCAAATCAGTCTTGACCCTGCTCCCTACGGGAACAGTCCAGCCTGAACTTTCAGGTCAGGTCCTCTCTGGACAAGAAACAAGCATGCTGGGACTGGTTTCAGGGTTTCATCCCTCATCAGCCAAGCTAGTTTATTCTAGTGGCATAGAGATCACGGGACCCACTCCTGGGCATACCCGTCCCACTTTGGGTGACAAATGCAAGAAGAACAATTGATGAACAGAATGTTTAACAATGTCAAACATTCACCCAGTTCCGAGGTCTGGGCCTAAATCCATTGATGTCTTGATCCCCATGCCATTCCAGTTTAAACCCAGCCTTATGCAAATCAGTCTTGACCCTGCTCCCTACGGGAACAGTCCAGCCTGAACTGACAGGCCAGGTCCTCCCTGGACCATAAACAAGCATCCTGGGACCGGTTTTGGGGTTTCACCCCTCATCAGCCAGGCTGACTTGATTCCAGTGGCATGGTGAGCACAGGACCCACGTCTGGGCATACCCGTCCCACTCGGGTGACAAATGCAAAAAGAGCAATTGATGGACAGAATGTTGAACAAAGTCAAACATTCACCCCATAGGTCTTTTTGAGGGAAACTGAAGCTGGGATCTTCTTGGTTGGCGCAAAGCAAGGATTTTGACTATCTGGGAGTGAGGATGGCATGTAAATTATCATGGCCCCCCAAATATTAAAGAGCCAGATGGCCCTACAGTGTGCTGGGTCAGCAACCATGAAGACATTGAATACATATAACTTCAAACAAATATTAGATGCATTTGAAATCTATTACACAAGAGAACTTGCTACAACCCTCTATGGTGCAGACATCTGAGGCATGGACCAAACCAAGGGCATGGTGAACATAGAGAATAAATGTATACAATCAATACTCATGCTGCCCCAAAGTGCTCCACTCACATGATGCACTTAGTCCTAGGCTTAAAGAATATAGCAGATGTTGCGACCCTCAAATAATTAACTTATTGGATAAGGCTCTGGACCAGCAAATCTCCGATCCCCCTTAAACAAGCATTTGCTGACCTGAAAACCTTAGATAATTCTGGCTCAATATCTTGGTTCAAACACATCAGGTCTTGGATATATGAGTTGGGCCTACATATAGTTTGGGATAATCCAGGGCAGATTACCAAGGAGATGTTAGGCCAACTAAGGAAAAGATATTGGAAGCATGTCTAAATATGGTGGCTGATTGAACCAGTATCCAGTATTCTGATAAGGACATTCCTTGATTTTAACTGCAATCCGGAATTTGAATAGTTTCTGGATCACATAGAACTACCCCAAGATAGATCTATATTTTTAAAGGTTAGATATGGGATCTTACCTGTGAATACATTTAGAAGTAGGAGGTGAGAGAGAACCAGTTCACTTACCTGACCCCTTGCAAGGCAAGACCTGAGTCTGAGGAGCACTTTCAATTTTTTGACCCCTTTTGTCATAATTTGAGGAAGACTACCTCATCCCTTTTAAAAAACAGACAGACCCAGGGGATGGGGTCCCTGGGGACCTAGATGGCTCAAGGAGGAGGGCTGTGTGGCTCCTTCCCCTTTAAAAACAAAACACACGGCCCCTGGGGATGGGGTCCTTGGGGCCTAATAATGCTTGGAAAGGGGTGGCAAGGGAGGTTCCCCCCTTAGAATTCAGCCTCAGAGGATATGTTCCTGGGCCCAAGAAGGCTCAGGGAAAGGGCCTCACACCCCTTCCCTGTTTAAAGGTATTTGCTCCCAGGGAATGGGGTCCCTGGGGCCTTTTAAAGCTCGGGGAGTGGGTTGATGTGCCACATACCCTTATTATTTGAATTTGGACCCGGGACAGTTAAGGCTCAGGGAGCTAAACGGCCCCCCCCTCCCCTTCATATATATATTTTTGCCCCAGTGGATAGAGTCCCCGTAGTCCGTTGACCAACCCTATGCCATTCAAGCCAAAAAGTGAGCGCAGTGTGGGGTTGATAGCCTGCTGGAGGTTTGGCGACAGGTCTGGGTGGCAAGCCTAAGACTGTGAGCAGCAGGGAGTTGGCTTTAGATATGTTAATACAATATTATTTTACAATAAATAAACCCTAGAAATTAACTGCAAAAACAAAGGTTACAATAACAATATGAGATGTTGATAAAAGAGTTCCCTTTGTTTAAAAAAGAAAATTGGATATTTACTGAAAAAATCATAGGTTACAGGAACTTTATAATTAGTCTCAGATTTCAT
The DNA here is from genome assembly GCF_964204655.1 of Triturus cristatus. Classification (NCBI taxonomy): domain Eukaryota; kingdom Metazoa; phylum Chordata; class Amphibia; order Caudata; family Salamandridae; genus Triturus; species Triturus cristatus. The sequence continues at coordinate 690,087,617 of NC_140594.1, forward strand.
TTGCACAAAACCAAAGAGATTCAGCAGTTATGGTTACCTGAGCTAACTATAACTTACGCCTCTGCATGCACTGCTTAGGACCTCACATATTACATCACTGATGACATGCTCAGTGACATCGCTGATGACATCACTGATGTCATCTCAAGTGGCATCGCTGATTAGTATAATAATATGTGAGTAGCTGTGTGTATCCATGTGTAAATGTGTGTCTGAATGGCTATATGGGTGTGTGAGTGGCTGTGTGGGTGTATAAGTGGGTGTATGAGTCGCTGGGTGAGTGAGTGGCTGTATTGGTGAGTGAGTGCATGTGTCAGTGACTGTTTGGCTGTAAGAGAGTGACTGGGTGTGTAAGTCTGGTGTAATTCTGGTGTAGGAGTGAGTGAGTGAGTGTCTCTGAGTGAGAGTTTGGTTATGTGAGTGGCTGTATTGGAGAGTATGGGTCTGTGTGAATGGCCCATGGGTGAGTGAGCAGATGTGTGATTACTTGTATGGATGTATGAATGATATGTAAGTGGTTGTGTAGTTATGTGAATGAGTGTGTGCTTAGTTGTATGGGTGAGTGATCGGCTGTGTTGAGAGGCTGATGAGTGAGTGACTGGGTGTGTGAGAGGCTGTGTAGATGAATAGGTGGGTGTGCAGTAGCTGTATAGATGAGTGTGTGACTATGCAAGTAGCTGTATTGGTGAGTGGCTAGTTGCACGAGTAGCTGTTTGGGTGAGTGAGTAGTTGTTTGAGTGGTTGTATGAGTGAGTGAGTGGGTGTATGAGTGGCTCTATGGATGAATAAGGGGATGTATGAGTAGTTGTATAGGTCTGAAAATGAGTATGTGGCTGCTTCTGTGTGTATTTGGGTGGGTGTACAAGAGGTTGTATAGGGGTGTGAGAGGGTGTGTGAGTAGTTTTGTGGAGGATGTCATCAGTGATCCCATTACTTATGTCATTTGAGATGTCATCAGTGATGTCACTGACCATGTCATGAGTGATATAATATGTGTGGTCATAAGCATTGCACTGCGGGGTGTGAGTTAAAGTTAGCTCAGTTAACTATAACTGCTAAATTCTATGGTTTTGTATGAGTGAAATCTGAGCCTAACTATAACATCCCTGTAACCTTTGTTTTTTTAGTGCATTTCTAAAGGTTTTTAAATTCTATTTCCTAACTATAACATCCCTGTCACCTTTGTTTTTTAAGTGCATTTCTATGGTTTTCTAACTAGTAGTCGTGTTTGCAGAGTGATGGAGAAAGGGGGCAGACCTCTGATTAGTTCTTAGCAATCCCACTGTGAGGGACTTACTGGAGATACCACAAGGCGTTGTTAGCCCCCAAGGATCCCCAGCATCTAGGAGGTCTTCATCCTCTAAATAGTAGTGCACCAGGAGTCCCACCCACATTCGTATTTTTTAATGGCCCGGGAGGAAGCGGTCCCCACAATAATTTCAGATTTGCTCTGGGGAGGTGGTAGTCCCAAGGGCATGGGGGTTGCTGCATGGGCAACCTCCTCCTAAATTAAAAACAGTGCTTCAGGGAGGTGGCAATCCCTGGGGCTTTTATAAGCCAGAAGAGAGGGGGCCCTTGCACCCTCCTCCCTTTTATACCTCCTCATCCTCCAGGAGCTGGGGGCTCAAATTCAGAGAAGTTGGGGAGCCAAAACTTCTGTTTTAAGAAAGATATTCAGTGGGAGACACATATCAAGTACAACTTCTTCTGAAATCTTTTTTAAATGCTTTTTCGGCCCTGCATGGTCCCTGTGGGACCTTGCCAAGAGGCCTAGAGTGTCAGGGTAATCTTATCTTGCCCCTTTTCATTTAAAAAAAATATTTTCTAGGACTCAACTCAAGCTGAGTCCCAAGATGGCTGCCAACACTTCCTGGTTTGAAGTGTTGGCAGCCAATCAGATTGAGCACGAGATCAGGAGGGAATGTGGATCCTCCGTGTCCCTATATATACAATCGAAAATGTATTTTAATAACTCTGCTACCACTGAACAGATTTACACCAACTGACAAAAAGACATTATCCTGGACCAACATCTACCTTTCTGCCATATTTGGTGTAATTCTGTTCAGTAATTCGGGCGGTACCCATGACTAAAATTACTTTGGAAATTGACATTGGGGAAAAATATGTTTTAACTCCCCCCTTTTTCTCGGCCCATGCATGACAGATCACCCCAAAACTTTTAAGACAACAGCTGAAGTGAGTAGCAAACTAGTTTTGAACATTTTGCTAGGATTCATCAAACATTGTCAAAGTTATTGGCAAATGAAAAAAACTTTCTTCCTATGGAAACTAGGTCCTACCAATAACTGCCAACTGGAAACCTCCAGTAGGTAATATATGTCCACGTGCCAACAGCAAAGCGATTCGCAACCTGAAAAAAGAACTGAAGCAGCCATTTTATGAATCAGTACACGGTTCCTGGGAGGGACAAAGTATGAATAGGATATAAGGGGTCAGGATAGAGGTCTGTGGGGGACCCCTCTTGGGCAAGATATTGGCTAAAAAGGTTTCATTCATCACACACGAGGATCCGTGGATGCACCATAGTGCTCAGCATGGCCCCTGTGTGAATACACACCATATCAGTAGATCCTAAACCCAATTAAAAAACACATGCACTTACTCACAGACCCATTCATATACTCTTTCACACACTCTCTCACACACCCATACAGTTACTAAGACATCCACTCACAGACCTAGAGAACCACACACACACACTCAAGACCTACACAGGTACTCACACACCCACTCACACAACCACATACACAGCTACACATCCATTTACACACCCACTCACAAGCCCACACAGCCACTTACATACCCACTCACACACTGATACAGCAAAACAATTGACTCACACACCCACACAGCTATACTCATGCCACTCAGAGACCCACACAACCACTTACACATCCACTCATACACCCATACAACTACTCACATTCTGCCTCCATTTGAATCCACAGTGGATCCATGGATCCTGACCCCAATACAAATACAACCACTCATACCCACACAGCTACCCACACACCACTCAGAGACCCACACAACCACTCACACACCCACTCATACATCCATACACCCAGTCACACACCCTCTCACAAACTTAAAAGTCAATCAAACATCTACTCAGAGACCCAGAGCATCCTCACATACCTACACAGAGACCCACTCATGCACACCCACTCGCACACACCCATACAGCCACTTACATGCCCACTCACAGACCTACAAAGACACTTAAGCACCCACTCACACACTCATATAGCAAAACCACTCACACACCAACTCACATACCCATACAGCGACTCGCATACCACTCAGAGACCCACACAACCACTTACATACCCACTAAAACACCTACCAACCACACACTCACATACCCACTTACACATCCATACAATCACTCAGATACCCAATTACATACCCATACAGCCACTCACATACCCACACAGCCAGTCACACACCCACTCACAGATTCACAGACCCACTTACATACCCACAAAACCACTCACACACCAAGTCATGCACACATGCTGCCACTTACACACCCATTTATAGATCTGGAGAACCACCCACACAGGCATTAGACAACTATTCACATACCCACACAGTCACTGTCACATCCAGCTACACACCCACTAACATACCCACTAACACACACATATAACCTCTCACACATCCACACAGTTACTTATAAAGCTACTCACACACCCACGCACAGGCAGTGATACAGTTTTCTACATTGCAAGAGGATATGTTTGTAGTAAAGGTGTTGTTTGGTATTGAATGTTTGATTTTGATTGGGGACGGATTTGTGGATCAGCCATGGATCCACCAGTAACATAGCCAGCAGACCAGTATAATAACTTTATTTCAGTTACAAAAAATAGAACCATGAAAGTATATTTAAAATCACAATTAAAACATGATCATAGAGATGTACTAATAAAATCACAGTGAAGTTATAATAATCCATCAAAAAGTTGCCCATTGCTTGAGGACGCAACTCGAAAACAAGACAGGACCCCATCATTTGCAACAGAGTCCTTTATCTGCGAAAACCGGCATTTTTCCTCAGCATACATTAAAAGCCCTACGCGTTTCGAAGACTCTCTCTCCTTGCTCACGGGCTGGCATAAGTGTTTGGGGCAGATATACGGGGAAGCAAGTCCCGATTCTTAAATGTAGTTCACGCCCCCTGGTGGGCTTGCTCAGGTGCAGTTCATTTGCAAGCATCATGGGACTTGTATTTCTCCCTCGTAACATTGTATCCTTCGGTGGATTCTGACAACAAAAACTACATAGCAATTGATTCTTACCCTCCAGTGGGTCACCAAGAAGAAGTCCGGTTTACAATACCGCTTTGAATCTTGTTTTCCTGCGTTGAGCGCGATGCCAACATCGCGCTGCAGCCCAATATATTCCTATGGCGGTGCAATCCTCACGGCCAGGACCGGCCGTTGGAGTTATCCATCAAAAAGTTGCCCATTGCTTGAGGACGCAACTCGAAAACAAGACAGGACCCCATCATTTGCAACAGAGTCCTTTATCTGCGAAAACCGGCATTTTTCCTCAGCATACATTAAAAGCCCTACGCGTTTCGAAGACTCTCTCTCCTTGCTCACGGGCTGGCATAAGTGTTTGGGGCAGATATACGGGGAAGCAAGTCCCGATTCTTAAATGTAGTTCACGCCCTCTGGTGGGCTTGCTCAGGTGCAGTTCATTTGCAAGCATCATGGGACTTGTATTTCTCCCTCGTAACATTGTATCCTTCGGTGGATTCTGACAACAAAAACTACATAGCAATTGATTCTTACCCTCCAGTGGGTCACCAAGAAGAAGTCCGGTTTACAATACCGCTTTGAATCTTGTTTTCCTGCGTTGAGCGCGATGCCAATATCGCGCTGCAGCCCAATATATTCCTATGGCGGTGCAATCCTCACGGCCAGGACCGGCCGTTGGAGTTATCCATCAAAAAGTTGCCCATTGCTTGAGGACGCAACTCGAAAACAAGACAGGACCCCATCATTTGCAACAGAGTCCTTTATCTGTGAAAACCGGCATTTTTCCTCAGCATACATTAAAAGCCCTACGCGTTTCGAAGACTCTCTCTCCTTGCTCACGGGCTGGCATAAGTGTTTGGGGCAGATATACGGGGAAGCAAGTCCCGATTCTTAAATGTAGTTCACGCCCCCTGGTGGGCTTGCTCAGGTGCAGTTCATTTGCAAGCATCATGGGACTTGTATTTCTCCCTCGTAACATTGTATCCTTCGGTGGATTCTGACAACAAAAACTACATAGCAATTGATTCTTACCCTCCAGTGGGTCACCAAGAAGAAGTCCGGTTTACAATACCGCTTTGAATCTTGTTTTCCTGCGTTGAGCGCGATGCCAATATCGCGCTGCAGCCCAATATATTCCTATGGCGGTGCAACCCTCACGGCCAGGACCGGCCGTTGGAGTTATCCATCAAAAAGTTGCCCATTGCTTGAGGACGCAACTCGAAAACAAGACAGGACCCCATCATTTGCAACAGAGTCCTTTATCTGCGAAAACCGGCATTTTTCCTCAGCATACATTAAAAGCCCTACGTGTTTCGAAGACTCTCTCTCCTTGCTCACGGGCTGGCATAAGTGTTTGGGGCAGATATACGGGGAAGCAAGTCCCGATTCCTAAATGTAGTTCACGCCCCCTGGTGGGCTTGCTCAGGTGCAATTCATTTGCAAGCATCATGGGACTTGTATTTCTCCCTCGTAACATTGTATCCTTCGGTGGATTCTGACAACAAAAACTACATAGCAATTGATTCTTACCCTCCAGTGGGTCACCAAGAAGAAGTCCGGTTTACAATACCGCTTTGAATCTTGTTTTCCTGCGTTGAGCGCGATGCCAATATCGCGCTGCAGCCCAATATATTCCTATGGCGGTGCAACCCTCACGGCCAGGACCGGCCGTTGGAGTTATCCATCAAAAAGTTGCCCATTGCTTGAGGACGCAACTCGAAAACAAGACAGGACCCCATCATTTGCAACAGAGTCCTTTATCTGCGAAAACCGGCATTTTTCCTCAGCATACATTAAAAGCCCTTTCGCGTTTCGAAGACTCTCTCTCCTTGCTCACGGGCTGGCATAAGTGTTTGGGGCAGATATACGGGGAAGCAAGTCCCGATTCTTAAATGTAGTTCACGCCCCCTGGTGGGCTTGCTCAGGTGCAGTTCATTTGCAAGCATCATGGGACTTGTATTTCTCCCTCGTAACATTGTATCCTTCGGTGGATTCTGACAACAAAAACTACATAGCAATTGATTCTTACCCTCCAGTGGGTCACCAAGAAGAAGTCCGGTTTACAATACCGCTTTGAATCTTGTTTTCCTGCGTTGAGCGCGATGCCAATATCGCGCTGCAGCCCAATATATTCCTATGGCGGTGCAATCCTCACGGCCAGGACCGGCCGTTGGAGTTATCCATCAAAAAGTTGCCCATTGCTTGAGGACGCAACTCGAAAACAAGACAGGACCCCATCATTTGCAACAGAGTCCTTTATCTGCGAAAACTGGCATTTTTCCTCAGCATACATTAAAAGCCCTACGCGTTTCGAAGACTCTCACTCCTTGCTCACGGGCTGGCATAAGTGTTTGGGGCAGATATACGGGGAAGCAAGTCCCGATTCTTAAATGTAGTTCACGCCCCCTGGTGGGCTTGCTCAGGTGCAGTTCATTTGCAAGCATCATGGGACTTGTATTTCTCCCTCGTAACATTGTATCCTTCGGTGGATTCTGACAACAAAAACTACATAGCAATTGATTCTTACCCTCCAGTGGGTCACCAAGAAGAAGTCCGGTTTACAATACCGCTTTGAAGTTATAATAATATATAGTCAAACAGCTTGCAATGAAAAATTAATTAACTCACAGCACCCTATTAAAAAATTCTGGGCTTTACCTCAAACACAGAAAATATTTGGGATTTCAGTGTCACACTAATGCTCCATTAAAACTATCAGATACTACTAAAGTAGCTTGTACAAGGAGGAAGCTTATTTCAATACAACATGAATGTAAAGATAATAGATAAAAGAATCTAACAGTTTCCTTGGTCAAACTACATATTTGGGTTATCAGTGCCACAGCAAAAATCATTCTTTGCTAAGGCATAAAATGCACATTAAAGTGTCTCGTACTTTGTTTTTCAATGGAAAGTATCTAAACAACTCACTTAAAATAAGGCACTGTTAAAGGACTAATGATCAACAAAATAAACTTTTAAAAATACGACCCACTGTAAAAATTCTAAATTTACAGTAGCATAAAATACATATTAAAATTACACATATTCAACATTGTGGAAAACTTGGAAACTCGCATAATTAATCTCTAGTGGCAAGTAACCAACTTACAGATATCTAGAAGATAAAACATCAGAGCTGCCAAAGTCTGGAACATCACATTGTTAGCACTTTGCTCCCCTTAGGTGATTTAAACAAAATATGGGCATACTACTTAAAACTACTAATCCTTACATCCCAGGCCCAGTTTAAAAAACTTGACAGCGCAAATAACTGTTGCTTCATATGTATCAGATCTCAGAATGCGCAGGGATAAAAAAAATGGGAATAACAAATGGGCCTCGGTTTCAATAACTGACAGGCAGAAGGGTCAATCACCTTTGATCCCCTTCCATTTTGCAGTCAAAAATGTAGGGAATGGAGCCAGTTGTACAGCTGAAGTACAAGATTTTAGCTGAATGAGGATTGATCCCATCCAGAAAATTTTCTTACTTTGGCATATAATTATGTATTTAAAACTTGTCTATCAACCCCTCCGGGCGTGATTCGCCCCAGGCTTCCAAAAGGATTTGATCCCAGTATAACCTCTTCATCTGGCTACCCACATTTCTGCTCAGGTGTTCCTGCACATCAAACAGTTGTAAGCTCAAGCAGAGCTCATTAACAACCTTAAGCAAAGGCGTGGAACAATTTCTATCAAAGATGATCAGCTCCTTCATGGCCTCTCTATAAGATAGCAACTCAGGGGTAGTCTAAAGTCTGACCCAGTGCTTTAGGATCCTTAGATGGAGAAGATGGTCAACCCTCTGGATGTTTAGGTCCCACTTTAATGGTAATGTTGGGGTACTACAAGGTACATTGATTAATGACCTTAGAAATCTGTTTTCCATTCATACTAACAGGCTAGTGTCGCTATATCCTTAGACTTCCACCCCATAGAGGGCCCCACCCAGAGCTGCTGCTCTATAGACCTCAAGGTCAGGAGAAAGCTTCCCACTGGAGGCATGTCTGTACGTTTTAGAATAAAAGCATATCTATGTTAAAGTAAACATTTATCCTTTTCCAGTTGGGGCGCCCAAGAGAGTTTATCGGAGAATCTCACACCTAGATAATCAAAACTCTTGAACATTGCAAGCACTCACCCCCAGTCAACTGATCTGGGATTAATCCATCATCATTCTTTAGCTCACTCCACCACCCCAGTTCAGACATGGCCATATGCAAATCAGTCTGACCCTGTGCCTCATGGGAACAGTCCAGCCCGAACTGCCAAGCCATGTCTTCCCTTGACCGGAAACAAGCATCCTGGGACCGGTTTCGGGTTCATAACCCTCATCAGCCAGGCTATCTTGAATCCAGTGGCAAAGTGAGCCAGGGACCCACGTCTTGGAAGAATTCAGTGTATATATCTTTCTTATCTCTTGCAGGACATTCAGTATATTTGCTTGAGTCTTATCTCATATTATTTACTGCTTGTTTATTCATTATAGACAATATACATCTCTATGTGTATTTGAATGTGATTCATTTTGGCATCTGGGAAAGCCTTTCTGTTAGAGAGGATTGCATAAATAAAAACCCCAAGCCTTATTTTAAAAAGAGAGTCTTTACATTTTTTTTTTATAAAACCATTTTTTCTTAGTGTTGTTGTGTTTTATGTTATGCTTCACTGCGTTTGAGCCACCGTGTGGGAGATTCTGTATTATCTGAAAGGCGAAGCAAGACACCAATATTATTCCCTTTCTCAACTCCTCTCTCGAAGGCTCCAGATTTTTGTTCTTATGATGGAGTAGCCTTGTAAAAACAAGAAAAGAGAGTGAGCTTTCCAACAAAAAGCATTTATTATGTCAAAAACCTTAAGTAGGAAGAGGCTTCATTTCCTGCCACCCTCTAAATTAAGTCGGTTGTCTCTAGAAGACTCATATATTTGACAATACTCTGCTATGCTGTATCTAAGTTGCTATCCGTCTTCCGCACCAACGGGTAATCCTTCTCTGTTTGCTAGACCTACCTTTGTTGACATAAGTATACTAATGAAGTAAATGGATTATTGAATTGGAATGACAGAGTTTTAGGCCTTATTATTGTCTTATGCCTTAAGGGCCTCATGTACGTAGCCGAATACCGGTCGGTAACGGCCGATTTTTGGTAATTTTACCGTTACCGACCGGTATTTAGGCTTGTGACATGTAGGGGGCTCATTTCTGTATTCGGTAATTTACCGAATCGGTAAAATTACCGAATCGGTAATTTTACCGATTCGGTAAATTCCGAATACAGAAATGAGATGTAGGGGGAGTGTGTGGGTGTTGTTTGGAGTCGGTATTTACCACCAACTAATAGTTGGTGGTAAATAAAGTATGGATGTGTAAACGCATGTTATAGCGCTTAGAAGTGTGCAATGTGGCAGACATACATGCCCTTAGGGCATGTATGTGTGCCACATGTGCACACATGTCCGAATCAGGGGTGCAACAGGGTGTCAATGTGACACCCTGCCACCCTTGCATGTGCTCCCCCATTACCGAATCGGTATTTACCGATTCGGTAATGAGGCATACCTTCCCATCAATGGGAAGGTATGCCTCATTACCGAATCGGTAAATACCGATTCGGTAATTACCGACTCACTCCGATTCGGTAACATTTACCGAATTTTTACCTACATACACTTTACCGATTCTTAAATACCGAATCGGTATGATTCGGTATTTTAGAATCGGTAAAGTGTATGCCACCTACATGAGGCCCAAAGTCTCTTGTCTGCAAACTAAATCTAAATAGGCTCTGTTAAGGTATCGTTTTCTAAAAACAATCCATGACAAAGATGCCTCATATAACGAGGAATGCGATTCACTGAGGTGGGCAAATGCTAAAATCCAAACACTATCTCTAGGCATGGGTCACTGGGGACGTTTTAGTAGTGCAACTATCAAATTAATGTTTAATCATGACCTTACCACTTTGTCAAATTAAGCAGTTTGTGAACTCTGTATTTAAAGTATGGACAGGATCCACAGCACAGTGGTAATTCATTGATTAGAGTAGTCCCTGAGTTTCCCAGTCGGAACCACGTACCCCTTGGTTGTTGAGTAATGAGCAAGATGAACATGGTTTAACCAGAAGGCCTACTTTTCTATTAATCTGGGCCTCCACTTTTGAAATATTGAGTGTTCTTGGGTAATGACTTTGACATTAGTTCTCTGCTCCATTTTTTAACAGAGGCAGGAATAATTCAATGAAACAAAACACTGGTAGAAAGTATGTCATAAGAAAACCGAAATGTAACCCAACAATCATTTGATTTTACCAATGAAGGAGAGAAGATCCTCATTGTCAACTCACTAAAATATGGTGTAGTAAGACAGTCAGGACTCATGAAACAAGAGGAAGTACACTGTGGTATTTGTTGGTCCTCCTGCTTCACCAAATTGTGTGATGATAAGCAAATTATATCCTTTCTATGCCTTTGTCCCCTTAATTGCCATTATTCAAAAAGGCCGAGCCTTTAGGGCCTCGGACCAAGCTCAAACCAAATGCATGGCTCAACTTGAGGTTCTCTTGGATCCTTGAACCCAAAACTAGTTAAGTATTCTTGTGGCTTCTGCATGCCACCCACGCTCTGACCTCATGGAGTAAGAATTTAAGAGTAAAGCATTATTGTTCGATGTAAAGCGATAGAGGGACAGAGATACCCATCTAGTGTCTGAACCGCACAATATGAAACCAGAAAACCTGCGATCAATCACAACATTTCTATTTGATCAAATTGTGTCATCCTAGGTGTTAGATTTGGGGGTCTCTAGTTGGCAGAGGTAGGTACCTTTGACCAAATAGGGGCCCTTGCATCTAATCAGGGTAAGGGGGTACACTCCTAAAATAACCCTTGCTCCCCCCTTGGTAGCTTGGCACGAGCAGACAGGCTTATCTCAGAAGCAGTATGTAAAGAATTTGTGAACACATACAGTAATACAGTGACAACACTACAGATGGACACCACACAGGTTGTATTATAAAAATAAGTATCTTTATATAGACTTAACACAAGACCACAAACTACAAAAATCCACAATACTGTACTTTAGAATGGTAGAAATAGCTTAGTTCTCTTTAAATGGTAAATGCGACACTTTACATTCAGTGTACCTTTGGATGCGTAACTCTATACAAACAAAAGAGTTGCAGGGAAGGTGATGCGTCGGTTCCTTACAAGCAAGGAAAGGGAGGTGTTGGTTCCTTACTCTGGGGGAGGTGATGCATTGGTTCCCTACTGCTGTATCCCTGAGACTTCAGGCAGGAGGCAAGCTCTAGTTCAAACCCTTGGAGATCTTCTTACAAGTTGATGAAAGTAGCACAAAGTCCTTTCTCCTTTCTTTGGCAATCGGGTAACCACTGCAGGCCAATCCTCAAACAGCACACAGCATCGGGATAGTCCCCTCCTGCAGTCTCTCTCTCTGGTTCTTCTCCTCAGCAAAGGTTCTTCTTGTTTCCCAGAAGTGATCTAAAGTCTTGGGGTCTGGGCCCCAGTATTTATACTCATATTCTCTTTGTTCTCTGAAGGAAGAGAGGCCTTTGCCTAGTCCAAACCAGTTCTGGTCAGTCTTTGAGCACTTTGTTTACAGGACTCCTTCTTTCCTTTGACTGTGTGGGCCAGGGACATCAGACGCACCACAGGAGGTGGAGCCAGTATTGTGGAAGGCAGGTACAGCCCTATTCAGGTCCCAGGTGCAACACCTCCCACTACTCTACATGCAGATCTCTCTATTCAGCCTTGTGCTGACTCACCCTGTCTCCTGGAATCCCCCAGCCCTTGTCACTCACAAACCAGACAAGGAATACACAACCTAGCAGAGGCAGGCTTGGACAGTTAGGCAAGAAAATACCTACTTTCTAAAAGTGGTATTTTCAAACACAATGTTAAAACCAACTTCACTAAAAGATGTATTTTATCATTCTGAGTTCAGGCATACTAAACTCGAATTTCTACCATGTTCCCTTGGTCAGTTAGGATTATAAGGTGTTATAATCAAACTGCTCATTCTGGCCTATGGGGAACAGGTAGCTTTGCAATAGTGAAAAATGAAAATGGCTGTAATTCACTATTAGGAAATGTCACACACATCAGCATGTCCTACCTTTAACTTACAATGCACCCTGCCCTTGGGCCTACCTTAGGGGTGTCTGATATGAAGAGAAGGAAAGGTTTAGGGACTGGCAAGCGGGTGCACTTGGCCAGTCAACATGGCAGTACCAGACTGCACATAGGCTCTGCAATGGCAGGCCTGAGACACACTTTACAGGCTGTCTTGGTGGGTGGCACAACCAGTGCTGCAAGCCCACTAGCAGCATTTGATTTACAAGCTCTGGGCACCCATGTTGCACTGTACTAGGGTCTAACCAGTAAATCAAATAATCCAATCATGGAGTCACTAATCCATACATCAATTTACAACAGGGAGCACTTGCACTGTGGCACTGATTAGCAGTGGCACGGTGCCCAAAGCATCTAAAACCAGCAAAAACATATGAGGCAACAGCAAAAAATGGAAGGGAGACCCACGCCAATGGTGCCAGGTCTAACACTAGGCAAATGCTTAATTTCACTTTGCTGCCTTTTTCTTCATTATCACTTATGAAAGCACCTTAATTTACATGAGTTCAGGATGTGTGGTACAAAACCTTCTCTTGTTTTTGAATTAATAAACTATAATGTTGGTCCATGTGTAATAATGATATAGGCCACCCAGAAGGTGCACAACAGCTAATTTGCCTCTTGGTTCATTAATGTCACTGTTGTCAGCGTGGGGGAAGCATGAATGTTCCTAAATTCATGTTGAAAATGTACACTTTTAATGAGCGCCTCTAAATATAGTGACATAAAGTGAAACACTTCTTCATGTTAATGAAATACACTTTTGACATTTTAAGAGACTTTATCATATTTGTACATGGTTATAACACAATGCCTTTAACATAAGTGGAGCAGGACACCTTCTTTATTTTGTCTCAGGCTTCAAAAACTAAAATGCTGCAGGCTCGACAGAAAATGCAGGACTAAATATGACCCCATTGATAAAGAAATGTATAAATCATTCCTTCAAATCTGTAAAGCTGTGATATACGAGAAGAAAGTAGGCTATTTCACCCCAAAAACGTATTTTGCCAAAAACTCCTCCAAGGAGCTTTTTGCAACTATCAAGAAACTGGTTAGGCTACCTGAAAACAAAAACAACATGGTCAATCAACAGTTTGTCAACAGTCCGGCAACCTTTCTTCAAGAAAAGGTCAAAGGAATTTATGACTCCTTCTTAGGCAGCCTCACTACATCTCCGCCAGTGGATGATGATATTTCATTAATGGTATCTGACTCAACACTTATTAATAGCCCGACAGAAAATAAGCCCTCCACATATTTGACTTCCTTTTCTTCTCTTACTACTGACCAAACTCTAGAAAAAACATCAAATCAGGTGCCCCCGATGATCCCCCTTGTCCCCAAGATAATGCATTCAGTTCCTGAAACAATGGCCTCATTTCTTCCTGACATCTTTAATAAAATGTTCAGTACTGTTTATTTCCCAAAAGAATGGAAGATAGCATCAATTCCCCCATTATTCAAAAACCCTAATCTTGACCCAACAAATTGGAACAACTATCATCCAATCTCGCAGCTCCCTTTCCCAGTAAAGATTGTTGAAAAAGAAATCAACATAGAGCTTACGTCTTTCATCTATGGAAATAACCTACTAGATGAAACCCATGATAGGACTGAACTAGTGCTTATCACAACCTCAGAGGAAATCAGACAGGTCCTTGATGATGGGGGAATGTCACGCTGATTTTATTAGACCTCTCAGCAGCATTCGATACGCTCAAACACTCAATGCACGGTGAAAACCTTACAAATCTAGGCATCAAGGGAAATGCGCTCTCACTTCTAAATTCTTTTATGTCATGACGAAAACAAACTGTGGCACTAGATGGTTTTCAGAGGGATCGGCTTTCAATCCAACGTTGTTTAACCTTTTTGTTACCCCACTGGCCACCCAAATTAAATTCTATGGCATTATGCTTGTGTCCTATGCAGATGACACCCAAATTGTGGTGTCAGTGGGCAGCAATTCAGAGCATACTACCACAAGCTTCTACAATTGTATCCTGCATGTAGGGAAATGATTGAGAGCAAGTTGCCTAAAATTAAATTCCTCCAAAACAAAGGTTTTGTTGTTTGGTGGGAAGTCTTACTTTTGGTGTCCAAGATGGTGGCATCAGGAGTTTGGAACCTTGCCGACCCCCAGGGGTGTAAGAAAGGCCCCCGAGGCCCCCACAATGCGGGGGGGCCCCAGGCTTACCCATACAGGACGGGGACTCCTCAGCCCCTACTGATGTTAGTGTGAGGTGCCCCTTTAGCACATCTTGCAGAGAGGCCCACTCATGTTTTGTTATGCCACTGACGACCCCAGTGGCAAAGGCTAAAAACCTTGGAGTTGTTTTTAACAGTAAATTGTCTTTCGAGGGCCAGATTAACTACATCACTTTTGCCTCTTTCTTCTTGTTGAAACTGCTTAAGAAAGTACTCCCTTTTATTCAAGTAGAACTTATAGTAGCATAACTAGATTATTGAAATGTCCTCTTCATGAATACCCAGCAAATACTCCTGAAGAAGCTACAGATTATTCGATTTGCAGCAGCAAGCTTTATGCATCAAAATCAAAACTCTGCATGACACAGGGCCTAAATATCTTAGACAAAAGTTTCTTCGTTATACCCCAGCTATGTCCTTGTGATCTGCTTCCTCCTACAACTTAGTGATCCCCAGATTTTAAAGATCATCATGGGGGGATTGGGGGGGGGGGGGAGTTTGGCAGAAGGTTTGTTGGTTGCACAACCAGATTAAGGAACTCTCTGCCCTTGAATCTTAAAAGAAGTACTGAACTACTGGCCTTTAGAAAGGCACTACAAACTCGACTTTTTAATCAGTAGCATACCTCCGCCATCTTTTATTTGCTGTGAATGCTTGTTTGTTTTATCTTGAGAAAGGTACAGATGTTTTGGTCTCATCTAGTAAAGTCCCTCTATTATATGTATATCTTCACAAGCTGATTGTCTTATACTCGTATCATGCCTAGACACCTTTGGTTATAAGAAGCGCTTTATAAATCTCATTTTCATTTCATTTAATTTTTTCCTTTGTTTGCCAATTTGACAGCTTTCTGAATGTCAGTACTTAACCAAGTAAACAACAGCCCAATGCTGATGCACACCAGGCAGCTGCATGTAAAGTTAAGGAGGGCTGCCGGCAGCCAATACGCCATACTTTGAGCCATCCGTAATCTAGGATTACTTTGAGCATCACCCATGGTGGGGCATTTGAACTGTTTGACAAGATAGCTACAGGACAAGACAGCTCAGCCGCCTTAAGGTCTTCCCAATATGTTCTTCATTTAGGCTTTGACAATACAGGCGTTCTAACTAGCCCAAAGGAATTTTGAGGTCAATTTGTTTTAGTTTTTATAAAAGTGGGACAAATGGTAGTGTTAGCATACAGAAGTAGAAGATAATTCGTTTTAGGATAATTTTACTGGCGTTTAACCAGCTCCTCAAAGATATGTTGAGTGACAGCCAAGTGCACATTTTCCCTCCTTGGCAGCATCCGAAAGGCTTGTTGAGCATTGTCTGAGATGTAAAATGCATCTAACTGACTGTCAAGAAATTAGGCATTCAGTGGATGTTTCATTAGCCTCCTCGAACAACACTTGTTGGAGTTTGCAATCAATGATCCTTTCTGCCCTGAAACTCAGCTCATTGCCTGGAACGAGGTTGCAGCTTCAACTCAAGACCAGTCATCTTCCCAAATACAAGCCACGCCTTAGGTAACTTTCAAAAGCTACCATCAAAGGAGGTCTTGGAAGGCATCATTACTAAGGAAACAGTCATCCGTGATAAGGGTAGAGAACAGAGTATCATGGTTTTGTAAGTAGCCCATCTTGCGGGATTCCTTTTCGGCCCAATCTCATGGGATAGAGCGGACGCTTATTGCCTTGGTTACAAAAAATAGGCCTATAATCTTCAATCTTCATTCTAGTGGGGTGGTTGTTGTTATATCAGCTCCAGAATGAATATTTCCACCTCAAAGAAATTCAAATATATGGAAAGCCACTTCTTCCTTCACCATCTCAGTGGATATTTACAAGAGCAGTTGCGTTTCAGGAAAGCAAACTCGAAAAATGAAAAACTCGTGGAGCTCAACCAAGTGTGGTACAATCTGGCGAAGTTTAACCATGTTGAAGCCTAATCGTGCAAACTGCAGTAGCCAATTCTAGAAGCTTCTGGAATATGCTACAAAGGTGTCTTTTCACTTGTCTTGAGGAGCTCATCTACTTGTTGACTGCCAAGGAGTCCTTTTCCTGATATTGCCTGTGATTATAGCCTTTGAACTGCAATTTGCAGACTAAGCCAAACTCAGAGTACTGAACTTTATTTTCAGAAGTATGCAATGGCTCAAATGGCAACATCTTGATTGGGAATGATGGCTGAGGTTGGACCAGACCATCACTTTATGACCCAAGGTACACCAAAGGTAGGATAAAGGCTTCCTCTTTCGGTAGCTGGGCTTGCGCCCCATTCATCAACCAGGATAGACAGTTATAGCAATTCAAACTTCTAACCAAGACCCTGTATTTTTATTCATCGGTATGAAGAAGAATGTGTGTGTCTGCCTGAAAGGCTTGGGTAAAGGATTTCAAATGGATGAGCACCATAATTACACTGAACAGCTCGGAAATGGGTGGAGTCCTCTGTACCAGGAGATAAGAAAGAAGAGAAGGAGGATCTGGTGGACATTGTTTATGTTTTTGTCCAGAACAGACCCCATTGAATGGATTCTGTTAACCAAGCCTGGGCCTTAAACGGGCTCAGCCACTCTGGCATAGGCACTAGAAGTAGGGCTGCTGGGGGAGCTGTAGTATCCCCAGAAATAATCATGCTGTAGTTCTGAACATTAATAAGCAATAAATATGCCTTTAAATATTGTGTGTAGCTTGTCTCATCGGCTGCAGGTTCAAAGATAAAGATCTGATGCCAGGGTATGTCGTCAGACAAGTTGCTGCTCATTTGGAAACATGAGTGTACTTTTATTTCTCCGACTGCAAAGTGAGAAGATTTTGTAAAAGTGACATTAGTTGACAATCCTGCTGGGGTACAGGAAACAAAAGGAAAGGATGTATGTAGCATGTCAGTTTTTTTCTAACACACAGCAAACATTTACATATTGGAAATGAACTGTACACTTACTTCAAATTAAGCACTTTTCTAATTCTGAAGTGTGATGGAAACGATGATTTAATAGGTTTTTGAGCTGTATAGTTTTTCCAGTAAAGCTGCATGTCTATGCAAATTTAGAGGGCATTACAACAGAAAATGTAATGTCTGTAAATTACAGAGTACTATCACACCAGTACTCCAAAATGCACCATCAGCTACACACCCATACCATTCTCCTGATGAATGGGAGTGGCACATTTACTACACTTGTTTTTTTGTACGATCCTTGGATCAGAGTCCCTATGACTTCATAGATATAACGGTAATGGCAGCGTCCCCACTCTGACAATTGTTTCAGCACTACTTCTGGGATCTCTGCAAACCATAGTTGTAGCACTTAACTCTCTCAGGGTAGTGAGGCACAGCAGTCCAAGGTCTGCTCTGGAAAAGTAATGTTGGCTAGTATCCAAGTCTGCAGGTAAACAGCAAACAGCTCCTAATAAATCAGGTCCAGTGTTCTTACTTATAAAAAAAAAGGAATACACTTAATTACAAAAATACTAACCATATTATGCAGTGTGTTCATGAATATATACATACTTCTGGCAGCCCGCAGGGTACTTTGTTAAACCTAGCGAGCGTTGGACCATATCACCACAATAACTCCCACATACACTAGAGACACTACAATGGGGTGTAGTTATCAAAAGGCCAGCCTGCTATCTTTGTCAGGCATCACTGTTGCAGCGTGGAATTTCAAATCCTGCCATCTTCATAGACCAAATATCACACTAACGTTTCACTCAGTACATTCATTGGTGGGGCCCATAACACCAACACTCACACTTCATTGGTCTGCTCTTACGGGAGGGATAAGTGTTCCAAACGCTGACGTGAAAAGAATATCTTATAACCTAAAGGAATTTTTTTTACATAAACATACACTAAATATCCTTAATCCAGCACATCTTAATCCTAAACCTCGAGATATTCCTTCCACTTAGCCGACGGATCAAATTAGTTGATTTGGAAAAGTGATTTTAATCCTCTTTCATTTATATTCAAATCTTAATCTATTTCTTCTCAATAAATAACCCAACACGTTTGCTTGTTAATCAATAATATTGTTTATCTAATTAATGCAAATTTTAATAAAACATTAAATCAAACCACAGAACACCATATTTACCTAATCTGGCTATTAGTTGTCCTCTAAGTCAATCAAGTCGTCATGCAGCACGCTACAGTCCCAAAGATTGGGTCTGGACCATAAGCGTGTACACATCAATCAATGCCCATCAGTTTGAGAGTCCTCAGTTCATCAGGAAAATGGGCAGCAATTTAGTCTGTCAAAGATTCAGGGAAACAGCTGTCCTGCAGTGTCACCGTCCTCTCCGTCTGCATAATGTCAGGAAAATGGAAAAGGTCCGCCGCAACTCACTATTCTACCGTCTTTTTATAATAAAAGTAATGACAAAATGTAACGAAAGTCAGTTTTGGGCACTTCTGATTGGTTGGTTAAGATCATCCGTTTCTGTCTCCCAAAGTCTATGATGTCACTCCGTCAGACATGATCCATCCGGTTGTCAAAAGTTGTCCATTGTTAAAGCTCTTGGCAAAAGTCCAGTCGTGACCTTGTTTGGGTACAGGCTGTGTAGGTCATCTTGAGGCCACTTGTTCAGGAGCCTGTGACATGGTCTGAAACCTCGTGGAATGGTAGCTGTCTCGTCGTGTACGTTGGTCGGCCATTTTGTCATAGGCCTAATCGGTCAACTTAAGTGAAACAAACACAAAAAGTAATTAAAACATGGAAATAACGAATAAAATGTTTTAACCCTCACTAATTCCCCAATGTGTGTAATTATCTAGCATAATGGGGACATTTAAAGCGTTTATATTCACCCAATGATGTCATCTGGTGCAACTTACAATTACGTCACAAAAGCAACATATATCATGCAATATTCTATTTTTCTAGTATTAGTATGCGTCCGTATATTAGTTTACAAATTATTTTAGCCATGCAAAATGCAAATCCCACGTGTAATTCATACATTAGTAAGGTTGGTTAGGTACCACTCAAAACACATTAATATTATAACAATTAATAGATTATTCTGATTAGTATGAACATGCAGAAATGGGGGAGGTATACAAAATGTTGCACTACCCGCTCCATCATCACCACATTAATAAAATAAGAAATATGCAACAGTAAAGCAATGCAAAGCCATGAAACTCACTGAGAGTGATACTATCTTACCATGACATTTAAAAGAGCTCATAAAAATTCACTGTTAACTTTCAGATTGTCACCTTCATTAATACACATAATGAGTCACTATTAACTCATCCTTGGTAATAAAACATTTCAATAACCTTCATTAAAACTAGCAATAGTTCACTTTAAAATTTGTCTTTGTCTATAAACCATTTAATTTTTCACTAGAGGCTGTGTATAAGTCTTTTTTTTTATTTTGAACATGCTTCAATGCTGTCTTAGGAACCATAAACAAAAGTCCCACACAGCAGAGCTTGTGGGCAAAAGATCAAGCTCCGAGAGTGCTTTAAATATCCTGAAGCTTCTCCCAGGGTCATCAAAGTGACTCCTTGGAGAATTTAAAAGACACACAATTGATGGACGAAATGCAGAACAAATCACAACATTCACCCCCAGTCAAGAGGGTTAAATCCATCATAATTTTGCTCACCATGCTACCCCAGTTTAGACCTGGCCATATGCAAATCAGTCTTGACCATGTGCCTCATGGAAACAGTCCAGCCCGAACTGCCAAGCCAGGTCCTCTCTGGATCAGAAAAAAGCATCCTTGGACCGGTTTCACCCCTCTTCAGCCAGGATAGCTTGATTCCAGTGGCACAGTGAGCCCAGGACCCACGTCTGAGCATACCTTGGAGAATGTGTCAGACAGTAGTAACCATTAAAAAAGGCTTCTATGGGGTTGCTGTACTTCTGGCATCCCGCAGGGCACTTTGTTAAACCACCTGATAGTGCCACTATCCTCTTTGCCACCACAAGGCAAATATGCAAATTTCAAGAAGCACCAAAGAGGCCTGTTGGGAGCTCTTTCTGTCTGGCTTTTCTGCCTGTGGGGGCTTAGGGAGAGCCCCGCCGTGTGATCATGTTCTATTCCCCCTTCTTTTATGTATGCACTCTTTGATGTGTGTGGGTTTATTTTTGAAACAGGTCAGGGTGCTCTGTCTCTGCTGCTTTGGACCACACAGGTCCTCTGCTGCTCTGGGCTCACGGTGTGTCCGGGACCACGCGGTGTGGACAGCATAAAAGAGTTGGCATGAGAGCAAGCTCCTGCTTTCGTTCTGCCACCCACAGTCCATGCGGGTGGGAAAATGAGGCTGGGTGCAGCTTATCACAGGCAAAGGGGGTGGAGCAGCAGCACCCAACACTGCTTATGGTCACAGTAAACCCCAGTATTTCATTCTGGATCATAGCGTGGTGGCACTCACCTTTCTTAAGTCACCATGAAAGTAGGGTCTCCGGGGGCATTGCTGAGCTGTAGCACGGTTGTACCTGGTATTTTTTTTTGTTGCTTTTCTTGCTCTTCGTCATTGGCTCATGGGGACCCAAGGAAGCAGCTATGTTCCAATGAAGGGGAAACAGATATGTCTCTCAGTCCATTTACTTTTGCTTTGGTCCCTGCCGACTTGGTGACATTCTATGAGGCATGTAAGAGTATGCCACACGTGTGTGAACCTGGCTGATCCTAACTGAACCAGGCTTCTTTCTTTCTATTCTCTAACCCTATTGACCCATGTTGACTCTTCTTGAGTTTTGCTCCTGATGGCAGGCTGTAGCCATCAAGAATGGCTTCTTGTGGCATGTTGGCCTCACATTTTTTCCATTTTTATAAGCGTTTGTCCTATCTGTGCTTCCTCAGGACCTTTCTCCTGTCTAGGTGACTAGTACATCTCGAGGACCCGAGGTCTTCCCTAGCAGCACTCCCAGGGTCCTAAAGGCAGAATTCCTACCCTGCCTGCACTTCCCAGGTCCGATTGCTTCCTAGCCACTGGCAAGTCACCTGTGTGTCAGCAGTAGACAGGGATCTCTTCCCTCTGGAGGCTGCATACCTGGAAGACAAGTCCACAGAAGATCCAGGGGAGCCATCTAGGGTCCCCTCCAGTGTGTCCATCTGTCTACCGCAGCCCAGAGGGGTTAGATGGGCTAGCACCACTGGCCATGGAGAAACAAATGTTAGTTTGTATTAGGGGTGGGCGTGCTGTAGCATAATTATTCAAAATTAAAGCCGAAATTACTCACAATACGGTGGAATTCTGCAAGGAGTGTAACCCAGCCTTAAGTGCTATTCTCTTAGTGCCATACAAATCCTAACTGACAAAATGGAGCCAAGGATGCATTTTACACAAAGAAAATATCACTAAATGCAACAGAACAAGAACAGCAGCAACCAGCAGCGGCTTGTGCTTGCTAAATGTGTTGTTCCTGTGCTCCTGATGTGGATGTGTGTGATTTTTGTCCCAAATTACTCATAATTACACACATGGATTGAATTGCTTATTTTGGGTAATTTTTGACTACTCTTAAAATTTCACTCAGGCCTACTCCTTGTATGCCAACTGATGTCCAAAAACCTTGAAGTCTATCTCTGAAAGAGTAAGTGGTATTCCCTCTTCCAGATCGGAATTCTTCTGGTGTTACTTACCCCACACAAAGATTATTCTCAAAAATGTCTCTGTTTTACAGGGGTTTTTAAGTGGGAGTGAAAATTCCTGGAAGTTAGACTCCCTTGTCCAAACCTAGGGTATCAGATCACTCCACCCAAACCCATCCCTCCTACACACCATTTTGCGAACCTTCAAGATGGTGCTGTCAATTAGTTTGTTAAAAGATCTCCTATCAGAGTCCCCAACTGTCACAGCTGCCTGGACCCTTCCCTCCAAAACATCAAAGAGCAGTCCCTTCTATCTCTGGCTTTAGAGGTCTGTTTATTCTCCTCTGTTTCTGTGGGGGTTGAGGTAGCCCAGAGTGGTTGCAGTGTTCCCAGGAGCAGACCAAATTGCTGGCTAAAGGTTCTATTTTGTTGGGAGGTCCTTCATCCTCCAGCTGGCCAGAAGAGTAATTAGCTTGGCCTAGAAGAGTGATCTAAAGACTCAAACCTGACTAGGAACTGAGTCCGAGAAAAATAATAAATCTTGAAGTGCCACAAGTAGTGAAGATATGTGGAAACTAATGTCAGATTTACATTAAGTGTCCTGATTTACCTAAATATTGGCGTGTCAACCCTCGTATGTCAAAAGGCTGACATAGGTCAACACCAATCCATTAAGGGTCACTTCTGTGACAGGTTATCTGTGTGCAAATATAGGGCTCTGTTAGATGGTAGTCTCACACTGTCAGCTCACACTCATTTGCAAACATGCGTTCACTTGCAACCTCCTCAGAGCATATTATCCTAGATATGCAGCAGTTGACCTTATCTTAAAAGAAGGACACTGGCGGTTAGATAATGCCCAATCTGTTATAACATGGCTTACAGTAAGTGAGACTCAGGTAGTGAGACTCACTCATGGCAGAAGTCCATAAATCAGTAGCCCAAAAAAGCATCTAAATCCAGTGGAGTTAACTGGCATGGAACTCATTTCTTAAAGCAACAGGTTTCACAAATTCAAGTGGGCCAGTGAAACCAAATGGTACAGCAGGTGTGACCATCCACTTCCTGTACTCCTTTCCAGGGTATGAACTATTAAAAGTTGGCATGAAATCTAATCCCTCCTCCTTGGTGTGACTGAGGGTAAACTAGGTTCAAATGCAAGCCAGAGACCCTATGCTAGGAATGATTCCACATATGGCCACTCCTGTCCATTTTATGTATGACCTCTATGACACAATTATGTATAGGTATTTAAATTATTGGGATATCTGCTCTGAGGCAAACGAAAGCAAGCACACTCCTACAGAAAGGGTATCTGTGACTTGAAAATTATCATAAATTAGATACATCCAAAGGCCTATTCCTACTGGCCAGTGGCAGGTATTCCTAAATTGACATGACGAAGGCACAAAGCACCATCGAAAATCCAAGATAGAGCCCTTAAACACGCCAAAGCTAAAATACCAGTTTATCTATATGATACAGCAATGCCTTCTCCTTACCTCTTCACATGGATGACCGAGGAGATCAAGAAAGATGATGGCGAAGATTTTATATATATAATTATACCTCCATGGGTCAAGGCAGATATATATTACCTGCTGTCGGTCACCTGTAGGTAGTTCTAGTTGAGATGTAGTTTACCTAGGAAGACCGTTTTTCATTTGCCAATAACTTTGGCGTAGTTTGACGAATCCTCGCAAAATTTTAATAACTAAATTGCCAGTCACTTCAGCTGCTGCCTTGAAAGTTTTATGGTGAACTGTCAAGCGGGGCCCCCGGAAAAAGGGGGCATCCCAAAACGCTTTTCTCTCTATGTTAATTTCCATTGGAAACTTTAGACATGACTAAAGCCCAAACATCTGAACAAAATTACACCAAATTCGGCAGAAAGCTCCCTTTTTGTTAAATGTTGTAAATCCGTTCAGTAGTTGCTGAGACATTTTTAAAAACTTCAGATATACAACTGAGGTCGTGGTGGATGCGCGACCCCTCCCGATCTTGTGCCTGAGATCTGATTGGCTGCCAAGTCTTCAAACCAGGAAGTGTTGGCAGCCATCTTGTAATAAAAAAGAAAAGGGGGCAGGTTAGAAACACCCTAACTACCTGGGCCTCTTCGGGGGTCCAAAAAGCTTTTTTTTTTTAAAAACTTAGGCTGTAGTTGCAATGGATCCAGGACTCCTGCCAAAATAACAAAAAACGAAGCCTGGGCTTCCGTACTTTATTTAATATAGGCACCGGGATGGGCCAGGTCAGGGCATGTATAAATAAGTAGTAGGTGGGTGCATGGAGGCCCCCTCCTAGAATGCCTAAAGCCCCAGCGTTCCCCACCTCCCCGGGCATCTTTCTATATTTATGTGGAGTTCCCCTCACGGCAACCCCGCGCCCTGGGGACCTCCACCTCACCTGGGCTAATGTTTTAATGATGCTCTGGGGACTGCCACCTTCCCGAATAGAAATGCAGGGGGACCGCTCGCACCCCGCTGCTCCGGGGACCACCACATCACCTGGGCTAAATATCATTATTTCGCTTTCAAGCTTTTTAAATGTGGGTGCCTTCCATGGGACTAGGCACCCACACTACATGCTGGGCCCAGGTGGATGGGGCCACCGGGGCTGAAATTATCCTGGGAGGGAGGCCGCACGGCCCACCTCCCATGTGCTTTTTACAAAATAAAAATGAAAAAATGGTGCAGGCACTGGGAGATGGGGTTTCCGGGGCTGAAAAGCGCCCAGGAGGGGGGACACTTGCCCCCCTCCCTTTACATAAATAAAAAAGGAAAAGGCCAGGCATCGGGGATGGGGTCCCTGGGACCGAAAATGACCCCCTTTCTTTATTTACAAATTATAAAATAATAAAAAAAGAAATGCCGGGCCCCGGGGGATAGGCTCCCTATGGCTGAAATCAGCCCGGGAGGGGGGCCACACAGCCCCACCTCCTTTTCTTTAAAAAAATAATAATAATTAAAGGGGGAGGCCCTGAGGGGGTCCCCAGGGCCCAAAATGGCCAAGTGAAGGGGGGGGCACTCAGCCCCCATCCTAAAAAATATAGAAAAAAATGCTGGCAGCTGGCCAGGGGCCCCACCCCTTTCTCCACCACTCTGCAAATGCATGTTATGGGGTGCTGCTGGTTTGAGGATGAAGTTCCCTTGGCTGCTAAGGGTCCTTAGGGGCCAAGAAGGCCTCCTGTTACCTTCAATAAGCCCCATACAGCGGGATTGCTGAAAGGTGGTTGGAGACAACACCCCCTTTATCCATCACTCTGCAAAGACGCCTCTTGGTGCAGTGCGGGTGGGGGAATGAGGCTCCCTTGCCTCCTGAGGGCTTCAAGACTAAAGTGGACTTCTTCCCCGAAGCATATGTGCGTCAGAAGGCGCATTTGCAGAGTGGTGGAGAAAGGGGACGTGGCCTCTGACAACCTCTCAGCAAACAAGCTATGTGGGTCTTACTAGAGGTAACAGGAGGGCTAGTTGGCTCCCAAGGACACTCAAGAGCGTCCCCCAACTAGTAGTGCATCAGGAGGTGTGTTTGCAGAGTGGTGGAGAAAGGGGGCATGGCCTCCAAAAACCTGTTAGCAAATTCACTGTGTGGTGCTTGCTGGAGGTAACAGAAGGGGTGGTTGGCCCCCAAGGACCTTCAATAGCCAAGGGGAATGAAGTCCACTTTACTCCTGAGGGACAATGGGGTCAAAAAGTCCTTCTGGTACCTCTTGTAAGTCCTACACGATGGGATTCATGAGAGCTAGTCAGAGTCCCAGCCCCCTTTCTCCTCCTTTCTGCAAACGTAACTACTAGTTAAAAAACCACAGAAATTCACTGAAAACAACCAAAGGTTACAGAGAAGTTCTAGTTAGGCTCTGGTGTCACTCGTACAAAACCAGAAAAATTCAGCTGTTATAGTTTGTGAGCTAACTATAACTTGCGCCTCCACAATACACTGCTTATGACCTCACATATTACATCACTCATGAAATGGTCAGTGACATTACTGATTAAATCACCGATGACATCTCAAATGACAACATTGATGACATCATCCATAGAATCTCAGGCGCACCCATTCACACCCCAATATAACCTTTAATACACCCATTCCAACTTCCACACTATTATTCTCAAAAACATTGACACACCCATACCAGTACTTACATACTCACTCACTGATTCGTAGGTCTACACACACATCCACTCAGTCCCCCATACATCCCCTCATACACCAACTCACTCAATAATGCAGCCATTGATATATGACCGTTTGATGTGCAGTAATTATCTCGCGCTGGAAATGACCGACAGTTATGGGAACAATAGATTTCCATATCCAGATCTGGGCATACCCAAATAGGTTCATTTGTCTGTTTGTCCATATTGGTTTGTCCTCTCAAACGCCATTGCCTGCATTTTAAGAACAGCTTGATGCAAATGTAGCAAATTTTTTAACAATCCAACAATAACTTTCCGTCACACCTAGGTCGATCCTAGCAAGTAGCAATGGTTGCATACTGAAGGCTGTTTGTGTACTTATCTCCCATCTCCTTGCAGTATTAAGAAAGATACAGCCCTGGAACTCCCTACATATTACTCCCATCCCTCCCTGTACTGTATGCTTATTCGGTTGACTTAACCTGAACCTGGTTTGCAGTGTTTAAATGCCTGTATCTGAATCCATCCTGTCTCCGGTTTGTGAATTATTACTTAAGGTACTCTATCTGAAAGTTTCAACTCCACCAGCTTTATGTCCCAGAATTGTGCAATGGGAAATTTTCGCAGGCCTGCTATTTCCTCCCTGTGCAAGGCCGTGCTTTCTGCCTGTGCCCACACCGCCATTGAATTTTTCCAACTATCGAGGGCTGTGGGGTTTCTGCATTTCAACCTTTTAGTAATTAGTCTTTTGGCGACTATGAGTCCTAGGTCAGTAACCCTGGAGTTCACCCTGTGCTTTTTAGATCTGGGGAAAGAACCCAGTATACATGCATCCCAAGTTTGTACTTGGGGCCTGCCGGTGTATGCCGCAAGCGCTGTTGTTATTCCCTGCCAATATGTTTGCAGGGAAGGGCAAAACCACAGCATATGTCGAAGGTCTGCGCCCAACTGTAGGCAACGGGGGCATGCTGAATTAGTTAACTGAAAGTATTTGTTCAGTTTATCTGGAGACAGATACGCCCTAAGTGTGATATATGTTTGTATGAGCCTGAATTTGGCGTTTCTCAGTATTTGCTTGGGGTTAGCCAAGATCATGCCCATTTGCGAACCGTCCATGGACTACCCTGTCCTCCTCCTACTTTGTACGCAAAGCCACCATGGGCTGTGTTGTATGAGATAATAGTGCCTCTGTCAGCTGATGTATTTTGTGAGAACCATTACCCATTACATGTAGATATTGAATACGGAGATGCATTTCTGGCTCAATGTTTACGTCCCCCCACGCCAGGGAGAGTGAACTTGTGATTGAATTGTGTAGCAGGAAGTGACCTGCTGGCAAATCATTCTCGTTTGACAATCATTTGAAGGGTATCAGAATACTGTCGGCATATAAGTCACCCAGTGTATGTAGCTCGGCAGCGTGCCAGTGTATAAAGCGCTCTATTAGAGGCGCCTGGTTTGTTTCTCTGTGTCACCAGGATCGGCAGCTGCGGAGCATAAGGGATTGTGCTCCTGGTGAGGTAGAGATTAAGTGTGTAGCAACGATAGGCAAGGGTTAGGCAGGTCTGGGGCAGGTTGGAGGGACAGGAGATCTGGTGAAACAGATGACATATCTGAGATTTTGTTTTGTTTGGTATGGTAATGAATCGCATTATTGATCTATGTATTTGGGGAGTTTAAGATTACCGATTTTGGCTCAGATTTGAGCTTCAAACACATTTCATGCCATCCTAATATGTAAATATATCGTTATGATCTGACAGTGTTGAAGTCAGTGCAGAGCAGTACCCATGCAACAGTTTAGTCACTATTAACTTCACAAGAGTGCGATCGTTCATTTGTATTTAACTTTATTATTCAACATGGTCACAAGCACTTTGTTTCTTTCACTTTAAGACGCTTGCACGTAATCGTTTTCCCAGTCGCCACGAGCACTTTGATTATTGGACTTGAAGACGTGCGTACGCAATTGCCTCACCAGCAGTTTTCGCTGCTTCGGGGTAGAAGTTTGAGTCCGTA
The DNA here is from genome assembly GCF_964204655.1 of Triturus cristatus. Taxonomy (NCBI): domain Eukaryota; kingdom Metazoa; phylum Chordata; class Amphibia; order Caudata; family Salamandridae; genus Triturus; species Triturus cristatus. The sequence continues at coordinate 690,115,980 of NC_140594.1, forward strand.
CACTACCCCGGTAAGCCTTTTGTGCCAGATGGTTTTTCTGTGTTCAATACCATCGCCCGCAGGGCCGGTTCTAGGATTATCGGGACCCTGGGCAAAGGGGAATGTAAGAGGCCCCTGAAATTTACATAAGTGACACCTTCTGGGCTCCGGGAAGCTGCTTTATGCAGACTACACCTGGGTCGCAGCTCCTTCTCTCAAGCACCTCTTTTACAGCCCATTTCGGACTGAAGGTGTGAGAATTGCTTGGGGGCTGAGAGTTAAACCTGAGGGTGCTAAAGTCAAGTGCTGACAATTGGCGTCCTGTGGAGTCTCTGAATGGGCAGCCGGGGAGGTGTCTCTCTCCCCTAGGCCTTCCCACACCATCCCTTAGAGGCCCCAGGAGGTGGGCCCCCTCCCATGAGCCCAATTGTAAAGATACGCATTTCTTTCACTTTGATCTGCAGGGGTACACAAGGACTGTGAGGTGTTGCCATTGTGGGGGGGGTCCCATCCTGGTAGGCAGAGTGCGAGGCCCTGGGCAGCTGCCCACACTGCCCATGCCTAGCGCCGGCCCTGATCGCACAGTATTTTAAATAGTAGATGGCACAGTTGCATGTCTCACGTTATGCCGCTGCCCGCATCCCACGCAGGGGGACATCAGCAGGGCAGCTCTCTAGTGGCCACCCGTCGGAGCCTCCCCCCCCCCCCTGTTCCATCTCTCCCGAGAGGCCGCGCCTTGGGGAGGGGAGGCCCCAATAGGCATATGCTGGGGGAGGCGGGCCACTGGTGCTGGTCGGGGCTAGGCCCTATATATGCCTTCCGCCCCCGCAGATCGCACTCTGCTTCCTGGGGTACACGCCTGGGCCGCGCGAGTTCCTGCCGGTCTGCTTCCTCGAGTTCCTGCTGGTCAACAGCGTCGCCATCGTCGTCGTCGTCGTCGTGCCAGCATTGCTACGGTATGTCCATGCTCTTGCCTCCCCCCGGCCCCGTCCCTGGGTTAAGCCCGGGTAGTACAGGGGCCCTGTGGTCGGACACCACGGGGGGGGCGGAGGTGGTAGCACAAGGTCGGGGGCGGCAGGGTGGCGGGCAGGTTTCGGGGACATGCGTTGCTCCCAGGGGCAGATGCAGGGACGCTAAGTAAGCGCCGCCATAGGCCAAGGGGGCGCAGTAGTCGCAGAACAGCGTCGTAAGGGCGGGCACAGCAACAAGTCCGGGTGCGCGGCCACAGCGGGATATGCTCAGGGCATCCAGACAGAGCGCCTGTCATGGCGCCGCAGGACGTGTTCGCCGCCGGCACAGAGCGGGCCTGGTGGGTTAAGAACGCCTTTGCCGGTCGCTCCTCCATTGCTTGCGTTGGGTTGTGACGATCCCGGTGAGTTTTTGTGGGGACGAGAGCGAGAGTCGGCGGATGGAGCTCAGGGAGAGCTCGTGCTTTGCATGTAAGAGGCCCCGGGTTCAGCTCTCGGCATCTCCAGACTTCTGCTTGCTTGCTTGGTTGTTGGGATGTGGACCCGTTTATCTGTCGGACGTTTGCCTTGAAAATTGCCAGGAAATGGGCTCCTCAATTTAAAGTTAACGGCCCGCTCGCGCGGCCAGCAGTCTTCATTAGGCCCTTCCAAGATAACTCGTGTGACTCATTATCTTCCTGGGGAGCGAGCGGGATTTATTGTATAGAAGAGTTTTTTGACTTAGGTGGATTTCGTGCAGAGGGTCATTGTGCTGCTGCAAAGCGCGTGTGCAGAGTAGTTTACAGAGTGCCTGTGATGTACGTGGGTCAGCGGGTTGCTGTTTTCGGAAGAGGCATCCTTGTTACTTGCAAATTATAATTTAAGGTCCTAATATGCAACAGTGAGCTACGAGCGTTCATCTGAAATGCGTACACACCGCACAAAGCTTACATTATTAGAATGTTGATTATGTTGCATGAAGGGTCAATTTGGCTAGAGATCGATTCGGAGCTTCTGATTGTTCACACCAAGCAACCTTGAAGGGGCCCTTCAATTTCGGTACTGCCTAAGATGGGTCGGAAGGAGGAGGAAAAGGTCAGACACCAACGCTGGCCGGATAGGACAATTGAGAACTGGACGGCAGCATTCAACATCTTAGCGGCAGTGGTTGTACAGAAATTCCCAGACCAGAGTGAGGCCCTCATGCAATATGCCAGTACAATTCAGGAAGAGGCGAGGCGTTCTGGGGGGTTGGGCTGGTTTTATTATGATCAAGACTTCCGGAAGAGAATGGCCATATGCCTGGACCTGGGGTGGGATCAGAAGGAGATCCAACTCTGGGTTCAACACATGTGCCGGCCCACCTAGGAGGGAAAGGAGCAGTCGTACAAAGGGCAAGGGGAGACAGAAAGCAGGAGAAAGGATCAGTTTCCCAGGCGCCCCTCCAAGCAGTCCTTTCGGGGGGGGTTGGGGGAGAGGGCAGAGGCAGGGCTCCAGGCACTTCAATTCAGGCACGTGCCGGCTATACAACGGGGGCAATTGCACCTGGGGCAGGGCATGCAAATTTATACACAGCTGCAGCAAGTGTGGTGCACAGCATCCAGCGAACTCCTGCACGTCTAGCCAGGGCGCCCCCCAACCCACCCAACACAACAGAGCAGATACGCAACGCCAATGAGGCCACAAGGGCCGGTGCTCCCCCCCAATGGCCCCTCACCTCCACCGCACGCGTACCTGGGCCCCCCGCGCAGCACCCCGAGGCCTCCAAGGGCCCATCCCCCATCATCATGGATAATTTCATTCCACTCATCAGGCGCTATCCATTAGTACAAGACAGAGCCTTACTAGCAGGAGGGTTCCTCGATGGTTTTAAGATACCATACGAGGGGCCACTGGTGTCCAGGGACGCATTGAACTTAAAGTCAGCCAGGGACCTGCCCGGGGTGGTAGCCCAAAAAATACAAAAGGAGTTGTCAGCGGGGAGGGTGGTGGGGCCGTTCAGCAGCCCTCCCCTCGACCACTTCGTGGTTTCACCACTGGGGGTGGTACCAAAGAAACAGCAGGGCGCCTATCGCTTGATCCACCATCTATCATACCCGGAGGGCAATTCAGTGAACCACTGGTTAGATGAAGGGGCATGTTCTGTGTCGTACTGCTCACTGGACATTGCCATTGACATGATACGAAGAGCTGGAAAAGGGGCGTGGCTGGCCAAGGCGGACATTGAGTCTGCATTCCGCCTGCTGCCGGTTCACCCCTCCAGCCAGCACCTGCTGGGTTTCAAGTGGGCGGGGCAGTTCTTTTACGACTGCTGCATGCCAATGGGGTGCGCAGTCTCTTGTGCCTACTTCGAAGCCTTCAACTCGTTCCTTCAGTGGGCATTGGCGGACCTCCATGGGATCACGCAGGTGACCCATTACCTAGACGATTTTTTGTTTTTTGGCCCTGCAGGAACAGGAGAGTGTGCGGCAGGGTTGCGGTGCTTTGAGGATATGGCTGAGTACCTAGGGGTTCCCCTTGCCCCAGGTAAGACCGAGGGGCCGGCGCAGGTCCTGACCTTTTTGGGTGTGGAGCTTGACACGGTTAAAGGTGAATCGAGGCTTCCCGCTGATAAGGTTCTGGGCTTGCAGCAGGACATCCAGGCGCTGCTGGGCAAGGACAAAGCGACCCTAGGGGCTGTCCAGAGCCTGGTTGAACTTCGCAGCTAGAGTAATACCAGCTGGCAGGGTATTCTCACGGAGGCTGGCGGGCGCCACGGCCAAGGTAGTACAGAAGCACCACTTTGTAAGGTTGGGTTCAGGTTTGAAGGCGGATCTACCGACGTGGGCGGAATTTCTCACCGATTTCAATGGTACGGTGATTTGGAGGGCCCCTTGGATAGCTAGCGAGGAGCTTTGCCTGTTCTCAGACGCTTCAGGGAGGGAAGGCTTTGGCGTAATCCTGGGCGAGGAGTGGTGTGCAATGAGGTGGCCGAATGCATGGCGAAAAAAGAAAGTAACAAGCAATATTGCAGTGTTGGAACTCTTCCCCATCCTTGTAGCCTTACACTTATGGCGGGCAACGCTAAGCGACAGGAAAGTGGTGTTCTGGTCGGACAACATGGCGGTGGTGCACGCAATAAACGGCCTTACCTCCTCTTGCCCGCTAGTTTTAAGCCTGCTTAGGGAATTAGTGAAGGCAGGACTGCGCAACAACATTGAGTTTAGGGCGCGGCACATCGCGGGTGTCAAGAATGTGGCAGCTGACGCTCTTTCTCGCTTTCAGTGGCTCCGGTTCCGAGAGGCATGGCCGCGGGCAAGGGCGGAGATGACACCGTTCCCAGCACCCCTTTGGCGCCTGCTACGGTGGGGGAACGACTGAGGAAGATGGGGGAGAGGTCCCTGGCGCCGGCGACACAGAAGAAGTACAGCTCCCAGCTAGCGACATTTAGAGCAGTATTGGAGGCGCAGGGGGGACAAGCCTTGGGGAGCGAGGAACAAGTAGAGAGCTTCGTAGTGTGGGCCAAAGAGAACGGCAAAAGCCACTCATGGACATGTGGTCACCTGGCTGCCGTGCGCCACGATACCAGGCTAGATGGGGGTGTCGACCCAACGGGGTCGTTCAAGATCAGGGCGGCCCTGAAGGGGTGGGCCAGGGAGGAGATCAGACAACTGGACACTAGGGCACCCATTGAATTCGTTGACCTGCAGCACATTCTAGACGCAGTGCCCCTGGTTACTCGAACAGCGCCTGGCGGCCGGGGGGGCCCGGCCGTCGGTCTTCATCTTGCTTCTTGGGGGGAATTACCTTGTTGCCAGGGGGAGGAGGGCTCTGCTACAGGCCATGCAAGCTGACTTGGCAGCCATCAGTCAGGCACTGGGTTCGTGTGAACTCTGGTGGTCGGAGATTGTCCCCCGCAGGACTTGGAGGGGAGCCAGGTCCCCGGCTGCAGTAAATAGGTCGCGCAGGAGGGTCAACAGGTCAATGCAGAAATTCATGGAGCACAGGGGCTTGGGTTTCATCAGACATGCGTTGATCCAAGAGAAGGTGGAGGGGTTCTATGAGGCTGATGGGGTACACCTGTCCAGGGTAGGGATGGACATGTTCTTGCTGGATGTGCAAGAGGCGCTTGCAGGGGCAGGGCATCACTAACAGCGAAGGAGGAAAGGGGGGGCTCTGGCAGTGACGGGAGCCTTCCCAGAGCTGTGGCGGAGTTACAGGGCGATCTGGAGGCAGAAGGGTACAGTAAGGGTACCTCTGCGACAGTCGGTACAGTAAGGGTACCCCTGTCCGGCACAGTAAGGGTGCCCGAGCCAAGGTCTGGGAGCCGAAGGAGGTTCTGGGAAGACCGCGACGGCGCCCCGTTAGTCCTTCGGGTGGTTGGGGGGCCTGACCAACCGGGGGTGTGCCATAACACGCTCCGCCCCCGTTAAAAGGGGCGGGAGTATTAGACAGATCACGTGATCCAAAGGAGGATCTGAAAAATGTGCCGCACTGCCGGGCATCGACCCACCGAGCGTGCTGGCTCGCAAGGCGGGCGGAGCAGCGAGGGGCTGCTTGCCCTGGATCGCCCGTAAGATAACCCACTCTATCGTCATACTTATGTTGTATGAAATAAACCTGCAGCAGTTCTTCACCCATAACTAATTGTCAGTGTAATCATTGGGTGATGTCTGTGCATACGTGTTGAGTGGAGCGGATGACAGTGTGGTCACTATGCCGCTGCCCGCGTCCCACGCAGGGGGACATCAGCAGGGCAGCTCTCTAGTGGCCACCCGTCTGAGCCTTCCCCCCCCCCCGTTCCATCTCTCCCGAGAGGCCGCGCCTTGGGGAGGGGAGGCCCCAATAGGCATATGCTGGGGGAGGCGGGCCACTGGTGCTGGGCGGGGCTAGGCTCTATATATGCCTTCTGCCCCCACAGATCGCCCTCTGCTTCCTGGGGTACACGCCTGGGCCACGCGAGTTCCCACCCTTTCCGCTTACCCTGCGCGGCGTAGGCAGCGCGCAACTGGAATGTTATAATGTTTTTTCTTGTGTTGCAGGCGGAGTTACAGGGCGATCTGGAGGCAGAATGGTACAGTAAGGGTACCTCTGCGACAGTCGGTACAGTAAGGGTACCCCTGTCCGGCACAGTAAGGGTGCCCGAGCCAAGGTCCGGGAGCCGAAGGAGGTTCTGGGAAGACCGCGACGGCGCCCTGTTAGTCCTTCGGGCGGTTGGGGGGCCTGACCAACCGGGGGTGTGCCATAACATGCTCCGCCCCCGTTAAAAGGGGCGGGAGTATTAGACAGATCACGTGATCCAAAGGAGGATCTGAAAAATGTGCCGCACTGCCGGGCATCGACCCACCGTGCGTGCTGGCTCGCAAGGCGGGCGGAGCAGCGAGGGGCTGCTTGCCCTGGATCGCCCGTAAGATAACCCACTCTATCGTCATACTTATGTTGTATGAAATAAACCTGCAGCAGTTCTTCACCCATAACTAATTGTCAGTGTAATCATTGGGTGATGTCTGTGCATACGTGTTGAGTGGAGCGGATGACGGTGTGGTCACTATGGCATGCAGCATTGTCTCTTTCAATGTTTCAACTCGAGGTCACTAACTTTCCACTTTATCTTTATCATTACTCGCAGAACTTTCGCATTAATTTCGTTGCTACTCGCAGAACGTAGCCACCTTTTTCGCTTTAATCTCATCGCTACTAGCGGCACGTAGCCACTTTTTCTGTATCACTCCATTCGGATTATTTTTTTAACAAGCAGCCCGGAAACACATCACCATGAATTTTCTCACATCCTCTATTAGTTCACGTGTGTAGCACTTTTTTTGAAACTTGACGTTTTGGACCATGTTTTATTCACTCACAGCACTATTTCATTTTTTGAGCATGGGCATCCATCATAGTTTTTCACAATGAAGTCACTTTGTTATGGAGCTAATGAGTCACTGCGCTGCATGCTAGCTATACAACAAAGGCACTAGCTGTTAGGCATTATTTGACTATAGTAAATTCTTCCGTTTTTGGTTTCAGAAATGCTGTACCCCTGATGAAGGGTCCAATTAGACCCGTAATGCATTGGGAAGTTTAGCAATGTGTATTTGCAACATACAGTAATTTGATATCAAGTTACTATTGACAAATAAAAATATTCATGACTTTAATAAATCTACTGGACAGCAAAACCACATCCAGGAATTATGTGTGTTTACTTCATGAACTTGATGAAGCTTGTTAAGAAACATCACTGTTTCTAGTAAAAAAGTGCTCCCGCCAGCTCAAAGGGTTCTGAGATTGTGACCATGGCAGAAGTGATGTAGCTGTGTCATTTAAATTAAGTCCGACAAGCCATTTTGTCATCCACTGCAATTGGGCAGCCAGGTAGTATAGCTCCATATTGGGGACCGCTAGCCCTCTCCCATAGGGGGCTCATACAACTTCCACAATGCTATTCTGGGACAGCCAGAGTTCCATATGAGACTTTGGATCAGTTGTTCTAACTCCCGAAATATTTTTGTGGGAACGTAAACAGGGAGGTTAGAGAAATAATACAGTAGCTTTGGCAACATCACCATCTTGGTCAGGGCGATTCTGCCCATCACATTAAGCGGGAGTGTCTTCAAAAACTTGACCTGTGACCTGATGGCAGATATTGCTCTGATCAAATTCCCTTCCAGGATATTGGCAGGGTCACAGTAGACAAAGATACACAGGTATCTAAAAGTGGATGGCTGCCAGTGGAGAAGAGAGTTGTTAATTCTTAAATTTGGATTTGGAGTCACTCCCCTGGAGTGGTACAGGCTTGACTTGGCCCAGTTCACTTAGAAGCCCGACATCCTTCCGAATTTCTCTAGCGTTTCTGCTATGATATCAAGTGTATTGCGCAGATCTCTGAGGTATAACAGAAGATCTTCTGCGTAAAGAGAGACCGCATGCAAACCATCCCCCAGCCAAATGCCGCAGTTACCGCCCCCGTTACGGAGTTGCGTTGCTAGCGGCTCCATTACAAGTGAGAAAAGGAGTGGAGACAAGGGGCAGCCCTGTCTGGTGCCTCTATTATTCGGTACATTCTCTGATATCACACATCCTGTTCGCACCCGAATCGTGGGCCGTGCGTAAAGTAGTTTAATCATGTGGAGAAAGGTGGTTCCAAACCCGTACCTGCGTAGTACCTCAAAGAGGTAGGGCCACTCAAGTGAGTCAAAGGCCTTCTCCAGGTCCAAGACCATACAACCTGATTGAGGCCAGGTATCAGTGGCATATTGTTGCACCCTAAAAAGCCTGCATATGTTCAGTGCTGTGCTCCGGTTGGAGACAAAGCCATTTTGGTCAGTATGGACCAGGGTCTTTACCAGCAAGGCCAGACTTGTAGCGATTACAGATGCTAAAACTTTGTTGTCCATATTAAGTAACGCCAACGACCTATGTGACCCTAGTAACTCCAGATCCCTACCCGGCTTGGGAAGAGAAACCAGCAGTGCCTCATTATGCGTATGCGGGAGCAGGGAGTCTGTTAATGCAGTGTCATACCCCCTTTTGAGTTGCGATGCTAACAACTCTGCATAAACCTTGTAAAATTCGGATGGCAAGCCATCAAGGCCCGGGGTTTTCCCTGTGGCTAGGGCACGTATGCCTGCCTGGATTTCTTCCAGAAGTAGGGGATCATCGAGTTCCAGTCTCTGTTCTGGAGTTATCTGGGGTGGGGCGATGTCTGCCAGATATCTATGTATTTCGTCTGTCGTAACTGAGACTGAAGATTTATATAGCGTGGTGTAGTAACTTGTGAATTCCCGGTGGATGTCTTGCTGTGAATACAGTGTGGCGCCTTGTGTTGAGCAAAGAGATGTAACAAGCAATTTGGTGGCGTCTTGCCTGATGACTGAATGAATCCAATCAATTAAATGCTAAGTCTTCTTAGTGTAGGAGGTCCGATTTGATATTTGTGGCAGCTGATAACGATGTGGGTGTTTTTGAAAGGGGATCGTTGCTTTAGTTTGGTGTATGACCTTGGTGGTTTAAATGCAGTTGTTTATAAAGTCAGCATGTATAATTGATAAAGAGAGAAAATGTAGAGCACAATGAACTGTGGAAGTTTGTTATTGATTTGATGTGTAACAATCACGCTAATGGTGATGCATATTCATTTTTGTATTCTAGATACCCCTGATGAAGGGATTATTCCTGAAATGCATTGGGTAATTTTTAATAAAGATGTGACATTTGGAAACTATTACGCCTCCTGTGTTTGCATGAACAACTATGCATTGGACTGGAATGAGTAAAATGAATTGAAGAAATTTGAAAAAACTGGAGAAAAAGGAAATAGAGTAAATTATGGATTAACAGAAAAATAGAAGGTTTAGAACTTAATTGATTCGGTTCATTCAGTCACACGGCTGTGCAGCTCGAGTTGGGGTACCAAATGAGGTCCCCATGTGTGCTGTTGCATTGTGCGCATTGGGTGGAGCGCGTCAAGCATGAACATCAGCATGGTTCTGAAGAAGTCAAGTTTTTAAACATTGTGAGTACGCGAGTGTGCATCACACCCTCAAAATTGTCTTGCCTGAGGAGCCCCACACAAGAAGTCTGCCAGCTTTCTCGCCAGTGTTATGTGTGCGTGCCAAATGTGCGGCATAATTAAGGCAACAACGCCTCTCTAGCAGTTGGGTATGTTCCACCCTGCTTTCTCCCAGTCTCCTACCAGAGTCACCAACTGCATGTCTCTTATAGGTCGCCAGTCTGTTTTCCAGTCTGGTTAGGTCCGTCTCTAACGTTTTGCGCATGGCAGCTTGTGTGCCTTTGCAGTGTCCCCGCATGACCGATTTAAATGCGTCCCATTCTAGTAATTTTGATGATGCGGAGCTGGTGTTTTCTTCAAAATACTGCGTCACTTCCGCCCCTAGTGATTCCCTGAAAGGCACATCCTCTAACAGTTTGGGTTGCATGCACCATCTCGGGATCAGGGTTGTGTTAGAACACCATTCTGGCTGTAATGTGTGTGGCTTGTGGTCGGAGTGAGTTCTCCCAAGATATTGGGGGTCTTTTATGACCGGTAATAGGTCGTCTGTGACTAACATTGGGTGAAGTCGGACATGTAAGCCATGTGCCCATGAGTAAAATGAGTAAATCCTGTCCATGGGATTCCTGTGTCTTCACCCGTCCACCAAATGCCAATGCATAGCCCAGCTTTCCAGCGCCCTCATGGCTGTGACAGTAGGTGCCTGGGAAGTGGGGGAAAGGAGCAGTCCAGGGTCGCGTCTAATACTCAATTATAGCCCCCCAAAGTAGCATCATGGTACTGTGCCAAGTCAATAGTTTACTCAACAGTGTGTCTAGGAATGAGGCCTGTTCGGTGTTGGGTGCATCTGTTGATGCTATTATAACTGGTCTGCCATCCAGCCTGCCCCTTAATTTGACATATCGGTCCTCCGTGTCTGTAAGTGACTCTTCTATATTGAATGGGGTACCTGGCCTAACCCAAATTAATGTACATCTGGCGTATGCTGAGTAGCCCGTGTCATATAATTTCCCCTCCACCTTCTCTGTAGGTTCCTTGCCTCGGATCCTGCCAAATGTGTCTCTTGCAGAAGAGCTGTCTGGATTTGGTGCCTCTTGAGATATGAATAAATCAAATATCTGCAGGAGGGGCTATGTATTCCTCTTACGTTCCATGTGCAAATCTTAATTGGTGCAATGTGAGAGCAGTGGTGGGTTCATGTCCCATGTGATGCCCAGCGGTAATAGTGGTGTGTTGGGCATGGACTGGGGGTGGGAGTGTTTGGTGCCTTTCTGTAGAGCCAGGTAGCAAACTGTACCGACCCAGTGAGTGACGGATAACTAAACTAAGCAAAACCAAAACACATAATGCCAAAAGGACAAGAATGCAACAAGCATTCGTCCAAACAATAAAACCAATAGACATTTTGTCAATGACAAGGGGTGGGGTCACCCAGGCGATGCAAGTCTACAATTAATTGAATTTAAAACAAGGTATCGCCCCTGTATATTATAAGGAAGGCATATACCGAGACCTCACAGGTTTGTATGTGCGCCATCTCATCAGGAGAAGCCAGGTGTAAAACTATGCAGGATAGCAAGCTTTGAAGTGTTTGTGCTTCCATATATGTTGCATATAGTGTGAAGAAGTGTATTATAAACATTAGAATTAACCATTACTGTAAGAACACAATACTGGGGTCCCTTTATACTTGCGCAGTCATTGCTGCAGTCACGTTGGCCTAATCACATGGTCTGTATATGGCATATTATAATATGTCATCTGCGGTTTGGGGAGTGACCTCTGGCAAATCTTCTGAGTCTTGCGAATTCAGAGTTTTTTCAGACAATTCCACATCGCTTCCTCTCTCTTGTAGGCTGTACTCCGATGATGCATCGCCCAGCGCACCTCCTATTTCTGCTGCTGCTTGGAGAGCATTACACTGATCCTGCTTCATCTGTTCTAGGTTTGGGCCGATATTTTGGGACAGTAATTGTTTTTCGCGTCATTTCTCTCTTCTACGTTGTCTTGAAATGTCACTCAGCTGTTTCTCCCATGGTCTTCCAGTAGATGAGATGTCTTCGGTCGATTCCCTCTAATCCAGCCATTCACATGCCACTCCCAGGGTATCAAATAAGTGAGTTTTCCCTCGCAATCACCCGCAGGTGAGCGGGGAAAAGTAAGGAGTACTTGCGATCGTGCTGTCGAAGTATCCGCTTCACCTCCATGAAGGAATACAGTTGCCTTTGTACTGTTGCGGTGAAGTCAGGGAAAAACATGATTGCATTGTTTCCCACTTGTACTTTTTGTAGTTTCCTGGTTTCCTGTAGGATATCATCCCTGTCCCTATAATTTAATTGACAGAACAGGAATGGTCTGGGGTTTGCGCCCGGTGGCGGGGGTCTGGTTGGCATCCTGTGCGCCCACTCAATGACAAAGTGTTGCGACAGCGATCCCTCCGGAAGTAGATTGCGGATCCAGGTCTCTGTGTAAGGAACTGAGTCTCTTCTTTTTTGCCCTCTAGTAGCCCCACTACACGCATGTTGTTCCGCCTCAACCGCCCTTCAGAGTCTTCAACTCGAATCTCAAGAAAGTGTACCCAGGCGGTGAGGTATTTTAGATGTTTTTCAGTGGCCTGCGTCTGCAGGGAAATTCCCGCCATTGTGGCTTCCAGTGTAGATGTCCTACCTGTAAGTTTTCAGTAATCAGCATGCAGGAGGTTTAAGTCAATTGCTACCTTGTCGAGTTTATTTTCCAGCAGGGTTCGAGTCTATTCCATCATTGAACTTAGTTTCTCCACCGCTGCTAGAACGGCGTCTAGTTTGCTGGACATCTGGTCTGTGGACCCCTCCCCGGACATTTTGTCTGCCTGGGCGTGGATTAAGGGGATTTGTGTCAATAAGCCTCTGGTACCTGTTCTCGGCAGGCCTCTGTGCGACATATGGTACCTGTGGTTCGTGTGGCAGGCCCACCTGTACATACCAGTGTTATAATGTCTGGGTGTTTAGTTGCTCTGACCCAGTGCTCAATTGTTGGAGTGTTCATTGTGCTAGGTGTCTGGATGGGTGTCAGGATTAGAAATGGTCCTCGGTGCACTATGCTATGCTTGTTGCGCACTCCTGCACCTCCCCCACAGTAGTGGTGGAACCCACATGGTCCAAGGCCTGCGAATGCGTAAGTAGAGCCCCAGACTCAGTTTTCCTCCAGGGAATAAAACCTGGGCTATGCACTGATTTATTGTAACCCGGCATCTGTGGGTCTTCAAATTGCTGCCAATTTCCTTGTCTTGCCCTTCTTTTTAGTCCGTTTTAGGAACTAGGTAAGCCCTTCATCTCCTGCAGCACGCTTGCATCCGGGTTTCAGTGCACCCATAAATATTTCGACAGTAGTCGATATCGAGGACAAATGCCATGCGCTGCTTTGCCCGCATCACCGAGGCACCTACTAACAGCAGGGGTCTCCGATAGTGAGTCTGCTGGTTCGCCACACCCTGTCTGAGCAATTATCCTGCTTCGATTCCCAACTCCGACCGGCTTGTGGGCCACGGGAGCCGCAGCTGGATCACGGCCACTGGTGTCTGCTTGTGCCTGGTCCTCAAAGCATAATACCGCTGTCGGTGACTTTTGAGCATCGGGAGAGCCAAGGGGGAGCTCCCCAGTGCTGGTGTACTCGCGACACAGATACAGCATTTCCCCCAAGAAGTGATCAGGTCTCAACACTGTGTAGCAGCTGTGGCCGCATTTCATGAGCCTCCACTGAAGGCCTCACCTCTGCAGTGCAGTCGTTTCTCTGTTTCGTTCCTTCTCAGCACACGCCAGGCTTGCGGGTTGACCCCGGTCTAGTTAGGGCTCAGCTGAGTTATTGAGCGGCCCCGAGGATGCTTTTAAACGGATAAATGTTCAGATTTAGGAGGATAAGCAGCAGAGCTCTAACAGAGCACATCCGTCTTCATCGCCTGCGTAGCGACGCCCTGCCAAATTTGGTGTAATTCCGTTCAGCAGATAGGGATGTAGTCATGTTAAAAAAATGAAAAATCCCCATAGACATAACTTGGGGAAAACAAGTTTAGGGCCCCTCTTTTTTCTCAGCCCCCGCTTGATGGATCACCCTGAAACTTCAATACAGCAGCTGAACCACATGGGAGAAGTTTTGTGCAAACTTCATGAAGTTTGGACAAACGGGGCCAAAGTTATTGGCAAAACAAATAAAGCTTTTCCTATGGAAAATTTGGTCCTAACTAGAACTACCTACTGGTGACCACCAGTAGTTTATTTATAACTATATATATGCTGAATTTTGGCTCATGCTGCCGCACTGCAAAGATTGCCTGCACTTCAGGTAAATCAGAGAATTTTATTACTGCTGACGTGTTTCAACCAAACGGTCATTGTCAAAGAATGATTTATATGTATATATTACCTACTGGCGGTCGCCAGTAGGTAGTTATAGTTAGGACCTATTATCCATATGAAATCCACAACATTCTATTTGGAATAACTTTGGCGCCGGTTGACGAATCTTCGCAAAATTTTCAAAACTGGTGGGGCGCTCCGGTCTGCTCCTACCCTGAAAGTCTCAGGGTGATTCGTCAAGCGGGGGCTGAGAAAAAAGGGGGGTCCCAAAACATGTTTTTCCCATTCAATTTTCCATAGGAACCATTAATCTCAGCTGCAGCCCGAACTACTGAACGGAATTACATGAAATTTTGCTAAGAGGTAGCCCTTGTTTCACACTCGTGCCTTTTGGTTAAATGGTGTAAATCCGTTCGCTAGTTGCTGAGACAATCAAAAGTAAAATCATAGATATATCTGGACGGAGCCTAACCACACATCTCATCGTGAGATGTGATTGGCTGTCAGCACTTCATCCAAGAAGTGTTGGCAGCCATCTTGGGACAAATATACATGATAGCACCTCATTAAAAAGCATTGCAGGTAATAGAAGGTTTTAAGACTTTAGTTACATTAAAAATCATTTGTTGATGGTACCATACTCATTTTAGAAATTGTGGTGTGTTCTAAGGTTGTTTTACCATGTGAAAAAGGCTTCTGCTGGGATATCATGAATCATGTTTGAGAGAAAACTATTTTCTCATGCTTTTCCCACAGAGGTTTGGAAGAAGATCTATAAGCTAAACTGAGAGCATATTTTCTGTAAATTCACATTATCTTTCTCAGTCATGTGAGAATGAAGTCTGACATTCTCAGTAAAACATGTACATCCAACAAGGGTAGAGACTGTCAGTTGATTCCTTTGTGTTCTACTGCAGCTTCCCAGAGTGTTCTAAAGAATAACTAGAGCGCTAACAGTCCTACTTATGACAAACGTATGGCACACCTGAAGCCATCTTGATTGGAATAAAGTGGTAACTCTTAAAACATTTAATTTAAAAAGGAACAAAATTAGGGGGTTCATTTTGCCATAGAAAGTATGATTAGTGCTGCAGAAAGAAAATTTAGGGCACATTTTGAGTGACTTCTCAAATCCTCTTCTATTTCATTAAAAAATTCTGACATGCAGACTGAAACATGCACTTTCAATAACAGCAGCAGACTTCCCTGGTGAGCAGTAGCTTTACTACAGTGATCTAATGAGCAACTACAGTGCTAACATTCAGAATTTATGGCAAATGTGTGACACATCTGAATGCCTTCTTGATGGAACCAAAGTAAACAAGCATTGAAAATGCAATAGGTTTCGCCCTTATTTAAGTTAAAGCAATTCTGTTTGTAATTAGGGGGCTTTTTAGCTTAGCTTGTATTAGTGTTTTTCAAACTTTCATGTACATAACATGGATATTTATGCATATATGTATATGTGTATGTATGCATTCATTTATATAGATATGCAGATTATATGTATGTTTATATATGTATGTATGTATATATATACATACACATACATTATCTACTGGCGGTCGCCAGTAGATAGTTATAGTTAGGACCTTGTTTCCATAGGAAATCTGAAAATTCTATTTTGAATAACTTTGGGGCCGGTTGACGAATCCTCGCGAAATTTTCAAAACTAATGGGGCGCTTCGCTCAGCTCCTACCCTGAAAGTCTCGGGGTGATTCGTCAAGCGGGGGCTGAGAAAAAAGGGGGGTCCCAAAACGCGTTTTCCCCATGCATTTTCCCATAGGACCTTTAGTCGTAGGTACAGCCCGAACGGCTGAACAGAATTACTTGAAATTTGGCAAAGAGGTAGTCCTCAGGTCAGGCAGGTGCCTTTTGCATATATGGTGTCAATCTGTTCAGTAGTTCCTGAGAAAATCAAAAGTAAAATCATATATATATGTGGGCGGAGCCTAACCACACATCTCATCCTGAGATCCGATTGGCTGTCAGCACTTCATCCAAGAAGTGTTGGCAGCCATCTTGGGACCAATATACATGATAGCACCTCATTAAAAAGCATTGCAGTTAATAGAAGGTTTTAAGACTTTAGTTACATTATAAATCATTTGTTGATGGTACCATACTCATTTTAGGAATTGTGGTATGTTCTAAGGTGATTTCACCATGTGAAAAAGCCTTCTGCTGGGATATCATGATTGAGAGAAAAATATTTTCTCATGCTTTTCCCACAGAGGTTTGGAAGGTGATCTATAAGCTAAACTGAGAGCTTATTTTCTGTAAATTCACATTATCTTTCTCAGCCATGTGAGAATGAAGTCTGACATTCTCAGTAAAACATGTACATCCAACAAGGGCAGAGACTGTCAGTTGATTCCTTTGTGTTCTACTGCAGCTTCCCAGAGTGTTCCAAAGAACAACTAGAGCGCTAACAGTCCTACTTATGATAAACGTATGGCACACCTGAAGCCATCTTGCTTGGATTAAAGTGGTAACTCTTAAAACATTTAATTTAAAAAGGAACAAAATGAGGGGGTTCATTTTTCCATAAAAAGTATGATTAGTGCTGCAGAAAGAAAAATTAGGGCACATTTTGAGTGACTTCTCAAATCCTCTTCTATTTCATTAAAAAATTCTGACATGCAGACTGAAACATGCACTTTCAATACCAGCAGCAGTTTTCCCTGGTGAGCAGTAGCTTTACTACAGTGATCTAATGAGCAAAAAGAATGCTAACATTCTGAATTTATGGCAAATGTGTGACACATCTGAATGCCTTCTTGATGGAATCAAAGTAAAAAACTGAAAGTTTTTCCTACTGCGGAGACTGCAGTAAATGAGGAAATTAGGAAACTTCATAACAAATAAGTCTCCCAAGATGGCCACCAGAGACAAAAGAGCCCAAATGTAGCCCACATATCACCCAGATGTAGCCCAAGTATAGCCCAATGACAGAATGTCCCAGAGTGTTCTTAAAAACAACTAGAGCGCTTACTGTCTTCATTATGACAAAAGTATGGCACACCTGAAGCCATCTTGATTGGAATAAACTGGTAACACTTAAAACATTTAATTTAAAAAGGAACACAATGAGGGGGTTCATTTTGCCATAGAAATTATGATTAATGCTGAAGAAATAAAATGAGGGCACATTTTGAGTGACTTCTCAAATCCTCTTCTATTTCATTAAAAAATTCTGACATGCAGACTGAAACATGCACTTTTAATACCAGGAGCAGACTTTCATGGTGAACAGTAGTTTTACTACAGTGATCTAATGAGCAACTAGAGTGCTAACTTTCAGAATTTATGGCAAATGTGTGACATATCTGAATACCTTCTTGATGGAATCAAAGTAAAAAACTGAAAGCATTTCCTACTGAGGAGACTGCAGTACATGAGGAAATTAGGAAACTTCATAACAAATAAATCTCCCAAGATGGCCACCGGAGACAAAAGAGCCCAAATGTAGCCCAAAATCACCCAGATGTAGCCCAAATATAGCCCAATGACAGAAGTGTGCAAAACACTTATTATTTTGTGTTTTTGCAGTGTTATATAGTGCAGACTTGTCAGGTATTGGAGTGCTTTACATGAGCATTGGTTACATCACACAAGAACAAATTCATTTTGGTTGTAGACATGGGGAGACTAAGTGATTTGACCAGAATCACAGAATGTCGAGCTGAAGCAGAATCTCCAACCTGGTTCCCCAGTTGCAAAGTCTGCAGTTCTGCAAGTAACATAAAGATAACAAATAATTTAAAAGTGCTTTGTCGCTATTTGAAAACTCAGAAAATATGTCCTTATTTTAGTCTTGTAGAGCACTAACCATAATTTTGATGCCAATAAGACCCTCTCATATATGTAATTTCTAAAGGAAATGCTCTAGGTATTACAGTTTTGATTACATCAAGATGACGTCAGGCGTCCACACTTTTGTAATAAATATAGAATGTTAGCAATCTAGTTGTTCATTAGGATACTGTTGAGAGGCAGAGGCCAGGGGCACGGACTCTGAAAATTGAAGGCAGGTAGGAGGGTGCAAAGGCAACAATTTAACCACACTGAGCAGGCAGGAAGGGCCGTGGCAGCACAACAGACTATGGAGGGCAGTGGAAAGGGGGGCAGGGGCAACAAACCAACAATACAGGACTTGCAAGAGAGGCTGTGGCAATGTAATAGACCATTGTGGGCAGAAGGAAGAGGCAATGGTAGTACAACCATACATGCCAACAGACCCAATTCAGTCAGGAAACGTCCAATGTTTTTAAGCTCAAATGGGCTTTATTTGATCTGTCTCCTGTCTACAATCTTCTCTTTTTCAATGTAACTCAAAGGGAAAAATCAATACCCCAGTTTTTTTTCAAAATCTCCCTCTTACCAAGTTCAAAATGTTCGCAAGTATGGTACATTCGATCATGGAATGAAATGGGGTAGGGACATGGACTTGGATAACAGAGGACAGGAGGGACATGGAGAGGTGCACCAAACTGACCCTGCAGGGCAGGCATCAGGGTTTGCAGCAGCACAATACACCACACAGGGCATGCGGGACGGGAGTGCAGCACAACAATCCATAGAAAGCAAGAGGGAGGGGACAGGACCATGCACATGGACAACAGAGAACAGAGGGGCAAGAGGCAATGGTAGCTAGCTGACCATAATGGACAGACAGGAGAGAAAGCTGCAGCATAATAGACCATAAAGGGCAGGAGGGACGGATCAGGGGCATTACAATGGAACAGACAAGTCAGGAGGGAGGGAGTAGGGGTCTGCACATGTAAACAGAGGACTGGGGGCAAGGGGGCAGGGCAGGAGAAGCAAGATAGCCATGGAGGTCAGGCAGGATGGGCACTAGAAGCAAGACACACCATGAAGAGCAACAGTGAGACTGTTATGGCATACACACAGACCATGGAGGGAAGGTGGGAGGGGGTCAGGGGCAGCTAACTGACCACACAGGGAAGGTGGGAGGGGCCATGGCAGCACAGAAGACCATGCATGGCAAGTGGGAGGGTTAGTGGCAGCACAATGGCTATGATGGGCAAGAAGGGGGGTGCAGGGGCATGCACAAAGGACGATGGAGGATAGAAGGGAGGGTCAGGACCTGTGCACAGACAAGAAAGTTCAGGGGAAGGGGCCTCACAACAGACCGCACGGGGCAGTCAGGAGGAGCAGTTGCAGCACAACAGACCAGGGAGGGCAGAAGGGTGTGGCAGTACAATGGACCATGTAGGACAGGAGGAAGAAGATAGGGGCATGGCATGTGGACAGGCAGGGTGGAGGTGGCAGGGACAGGTTACAATCATCTGACAATGCTAGGCAGGTGGGAGGGGAGTGGCAGCTCAACAGAACACTCAGAGTAGATAGGAGTGGCAGGTCCATGGAACATGGTGGGCAAAAAGGATGGAGCAGGGGCATGCACAAAGACATCGGAGGGCAGGGGGAAGGAGTATAGGGGCAGCAAGCTAAGCACAGAGTTTAAGCAGGAGGTCAATGATGGGGCATAGAATTGGGCAATGGAGGGCAGGAGGAGTGGACTGGTACATCATACTAAATTGAGGGCAGTGGCAGCACATCAGACCATGCATGGCAGGAGGGAGGAGGCTAGTCCATGGATTCACACAACAGAGGATAGGGAGGAGGGGGATGGGGCAGCAAGCTAACTGTTCAGAGAAGGTGGGTATTAGGAACTTTATTGTTTTTAAAACGTGTGTCTGTGCGAACTCCTTAAAATATGAACAAGTATGCAGCATAATCTCACTTTTATTCAGGAAGAAGAGGACATTTGTGACTGTGACTCCGGGGTCACTTGGCAGAAACACCCCCTGACCCTCCACCCCCTATCGCAAAATGTAAGGCCCGTGAAAAGGGTAGGTGAACACAGTGTTATATAGAACATAGTCCTGAGAGCACGATTGAAAATGAAAACTAGATATAGTGTATGGTATAAACTATGCACCAAAAAGTGTGATATAAGATGAACCGGGCGTGAAATATAATATGCAATACATTGTGCGCAATGACAGATTCGTTGGAGAGCACGAGATAGCACAGGCACTAGCGTGTGCTATGCGATATGCGCCTTGGAGTGTAATATGCACAGGGCAGTGTTGTGTAACCTAACTAGTCTCTAAAGTTGTAATATAAGTTATGTGCTGGGGAGTGTAACGTTGCATATGCACTGTGACAAAGATATGGATCCCAGATTGTAATATGTATGGCATAGCACTGTGCGTTATAACATAGGCATCGAGGAAGGCACGTTAGATGGGGCAATATAACCCGTGCGAAGACAAGTGTGGCATGACATATTCACGTGGTGGTGTTACAGTGCACATGGGCTAGAGAGTGTCATAGCATATGCACTAGCTGGTGGAATACAACACAGAGGTATGTGGTACTCGGCAGGCAATGGTGGGTGTAACACAGCATTGGGCTCTGCCAGGAGCGCGCTGTGACTCTCAAGTGATGTTCGTCCCCTTTCCTGAGAGAAAAATAAAAAGTATTACACATCCGGCAGTGGATGTGTGTTTTATTAACCGTGAGGGGGGTTTCTTGCATAGTTTTGGTCGAATTTTTGTCGAATCCCCTTTGAATGGCTTGGTGTGCATGTGTATTAAATGTGCCCGTCAATAGCTACCCATGTTTGTATAAATAAACGACAAGGGTGTCTACCGGGATTAGGCACGTTAGGGCATCAGACATGTCAGAGCTTCACTAGTGGTGTAAATACATTCCACGTGGATTCATTGTATGCATAGTCGCCTTTTAATGAATATAACGCAAATCGCCATGGTGATAGGTACGTACGGTTTGTCCAGCATGTACTAGGTGTGTCTATAAATATATATTTTTTAAAAATATTAAAAAACAATGGCCGGCCCTGGGGATTGGGGTCAAAAAAATATAATTAGGAGACAGGCCCTGGGGGATGGGGTCATCAGGGCCAATAAATTAGAATAAGAAGGGGAACCACACAGCCCCCCTTCTTAAAAAATTAAAATAAATAAAAAACTGGCATCGTGCCGGAGGCCACGCCCCCTCCTTGCAGCACTCTGCAAACGCGCCCCCTGGCGAGTTGTAAGTTGGGGAATTAATTCCTCTTCAATACTGAGGGTCCCTGAGGGCCAACTAGCCCAACAGGCATCTCCAGTATGCGCCAGGGAGCTGCGCTGCAGACAGGTGTTCTGAGGCCAAGCCCCTTTTTTACACCTCTCTGCAACGCAGCTCTGTGGCGCTTACTGGAGGTACCTAGTGGTCTAGTTTGACCCTAGGGACCCTTAGGATTCAAGGGGACTTAATCTCTCAACTTAGAACAGCCACAGGGCGCGTTTACACAGTGGTGAAGGGAGGGGACAGGGCCTGAGGTGACGTGTGCAAACACGCACTATGGCACGTTTTAAATTGGGGATATAATTTCCCTTCAATACTGAGGGCCCCTGGGGGCTAACTAGCCCACCAAGTGCTTCCAGTAAGCACCACTGAGCTGCATTGCAGAGAGGTGGTCCAGGCCGTGCCACTTTTTACACCTCTCTGCAACGCAGCTCTGTGGCATTTACTGGAGGTACCTAGTGGGCTAGTTGGACCCTAGGGACCCTCAGGATTCAAGTGAACTTAATCTCCCAACTAAAAGGGATACAGGGCGTGTTTACACAGTGGTGAAGGGAGGGGACGGGGCCTGAGTTAACGTGTGCACAAACGCTCTGTGGCCTGTTTTAAGAGGTAGTTTTAATCCCTCTGCCCTATTATATACTAGGGGCTTACAGAGGAAGTCATGCTAATCACAGGGGGACCCCAACGCATAATGTTCCCTAGTGTATGTAGGTGTTTTCACTGTATTCTAAGTGTCTTTTAACATAGCACTGGCTCTAGGACTGGTTAGTCAGACTCCGTTACCACCAGTATCCGTCTGAAAAAGTTGAGGGTACAGGATGATTTTGCAACAAGGATTCTTTCTCCTCTTCTTTTTGTTCTTTCTGCACGTTATCCTTCTTCCTGCACTTTTCTTCGTCTTTGAGGACTTCTGTTGCTTCTTTCTGCACTTCTTTTTTTTCTTTCTGTGCATTTTTTCTTCTTTCTTCACATGTCCTATCTCTGTAGGCATAGTTAGAAATTAGCATTTAAAAAATCTTTGAAATTCACCGAAAAACCATAGGTTTCAGGCACGTTATAGTTAGGAATTAGCATTTAAAAAACCTCAGAAATTCACTGAAAAAACCATAGGTTTCAGGGGTGTTATAGTTAGCTGGACTTTTCACTTGTACAAAACCATTGAAATTCCCCCGTTATAGTTAGTTCAGCTAACTATAACTCGCGCGCCCGCAATGCACTGCTGATGACGTCACATATTACATCACTCATGACATGGTCAGTGACATCACTCATGACATCAATGATGACATCTCAAATGACATCACTGATGACATCACTGATGACATCATCCTTGTGATAGAGTGGCAGACCTCCTCTCACCCTAATATAACCTTTGATACACACATTCAAAAATAGAGACTAAAATTTTCAAAACAATGGACATACCAATACCAGTTACAACAACCTCTTCAGTAATTCTAAGATCCACATACACATCCACTCGTTCACCAACAGTCCTATACAGTCACTCATACATGTACTCACTCATCATATGTACTCATACACCTATACATCCTGTTACACAATGCCACTCATCCATAGAGTTACTCTCACACATAGTCACTCATGCTAATAAAGGATCAAACATACATTTACTTGCATATACAGTTATACGCACACCACCACACTTACTTCTACGGAAACTTACACATACTTAGTCTTTTAAACAATCACTTATAGAAACACATACTTATTCATACAGGAACTCTTTCAATCTCTCACTCTCACATATACTCACTTATATACACCAATAGTCACATATACTAGTTTAAAACATATGTAGTTACTCATAAAGACACTATTGAGACAGTCATTCACTCACTAACACACCCATACAAACACTCATCCACCCATACAGTCCTGCACACATGCTGTCTTCAACACATACAAACAGTGAGTCACTCATTCATGCACCTATGCACTACGTAATACCCCCCACCGAACCATGCAGACACTCAGACTGATACTCAAAAAACCAACTAATAACCTATATAGACACCCATGTAGCTACTCACCAACCCATGCAGCCACTTATACACAAAGTGAGAGACTGATACAGATATTTATATATTTAAACATTACTCCCTAAGCCATGTATTCACTATGATACACTTAATCAGTCAGTTACACAATCAATTTTTCAAAAACAAATCATCCATTTAGACACTTATATACCCATTTATTCTTCCATCGACCTTGAGATATACATATATAAAACATATTTAATTTTCAGAAAAACAGACATTCACTGGATGATGTCATCAGTGATATCATCAGTGATGTCATTTGAGATGTCATCATTGATGTCATGAGTGATGTCACTGACCATGTCATGAGTGATGTAATATGTGACGTCATCAGCAGTGCATTGCGGGCGCGCGAGTTATAGTTAGCTGAACTAACTATAACGGGGGAATTTCAATGGTTTTGTACAAGTGAAAAGTCCAGCTAGCTATAACACCCCTGAAACCTATGGTTTTTTCAGTGAATTTCTGAGGTTTTTTAAATGCTAATTCCTAACTATAACGTGCCTGAAACCTATGTTTTTTTCTGTGAATATATATATAAATGCATATGCATATATATATGTGCATATGTGTGCGTGTAGAGAGAGGTAGAGAGGTACAGGTTTCGAGATAGAGCGGTAGAGGTAGAGAAGTAGATGTAGAGAGGTAAAGGTGTAGAGAGGTAAAGTTGTAGAGAGGTAGAGAGTAGTAGAGAGAGAGTGGTAGAGAGAGGAAGAGAGGTAGAGAGTAGAGAGTGAGTAGTAGAGAGTAGTAGAGAGTAGTAGATAGAGTAGCAGAGAGTGAGCAGTAGAGTAGTAGAGTGAGTAGTAGAGAGTGAGTAGTAGAGAGTGAGTAGTAGAGAGTAGTAGAGAGTGAGTAGTAGAGTGAGTAGTAGAGAGTAGTAGAGAGAGAGTAGTAGAGAGTGAGTAGCAGAGAGTAGTGAACAGTGAGTAGTAGAAAGTGAGTCGTAGAGAGTTAGTAGCAGAGAGAGAGTAGTAGAGGGTAGTAGAGAGTGAGTAGTAGAGTGAGTAGTGGAGAGTAGAAGAGAGTAGTAGAGAGTGAGTAGTAGAGAGTGAGTAGTAGAGTGAGTAGTAGAGAGTGAGTAGTAGAGAGTAGAAGAGAGTAGTAGAGAGGGAGTAGTAGAGAGTAGTAGAGAGTGAGTAGTAGAGAGTTGTAGAGAGTGAGTTGTAGAGAGTGAGTAGTAGAGAGAGAGTAGTAGAGAGTGAGTAGTAGAGAGTGAGTAGTAGAGAGAGGGTAGTAGAGAGTAGTAGAGTAGAAGAGAGTGAGTAGTAGAGAGTTGTGGAGTTGTAGAGAGTGAGTAGTAGAGAGTGAGTAGTAGATAAGTAGTAGAGAGTAGCAAAGAGTGAGTAGTAGAGAGTAGTAGAGAGCGAGTAGTAGATAGCAAGTAATAGAGAGTGTGTAGTAGAGAGTGAGTAGTAGACAGTGAGTAGTAGAGAGAGTAGTAGAGAGTGAGAAGTAGAGAGAGTAGTATAGAGTAGTAGAGTGTGAGTAGTAGAGTGATTAGTAGAGAGTAGTTGAGAGCGAGTAGTAGAGAGTGAGAAGTGGAGAGTGAGTAGTAGAGAGTAATAGAGAGCGAGTAGTAGAGAGTGAGTAGTAGAGAGTGAGTAGTAGAGAGAGAGTAGTAGAGAGTGAGTAGTAGAGAGTAGTAGAGTGAGTAGTAGAGAGTGAGTAGTAGAGAAAGAATAGTAGAGAGTTAGTAGTAGAGTAGTAGAGAGTGAGTGGTAGAGAGAAGTAGAGTAGTAGAGTGAGTAGTAGAGAGTAGTAGAGAGTGAGTAGTAGAGATAGTAGTAGAGTAGTAGAGAGTGAGTAGTAGAGAGTGAGTAGTAGAGAGTAGTAGAGTAGTAGAGAGTGAGTAGTAGAGGGTGAGTAGGAGAGAGTGAATAGTGGAGAGTGAGTAGTAGAGAGTAGTAGAGAGTGAATAGTAGAGAGTGAGTAGTAGAGAGAGAGTAGTAGAGAGTGAGTAGTAGAGCAGTAGAGTGTGAGTGTTAGAGAGTAGTAGAGAGTGAGTAGTAGAGAGTGAGTAGCAGAGAGTAGTAGAGAGTGAGTAGTAGAGAGTGAGTAGTAGAGAGTAGTTATAGAGAGTAGTAGAGAGTAGTAGAAAGTGAGTAGTAGAGAGTAGTAGCGAGTGAGTAGTAGAGAGTGAGTAGTAGAGAGACAGTAGTAGAGAGGGAATAGTAGAGAGTATAGAAGGGGAGTGTAGAGGTAGTAGTGGAGTAGTAGAGAGTAGAGGTAGTTGATAGTGTCAGTCAGTCAGTCAGTGTCAGTCAGTCAGCTAGTGTCAGTGTCAGTCAGTGTCAGTGTCAGTCAGTCAGTGTCAGTCAGTCAGCCAGTCAGTGTCAGTCAATCAGTATAAGTCAGTGTCAGTCAATCAGTGTCAGTGAGTGTCAGTCAGTCATTCAGTGTCAGTAAGTCAGTGTCAGTCAATCAGTGTCAGTCAATCAGTGACAGTCAGTCAGTGTCAGTCAACCAGTGTCAGTCAGTGTCAATGTCAGTCAGTGTAAGTGTCAGTCAATCAGTGTCAGTCAGTGTCAATCAGTCAGTGTCAGTCAGTCAGTCAGTGTCAGTCAGTCAGTGTCAGCTAGAGCAGCTCTGCCGACCTGGTTCTCTAGCTCTAAAGCAGCTCTGCTGACCTGGTTCTCTGGCTCTAAAGCAGCTCTGCTGACCTGGTTCTCTCCCTCTAAAGCAGCTCTGCTGACCTGGTTTCTCTGGCTCTACAGCAGGTCTGCTGACATGGTTCTCTGGCTCTAAAGCTGCTCTGCTGACCTAGTTCTTAGGCTACAGAGCAGCTCTGCCGATCTGGGTCTCTGGCTCTACAACAGCTCTGCTGACCTGGTTCTCTGGCTCTAAAGCAGCTCTGCTGACCCGGTTCTATGGCTCTAAAGCAGTTCTGCTGACATGGTTCTCTGGCTCTAGAGCAGCTCTGCTGACCTGGTTCTCTCCCTCTAGAGCAGCTCTGCTGACCTGGTTCTCTCCCTCTAAAGCAGCTCTACTGACATCGTTTCTCTGGCTCTACAGCAGCTCTGCTAACCTGGTTCTCTGGCTCTAGAGCAGCTCTGCTGACCTGGTTCCTAGGCTCTAGAGCAGCTCCGCTGACCTGGTTCTCTGGCTCTAAAGCAGCTCTGCTGACCTGGTCCTATGGCTCTAAAGCAGCTCTGCTGACTTGGTTCTCTGGCTCTAGAGCAGCTCTGCTGGCCTGGTTCTCTGGCTCTAAAGCAGCTCTGCTGACCTGGTCCCTTGGCTCTAAAGCAGCTCTGCTGACCTGGTTCTCTCACTCTAAAGCAGCTCTGCTGACCTGGTTCTCTGGCTTTACAGCAGCTCTGCTGACCTGGTTTCTCTGGCTCTACAGCACCTCTGCTGACCTGGTTCTCTGGCTCTAGAGCAGCTCTGCTGACCTGGTTCTCTGGCTCTAAAGCAGCTCTGCTGACCTGGTTCTCTGGCTCTAACGCAGCTCTGCTGACCTGGTTCTCTGGCTCTAAAGCAGCTCTGCAGACCTGGTTCTCTGGCTCTAGAGCAGCTCTGCTGACCTGGTTCTCTGGCTCTAAAGCAGCTCTGCTGACCTGGTTCTCTCCCTCTAAATCAGCTCTGCTGGCCTGGTTCTCTCGCTCTACAGCAGCTCTGCTGACCTGGTTCTCTGGCTCTAGAACAGCTCTGCTGACCTGGTTCTCTGGCTCTAAAGCAGCTCTGCTGACCTGGTTCTCTGGCTCTAAAGCAGTTCTGCTGACCTGGTTCTCTGCCACTAGAGCAGCTCTACTAACCTATTTCTATGGCTCTATAGCAGCTCTGCTGACCTGGTTCTCTGGCTCTACAACAGCTCTGCTGACCTGGTTCTCTGGCTCTAAAGCAGCTCTGCTGACCTGGTTCTATGGCTCTAAAGCAGTTCTGCTGACCTGGTTCTCTGACTCTAGAGCAGCTCTGCTGACCTGGTCCCTTGGCTCTAAATCAGCTCTGCTGACCTGGTTCTCTGGCTCGAAAGCAGCTCTGCTGACCTGGATCTCTGGCTCTAAAGCAGCTCTGCTGACCTGGTTCTCTGGCTCTAGAGCAGCTCTGCTGACCTGGTTCTATGGCTCTAAAGCAGCTCTGCTGACCTGGTTCTCTCCCTCTAAATCAGCTCTGCTGACCTGGTTCTCTGCCTCTAGAGCAGCTCTGCTGACCTGGTTCTATGGCTCTAAAGCAGCTCTGCTGACCTGGTTCTCTGGCTCTAGAGCAGCTCTGCTGACCTGGTTCTCTGGCTCTAAAGCAGCTCTGCTAACCTG